>NC_135367.1:23582500-23923750 GCF_051622035.1 Arctopsyche grandis | reverse complement strand
GACTAGTGATAGGACTGAAGAGTTCGCTATCAGAGCCTAATTGTCTACATATCGTTCATTTTATTTGTTTATTGAATGTTTTGAATGATATATAGTTTTATTGCTTCGATACGTGGTTCAGTTGTGAAAAAGTAGCATTGTTATCATTTATGGTTAAAAACTATCTCTATTTATAAGGATATTTAAAATACTAATATATACTTACAATCCTTTTTATAACGGTACTAAGAAATATAGAATATTTATAAAGACATGTCAACATTCCTCAGAAAGTGCTCGATATATGTATGTATTACACTGAGCAACAAAAAAAGTTAACGGAGCGGAGACTAATAAATTTGACCCACTGAATTCGAATACGACAATGATTTTTGTTGCTTTCTTCTCGCTTATATAAGAGCGTTTAAAAAAAATGAGCAATTGTTACAGATTTTTGGCTTTGATTTGCAGTCATTAACTTAAATCGAGTAGATATTGAAATCAATAGTCAGATGTCTTTTCTATTGTTAGTAATTTTTTATAGCTTTAAAATACGTATAATTAATTATCTAGCAAGTTTAAAAATATACTTTTTTCGTACACATTTTTTTTTGTAATATGAGCATATTTCGCTTATTTTTCACTTAACCACGTTTATAAGGATTGGTTTTTTATCTCAATTTTTTTTTTTTACCATCTAAACGTAATAATTCTAGCGATAGATTATTTTAAATTGAGTAAAAAATTATGAAAAATGGAGAGCGCATCATTCCATCTCACTCACTTACGAGCGATTTATATTGTAATTTGAAATCATTTACAGTTCGAATTAGTGCATTCGAATAAAATAAAAAATATTGAGATTTGAAAACCAACCCTTGTAAACGTAGTGAAATATAAAATTGGCCCAATAAATACATAATAATAACTTGAGAAAAATTCCCAAGATAATTATATATACGTATATTAAAGCAATAAAAAATTTAAATTGACAGAAAAACCAAAAATCTCTAAAAATTGCTCCTTTTTTAAACAAAAGTTGGTTGGTTGTCTCAAAACGAGAGACAACCAACAAAAATCATTATCATATTCGATTTTTGTTAATCCAAATTAGTAAAGATTGATTAGTCTCTGCTCTGGTAAATAAAAAACGTGATTTTTGTTGCTCACTGTTATTAATAAACACAGTTGTATTGAATTCAATGTCATAATCCAAAGTGGTATCGGTTATTATATATGAGTAGCTCTTTATTATTATATACTAGTAAGTCGAAGGAATATTAAATAAATTATTTATTCTAGGAAAATCAAACCCTCCGGATCGAATACGACCTTATAAAACTAGAATTCGAATCATTGAAGTCGAACATTCAAAAGGACCCGGCGGAATCGTCTATCTCCCCGTTTTCAGAACTATCAACCGTCGAAGACACGTCCATAGGAATATTAGGCAAATTGAAATCACCATTCATTCCGTCTGACGAGATTCTAAATCGCGAAGATTGTCTCAAAAAATATTTCCGAGATAAAATCTCGACACTCTTATCCGATCGACAATTCTGCGAAAGCCTAGCTAAGCATTATTCAGATGAGGTAAATTCCCTCTCGTCATACAATTGTTTTAAAATCGATTTCGTTGTTATAATATGATGGTTTCGTTTCATCCACAGAGTATTGGTCTTCGAGCTCAGCTCGAGTGTATGCAAAAAGAAAATAATTCATTAGAAGACACCCTCGTCGACGCTCAATCTTCAATCGGCAGATTGGTAATATACCCGATGAAATATATACATATATCAGTATTCCGAAAATATGTATATTTTAAATGTTTCTGTATTTTCAGGACGACGAGCTACAATCCACAGTTGTAAATTACAAACAGCAATTGAATATGTTGACGGAACATGTCGGAAATCTAAATGATAAGCTGGCCCAGCAATTCGAAGAGATTCAACATCTGAAGGAAAGCTCCAGCGCAAAGAAATGAATGTGATATAAACCTTATTTTTATTATATTATTGTCAATACGTTATATTATAATATTGAATAAATCATTAATATAAATATATAAACATATATGAAAATTTTATTTAATTAAAAAATAAATAAATTATACCATGAATTGAATTTATTGTTTATGCCTACTTACAAAATAAATAACTAGAATATATCACATGTATGTAGATTTTGAAAAAAATCAATCTAGCTTGATTGAAAAGCTCGCTCCGCAAGAGCAACCTTGTTCAGCTTGTGGATTTTTATCGACCCTGAAGGCTGATTTAATCAGCTCTTCGTGATAATCTATGGTGGATCCTTGCACGTATTCCAGTGAAGTATTGTCTATGACGACTTTGGCGCCGTCTTTCTCGAAAATCCTACAAACACAAATCAGTCACACAAAACACGATATATAATAATGATTAATGGTTCGGGTCGTACTTATCATCTGGTGTGATGGTCTGTTCTAGATGGAACTTGTACTGAAAGCCGGAACATCCTCCGCCTTCTACGGATAGTCGCAATAGAGCTGGTTCTCCGTTTGGAGCGAGTTGTTGGAGACGGAGAACACAGCGATCACTCAATTGTAGTCCGCTTTGGCCCCCATTAGAGGCGCCGCCCCCGCTTAGGGCGCGCACCCCTTTGCATAACCTCAATGCGCGTCTCATCACCTGATCAAACGTCAACTTGACGTCTGTTGAAGTGTTGTCAGTCGAAAAAAAACTTTAAATTGCCAATAGAAAAAATTAAATGACTGATTACACTGAGCAACAAAAAATCACGTTTTTGAGTTACCAGAGCGGAAACTAACCAATCATTACTAACTTTGACCCACTGAATTTGAATATGATAATGATTTTTGTTGGTTGGTGATCGTTTACGAGATATGAGCGTTTAAAAAAATGCGCCATTTTTACAGTTTTTTGGCTTTGGTGGTCTTTAACTCAAAATCTAGTATTGCTGTGCTCAAAGTGAGTATTGGAATCAATAGTCAGATGCTTTTCCTATTGATTGTGATACTTCATTGCTTTAAAATACTTATAATTAATTGTCTAGCGAATTTTAAAAGTCAAAAATATATTTTTATTTATTTTTCAGCAATTTTTTTATTTCACCACGTTTATAAAGATTGGTTTTCTATCTCAATATTTTTCTTTTTTATCTAAACGTACTAACTCAAGCGATAATTGCAATTTAAATGCTTTCGTTGTGTATACGGTTGTAACGCGAAATTTGTAGGGTGCAAGCGAGACAGCATGTAATCCACCTCACAGAGTACAGCGGTCGGACTACATGCCATCTCGCTTGCACCTAATACATTTCGTATTAATGTGCGCGCGCAGAATACGGGAGGAAAAGCCTGTTCCTCTTGTTCCTGTTGTATCCTGCTCGCGCAAATTAAGTTAGTATGTACCGTTTACCATGCACCCTTTTTTTTTTGATCTTTCGACTTGAAATCTTTCGATTTTCGATCTTTGCCTTCCGATATTTGGTTTTTCATGCATTTCACATTCGATCCCGTGGGGTAGACCCGTGTTTTATATACCTATATATACAAACTTAACAACAAAAAACTTTGGAAAATCAAGCAAATACTAAGAAAATTTAAAATATAAATAGGGAAATAAAACAATATCATTGAAAAATTTATACTTTTGAATTTTATTCAAACATTCCAACACTTTTCTTAGATGAATGCCATTACAAAACGTTTCCGTGCCAAATTATGTATATTTACTGTGTTAGTTTAATCAGTGAGAATTCATTTTAAGGTAATATGGCTCTTTACTATTCGTTTTAATGTAGAAAATACCACCGATTTTCGGATCTGCGGCCGGCCCCAAAACAGTCGTGCGTCTTCCCTTTTCATAGCATGAATCTTCCCCCACTTCTTCCAGATTTCTACATTCAATTCCGACAAACCTCGTAGGATATAAAACAGAATATTTCCAAATGTAAATGGACCTCGTGTGACTGCACCATACGAAGCACAACGGGGCGTTATCGGAAGCCTGCTTTCTCCCACCGTTGACGTAAAAGTCAGCATGTCCAATGGGAGACATCAACCCAAAACCGATTCCACCAGTGTGTAGCACTTGCACAAACGCAGCATCATTTTTGTCCAACCTGTTACTGGAATCAGCTCCTTTGAAACACAGACCAGCCGGATCCACTCCGATAATTCGTGGCAGAAGTTTATTTGTGTATTTCAGATAGGACTTTCCGGCATATCCTGCTACATGAGCTCCGATGCTGTGACCCACCACGTCTAAGCTGTTCATGTTGAATCCTGATTTAAAAAGTTGGGCAAGTACATTGCCTAGTCTCATACCTACAAATCGAGCAGCACGCGCACCCCTAAAAATATACATTTTCCTTAAAA
The DNA here is from genome assembly GCF_051622035.1 of Arctopsyche grandis. Classification (NCBI taxonomy): domain Eukaryota; kingdom Metazoa; phylum Arthropoda; class Insecta; order Trichoptera; family Hydropsychidae; genus Arctopsyche; species Arctopsyche grandis. Next base: position 23,919,390 of record NC_135367.1, on the reverse strand, counting down.
ACAGTCGATAAAATACAGTAAAATGAAAAAAAAACGCAATCCGACCTGAAATAAGTATAGCCTATTAAACTGCTCGTATCCAAGAGTAATATGTTATATCCCCCTTTGATCCGATAAGTTTCTATAATTACCGATGTAGTTACAGCACCCAATCCAGGTTTATCATAAAAACCATGAATATATAGAACAGTTTTAAAGTTTTTATTAAATTCTACATCGTTGAATATGGTAGCAGACTTGCTGATATTGTAAATGTGAAATTTATCAGTTGCATTTCTAGCCACTAAAAATATCCTGACAGAATTCGAAGAATCCTTTTCAAAAGTCAGGTCGAATATACTCAAAGGACCTAAAATCATAATAAAATATGAAAGAAAATTAAATGAAACTAAACGATAAATAGTTTTAGCAGAACATTCACAATCTGGCAATATGTCTCCGTTATTTTCATCGGCGGCTTTTGTTAGCAATATGATGCAAAAGATCACCACGAAACTATTCACCAAATTCATGTTTCCCTTATTGAGACTGTATCACAATTCTATACATAAATGCATATCACCAAACTCTTATCTTCGATGATCTACATATGTATATGGATAACAATCTTCTAACGACATAATGTATTCATTTGCCTAGACCTCAATTAATTTTTATTAAATAATCGCAAATATCATTACTGTCCATACAGATGCGTGATACAATCTTGGGAAGCTGAGTTAAATGAGCTATGTTAAATTAAAATTCACAAATGGCACTTAATTGAATATTTAAACATTGCATACGTTTGTACATCAACAGGACTGTCAAGTATATCTATAATAATAATATATTTGTTTTCGGCGATTATACAACTGTTCAATTTTGAATAAATATATCAATATATAAAATACGACTTTGAAATTTTTACATTTCACTGATGAAGACACTTTGGAAAAATACTTGCTGTCCCTTACACCCCATTTCGACCAATAGCATTTCGCACGTACAATATTCTATAGTCTGCACAAAATGCTATTTTTTTTTTTTAAATTATACCAGGAAGGCTTAACAGGTAACTTCAATGCGCCTTCCTGGCCAGAAACATTGTACATTTGATATAATTAAATACATATCAATTATTGGGTTTGGTGCAAACGATCGACAAGCGCCAGACAGACTGAACCACAGATTAACTGGATGGCTGCTTTAAACGCAATTCTCGACTTCACGAATGATAGATTGCACATCAGATGACGAGTAACCTTTCGATGTGCACAGATGCAATTATTAAAATTGAGTTGGATCTTTCTGGCGAGTTTAATAGGCCAAAATTCGGAAATAAAGTATCAGAAGCAAAGAACGTATACAGAGGAGTGCGCGCGCATTATGTACACGTGTCGTTAATCTGTGGTTCAGTCTGTCTGGCGCTTGTCGATCGTTTGCACCGCATCGCAATTAATATCCACAGAGACATCTATGGTCAAATTTATAAATTTTCAGCTGTTTTAAACAATTCAACAAAATTCGAGATTGCTGAAAACTCGAGATTTTTGCGAGAAAATGGGTAAGGTTGTCAATTTATTGGAACCGTTTCGAAGAAAATCAGACAAATTGGCAAACTCTGATAGGAAACCTACCTGGAAAAGATCTGGAGTCACAAATCTAAGGTCTGGCCAGCAGAAACCAGTGGGATTTGAACCCGTGACCACTCTGTTCAAAGCATTATATGCTAACCACTGCTATTCTGCTATTGGTAGAGAGGCGATTTAAGGGACAGCACGTGCGTTTTTCAAAGTAAATAATATTAAAAAGACCAAAACAAACCTATGTAGAACCATTTCTCCATATAAAAATGTACAAACTCACATAATATGTATATATGTATTATAAATTGCTTTTAGATTAAAATCTTTTTGTGTGACACAAAATAATAATGAACTATTTCATTTCGAATCGCATGAATAAGTTTTGCCGTCATTAGGAGTCGGCAATTATCATAGATATTGCAATGTATGGCAAAGTTGAATTTCTTTTTACAAACAGACTCAAAAATCTTTATTTTAATTCACATATATATATATATTAGAAAATCGACATGTTCACAATTATTGGGTAATTTCTTTTTATTTTTGTATTAAAAAAAATTAAACACCCCATTTGAGTTCCATAATTTATTTCAAAAATATGTATAAAATCCTAAATAACCATTAAATTATCTATAAATATACAGTATTCTCTAAGTAGCTTAAAAAACATGGTAACAGTATTCATAAATTCTTAATAGAAGGCAAAATTCATCATTTGAAATTTAATTATTGGACTAGTCTCGATGTACATAAATCATCACCGACGTTGCTTATCTAATATTTCACTGAGCTCTTGATACATTATTTCTAAGCATTCCAACCGAGGCATTGTACCCTAAATTAAATTCAAAAAATAATGTTAAAAATAATATTAAATTTAAACAAAATTTACACGTTATATAAACAATTACCATGAACATCGGAAAAAGAAGTTTGTTCTTCAATTGATTTTCTACAATAATCGTCAACACGTAGATGATTTTATGCTGCAATCAAAACCAACATATACATATATACATAAATATATAAAAATGAATTATTATAATAGAAATAATATTACCGAATAAATAACTTCATTTATTATGACACTATTGATATCACACCAGTTGATGAAAGTTTCATTTTTATACCCGGAAGCATATTTCTTTGTATATTGTAAACCAACCGTAGGAATGAACAAAGCAGTTTCTGTAATGAGTTAGTAATCAAAGTTAAAACAATACAATACAATACAAATTTGCACATAAATCTAAAGCCGAACATACCTTCTTGAATTGTGGTGAATTTGTATGCAACGTATAACAAAGGGAATGCAATGCAATAAAGCAATAAAAGGTATGGCAATATTGCAGAAAGCAGCACTAAAAGTAGCACCAAAATCGAGACCAAGGGAATGGAATTTGAATGAGGTTGAAGAAATGGTTTCAGAGTGATTCGACATCCATTTTCAGGATTTACACGCTCGACTGATAACTCTAAATTTCCACCACTGACTGAACGAAATGTCACATTTCGGAATCCAGCAATGGACATCCTCAAGACGTCCACTGCTTATTCTGACATCTGTCAAATTTCTGACAGTGACAGTACAATGACAGCCACTACTGCCAACTAATCTGTAATATAAAATGCAGTGGATATTAAAATGTATTGTAAAATAATCATACAAGTTTGGGACTATTTAATATAGTAAACAGATATATCTCGCGCAAGTCACTAAAATCTGGATCACGGAACATCTGGCACTCGAGTTCTCGTTAGTACACTATTTCGTGTGGTTTACTTTCGATTGATAGAGTTTTTGGGTGCCAGATGTTTTAGTGACTTGCGCGAGATCGATTTTTGTGGAATAATCACCGAACCAGGGAACAGATATGGATAAAATCCGAACGACTTCAGATATAAAAATCTGAGGAATTTTCTTTGGACTTGTTCCAGTATCAAGGAGTAACTATCTTGTTAGGGTGAGCATATAATTGAGCCAGACACTGCGAACTAATGTATAATATAATAGATGAATTGCAGCGACCCTTAGATCTGTCGAATTACGGATAACGAATCCAAGGATTGCTGTTGCCCTATCACAGATATTACCAATGTGAATTTTGAATCTCCACATTGGAAATATCTGTTTTCTATTTTCAAAAACTATTCCCAGATCTGATATAAACATAGAAGTAGAATGCATAGAATGGTCATTGTTAACAAAAGTATCGTCTAAAAGCGAGCCATCGAAGAGAGAGACGAAAAGTCAGAAGAGAGACGATAGAGAGAGAGAGAGAGAGAGACGAAGTTTAGCAAAACAATGAACAAACTCTGCCGCACAGTGTTTTTGTAGCAACATTTTTGGAGGCTGAGAGAGATTCTATGTATTCTACTTCTATGGATATAAATAATTCTTAAAAGAGAATCATGAAACTTGTACGGCTACTAAATAGGAGAACGTGAACGAGAGTCTCTAGGATAATGTCCCGACACTCTGGAATATTGAAGGACAGTATATCGACATTAGCCCATTCAAAAATAGAATTTTAATCCTCCTGCAAATACAGAGCGTCAGATAAATCAATAATTCTCCTGAAAATAAAGAACGTCAAGTAAATCAATAATTTTTCTGTAAATTTTTAAATCTTCCGCATATACTAAAATTTGGAATCGAGAATAGATCAATAAATATCGTTTATATAAATAATAGAAATAATAAAGGACCAAGTTTTGAACCTTGAGGAATCCCAAAAGTGGCATCAGAAAAACCACTCCCAAACTAATTGACGTCGATCCTGTAAATAAGAATCAAAAAGGCGAACAAGATTGTTAGTAAACCCAAGATGACTTAATTTATTGATAAAAACGTGTGATTGTTTTGTCAAATGTCTTCTCAAAATCAGTATATACATATGTCCAACAGTGCTCGCCATGCGAGCTGTATTTGGGCGTAGTACATTTTTCTAGTCTTATCATATTGGTCTTTTTTTCTATAGATACATTTGATAGGGGGTTTCAATATAAAATATAAAATGTATTTTAGTAAAATAAATAAACAAGTACTATGTATTGTAATAAAATAAATCAATAACAATGTACATATTTTCATATTCATTATTTTAGGTAAGATTTTTTTTCGTTTCCTTTTTCTCTCTGTCGGGGGAAGTATATACCCACTTTTGTATTTAGGCTTGCACTTATATGTATCAAAATATAAATGCAAAAAATGATTCCCAGACTTTCAATTGATGGAGTTTTTGGGTGCCACCATTTAATATTCATTATTAGTCTCAATAATGAATATTAAATATATATTATAGTTACTCACTTGACGTATACGAGATGTTGTTTAATAATTGGCCATGCTATAGTCGTTGGCCACTTGGATCTCGAAGTTAAAAATTATCGAGTACCTTTTAAGAGGTGTACACTTTTTGATAGAAATATATTAGTTTTGTAAGCCCGCAAAATTTGTGAATACAACGACGGATAATAAAATTCACAAAATGCTAAAATTAATATGCAAAATAGCTTTGCTGGAAGTATAAGCGTCCACTATAAAGATTTTCAAAAGAAAAAACAGGTCAAATATTTCTTTCCATATTTCCATTTGACAATCGGCTGAAATTTTGAGTTTGATTCGAGCACATATTCTCATACAAGGCATTGATCTGTGTTGACATGAAATTTTCATTCATGGAAACACGATTAGGTATCTACCATTTAAGATATTATAAAAATTTGTATTCATAAAAGTATACATCGGTGGAAAGTCATATGGCCAAGATCATCTGTCAGGTTTGGCGTGGGCGTTGATCAAGCCTAGATCAGTAAAAAAAATCATTGAATTTCAATGGCTACAGAAGAAGATGATGCCGAAAGGGGCAAAAGAAATGGAGGCCGAGGATTGGTATGGCGAAATCGCCAATTGGACCTTTCTCTCCTACCCTGGTGTTTGCATAACCCCAAAGCTTCCCTACTCAAGATACTCGACAACAAAATAGGCAAATTCGATCCAGAGTAAGACTTTCAATCTATTCACTTCCACTTACCCTGACTTTCTTTCATAAAACTCTTCACGCTTTGTTTCCAGACTGCAGGGAATCGTTATTAGCTACAAAAACGTTCAAGTGCTAAACAACCTGGGAACGATTCGTCAGGACAGTGCCGAGATCCACATGGATGTCAAAGTGGACTTCCTCGTATTTCAACCCAAGGTCGGCTCAAAGCTACACGGGATCATCAATAAGAAGTGCATAACCCATCTCAGTGTACTGGTCCACAAAATCTTCAACGTTGTCATCCCCCGGCCGACTGATAATCTCCACACCAAATGGATAGGCGACCAACTCGAAGTCGGACAGAAGATTCCATTCACCATCGTTGTGCTGGATCTGTTCGGAGCGTTACCATATATAAGAGGAGATATTGATGAAAGGTATTAAAAAATCTCGTATCCTATACCATTATTTATTCCAGATTCTTCACCGAGCGATACTTTATATCCCAGATTTCATACATTATTATTTAAATGTTTTTTGTTTGCAGTTTACTAAATACTCTCGATTCTGAAGAAAATAATGCCGATATGTATGACGATCATAATAAAGTCACCATTGCTCATGTTAATTTCGACGGTACTAAACCTAAGCAACTGGATGAGTCTTCTAAATGTAATGACGACTCCGACGCTGATCCTGTTAAAGAGATTAAAAGTCTCAAAAGAAAACATTCAGACACATTTGACGATATGCCGAAAGTCAAAAAAGCTAATTTGTCTTCTAATAGTAACAGCAAAGATGAAGTAAAATTAAATAAAAGTACAGAAAAGAAGTCCAAAAAGAAGAAACAAAAAACAGATATATCGATTAAGAGTAGTTCATCAGAGGATGAGCAATCTTCGTCTGTCAAGAACACATCTTTGCAATTTGATATTTTGAATAAAATAGCAGGAAGTAGACTAGAATCGAAAGGCGATGTAAGCAAAAGGCAAAGCAAAACTCCTAAGAAATCGACAAAGACAAAAGTTTCCGAAGATTTAGCTGAAACCTCTTCACAGTCACCGAGCAAAAATAAGTCAATTCATAAAAGCTTATCCCAGAATACATCCAACAATTCCAAAGAGACAAACATCTCTGAAGATTTAGCTGAAAGCTTTTCACAGTCACCGGGCAAAAATAAGTCAATTCATAAAAGCTTATCCCAGAATACATCCAACAATTCCAAAGAGACAAACATCTCCGAAGATTTAGCTGAAAGCTTTTCACAGTCACCGAGCAAAAATAAATCAACTCGTAAAAGTTTGCCCCAGAGTACATCCAAAAATTCTAAAGAAACAAACATCTCTCAAGATTTAGCTGAAAGCCATTCACAGTCACCAAGCAAAAATAAGTCAACTCGTAAGAGTTCATCCCAGAATACATCCAACAATTCTAAAGAGACAGACATCTCCGAAGACTTAGCTGAAAGCTCTTCACGGTCACCAAGCAAAAATAAGTCAACTCGTAAGAGTTCATCCCAGAATACATCCAACAATTCTAAAGAGACAGACATCTCTGAAGATTTAGCTGAAAGCTCTTCACAGTCACCAAGCAAAAATAAGTCAACTCATAAAAGCTTGTCCCAGAATACATCCAACAATCCTAAAGAGACAAACATTTCCGAACATTTGGCTGATACCTCTTCACAGTCACCGAGCAAAAATAAGTCAACTCGTAAAAGCTTGTCCCAGAATACATCCAAAAATTCTAAAGAGACAAACGTCTCCGAAGATTTAGCTGAAAGCTTTACACAGTCACCGAGCAAAAATAAGTCAACTCGTAAGAGTTCATCCCAGAATACATCCAACAATTCTAAAGAGACAAACATCTCTCAAGATTTAGCTGAAAGCTATTTACAGTCACCAAGCAAAAATAAGTCAACTCGTGAAAGTTTTCCCCAGAAAACATCCAAAAATTCTAAAGAGACAAACATTTCTGAAGATTTGACTGAAACGTCTTCACAGTCACCAACCAAAAATAAGTCAACTCGTAAGAGTTCATCCCAGAATACATCCAACAATTCTAAAGAGACAAAAATCAAAAGCGATTCATCCGATGATTCTTCCTCTGATGAGGATATTATGAAAAGTAAGATGAATATTCTTTTAAAAGTAAAATCCAATTCACCGTCAAGAAAAAAAGACACTCTGTCAAGAAAAGCGATTCCTGTTCAAAATCTCACAGCTAAACTAACGGAAGCAATGGTACCAGATAGTAGTTCGTCGTCGGATGAAGACGTTGTATCGAGACAGTCGGATATTCTGCGAAGAATTATAGGATCGCGTAATTCTTCTGTTAAAATTCACAGCGAGGAGAATGGGAAGAAGACGAGTTCCAAAAAAGCAAATGTTGCCAACTCATCCCATTCGGACAGTTCCTCTGAAGACGATATTAACACTAGTAAGATAAATATACGTAAGAAAATCATAGCATCGAGTATTTCATCACAGACAAAAAATAAAAAGAAGTCTAAAGTTAATAGATGATAAGTCAAAGATATATATGTACGTATGTAAATGTAAATAATGCCAAAATGTACTGTCCTTTTGTTTTATAGCTATTTTATTGTATCAAATTTCATAATAAATTATCTATAATTCAGTGAACGCCTTTGATTACATATTTATTTTAAATCAACTATCAATGTTTCCTGCAAGTCTAGACCAGTGGTTTTTTACAAGATATAAAAAAGAGTATATGTGGACATATTCTGAAATGTTTCTATTTTTTATATTGCTGCTAAAATTGACTATAAAGTCTAAATTCATGAAGATGCAAAATTTGTGGAGAAGTATAAATCTGATAGAATTGTGTTTCAATATTCAAACATTGTCTCAATCTTGGATATCATTAGAAACATTGTCGTGTAATCATTTTGTCTGTAGACATGTAGACGTTTTGTGGTGTACATTAAATAGTCGGTCACATTTGAAACTTCTTATCTGTTATGTAGAAAGAAATTTCAATCCTTTCAGTGATGAAAACCAATATTAGCCAAAAAAAACACAAGAAGTCAAATTAAAATTTATTTATATACATACAAGAGTCTTTCAGTGACCAAAATTATCCAGCTTAATCCCAATACGAACAAAATCGCAATAAACTGGGTGTCTCATGAAAACTTACATTCGTTGAGTCAGTGAAAGCAATGGATATTTTGGCATCATAATCGTATCTTATACCAAAATACATTTCTATCATAAATACAGACAAAATTAATCTTATTTTGGTGCTTCTGGAAACGAGACTCCTTTTTTACCGGCAAGAGGTGGTTTCCCTTTGTTGTTTGCCATCAAGATCGCACCGGGACTAGGATAAGGTCTCATCTGAAACAGTGGTCCTGTTGCAGTCGTATCCACACCAGTTTTGGCATCGCTTCGATTCTCCAAACCGGAGGACCACTCTCCTCTAGGCACGTCTGAATAGGCAGCCGGGTCCATGGGATCCAAATCGTTATCTTTCACTTTGGAGCGTTTGTCGTACCGCCTTTCGGGCCTGTCTCTATTGTCTCGACCGCGCTTATATCTATCCCGTTCGCGTTCACGTTCGACTCTAGGCTCTTCTTTCTTCCTTTGGGGCACTTCTTGGTCGGACAACTCGTCGCTACTGTTATCGCTTTCGTCGCCCTCCTTCATCAAGCGTTCTTCCCTCAAATGAGAGGCGCTCTCGGAAAAAGCCGCTTTGGGATGCGTCGGAGGCAGCCAAGATACTAGATTGTTGTAAACGTTCCAGTAATAGTGTTGGGCGCAACCCTCGTCGTAGACTTCCTGCCAGCCATTTGGTAGAGGATACTTGTCGAGAAGTTTGTTCTTGAGGTGCGTGTAATGGTCAGGAGGGAGTGTGATGCCATTTCGCCAACGCTTCACGCAATACGGAGTGCATTCGTGGTAAATGTTGCTCTTGTTGGGGCATCCTGGGTGGCCTTTGATCAGGTCCACTGAAGGAGCGTCGGCCCCTTCCCAGAAAGTCGCGTCGGCTTCCCCGGCTGCGGAGTCGCGCGCCGAATCATAATCTTCAGCGATGATTTCTTCATTAGAAGCTTCTGCACCGACGCCTGCGCCCCCAGGCGCTCCAGGCCTCAATATACCTCTCCTAGCCAAACGGGCCGCTAATGCAGCCGGCAAAGGCATTGCGTTGTCAATGTGACAGTCAAACCGGAATAAAAACCCAAAATCACGGCCATCTCTTAAAAACCCAATAAAATAAACAAATCAATATTTAAATTTGAAAAACTATGTAGGAGAAGCACTATAGCCTTAGAGAAATACTTATCACTATACCATATTGTAACAATGCACACTATTAATTAATTTATTGCTATCGGTTAGTAATGAACAGAAGTATCATTGAAGGTATAGTAACTATTTCAATTCGATGATTACTAGTCAAATGTGAACCAGTCACAGGACAACCGGTCGCTCTAGATCGGTCACACGTGATCACCCGTCACACTAAAACTGGTCACGAGAAAACTGGTCACACTCTAAAATCGGTCAACCAGTTTTCTCGTGATATCTAAATTTCTATTATATTTTGTCAAATTTCTATATATGTACTTACGTACACATATATAAGAGCATGTAATATTTAATCATTCGATTTTTCAGACCATATACGAAAATTAAAATCATTTGACATTAGAAAACATATTATTTTATTTTGTATACAGTAAATTTGTATAAAATATGTAACATTCTACAAAAAATATCAAATGTGAAATTGGAATGCCCTGTTGTGTCTCTGAATGCTATTATCAAAAAAACTCAATTCTTTCCATAAAATTAAGTATATCTGAATTCGACAAAACTCCAACAAATGTTTCAGCACCTGAAACAACAAATAACATAAGCACATACATACATACATATATACATGTAATAGAGCTCCATTTTGGTTATAATTAAATTAAAGTCACTTTCACATTTCACATACCAGAATTACTTTTTGTGACCACTACAAATGGCTCTTTTTCTAAAATTCTCGATGTCTTTCCGAGAGACGTTTCAATGTCTACTTTACGAAATTGTTTGACCAGAATCTTTTCGACTGCATCCGAGAAGACCACCTTTTTATTCGTCAAACTGTTCATCAAGTTATTCATCGTCACCATACCCTTGATTGAGCTGTAATCATATTACATATATTATTTAATGTAATCATTACGAATATTATAGACTTAAGAAAACAATACCCTGTAGCGTCAAGAACAGTTAATTGAGAATCCTTTCCAGTTTTCATTACATTGAATGCTTCTAAGCATGACGTTGAAAGCGAAATAGTTTGAGACGGTGCCATCTTCAAAGCTGATACTTTTGATTTCCACCACCTTAATAACCAAAAATATTATAAAACTCTATATGGACAGTTCACATTCATATAATATTTAGGCCTGATCCTTGATGCAACTCTAATAACAGTATATTAAAGTAAATATCAATAGTAAATTAAACTCAAAAGGATCATCAGCAATAAGTTTGAGTCCAATTTATCATATTGTAACGTGGGAACATGAGAGAGAGTATCCACTGTCTAAGTGCATTCGTAGATAAACAATAGAAACCCCAGATGAGGCTAACGGGACTCAGAAGTGCCCGAACAAAGGATACGCTGGAGTTCTCGCAGACCTGGGCGAGTACGTGCGTAAACAATAGACTCGCCAGGGTAGACCTTTAAGTGCCTAGACAATACACATATTAACGGATCGCGGAAGCTGTGCTGTGCAACTTTTCCTTTATAAGGAGGTACACACAGTAGATCAGATGATTCTGAAGTGAGCGGTGGTTCCGTGTGAACTTCTGGGACCATTGAATAAATGCTATGAAGCGGACTTTGGCCTTTCATTCACCCCTACGCAACAATATTTATTCAAATTGGCAACTCTGGGAGCAGGCCTAGTAATATATCTCATGATTTTCACCAGAAATCTTCATCTTCAGTTTCTTTTAAATTCCTCGTTTCCATCCAGCTATCTGATATAAACTTAGTCATGTAATTGCGCACACCATCTGGTAAAATTATAACACATTTTTGACCCTCTTTTAAGCTTTTTGCAGCTTCAAGCCCCACCATCATAGCAGCACCACTGCTTCCTCCTACAATTACACATTCATTACCAATGCATGAATTGATAATAATAGTTTAAAAATATATAATGATCACAAACCACACAATAATCCTTCTTCGCGAATGAGCCTCCTCGCCATCGGCAAAGATTTTTTATCATTACATTTGACCCACTTATCGACGACTGATCGATCCAGTACAGTAGGAATGAAATCATAACCAATTCCTTCCATCTAAAAATGAGTTCTAAATTATAAAGTTTGTTAAAGAAATTAGAACACTGTTAAATATGTATTGAGTTTGAAATACCTCATAAAAGTTAACATCAGATTTATTGAGCTCTTCTGGTACGGCAAGTATAGACCCTTCAGGATCGGCACCAACGATTGTACACGTAGGGCAAAGCTCTTTAAATTTCCTGCCGATACCGGCTATAGTACCTCCAGTTCCTGCTCCAATTATAACCATATCAACCTTCCCGTCGAAAGCGTCCAGGATTTCAGTAGCAGTTCCGTCATAATGAGCCAACGGATTGCCAGCATTGCGATACTAAAAACTCAATATTGTTAAAGCGATATGTGTTTTTTAGTTCGAAGTAATTTCAAACTTGAATTACCTGATCAAGAACGATCGAATTTGGTATTTCTTTATTCAAACGATGAGCGACGGAAATGAGACTGTCGGGAGAATCGAAAGCAGCTTCCGTAGGTGTTCGGATGATTTCAGCACCAAGAGCTTTTAAAGCGTTCACTTTTTCGTCGGACATTTTTTCAGGCATAACGATAACACATCTGTAACCTAAACACAACATAAAAATTTAAAACTATTGTGATTACTCTGCCCCACGGTCGAACATATATGGTCACCCTGAATACTGGTAAAAATCGTATGCATGTTCACCGAATGTTTGCAGATTTCACCACTTCTTCCCATCCTCAAAATAATAGTCATATGGGTTGGATTCTTCATGCAAAACTATATCCAACTAATGTCTAAAGAATAAGCTTGCATTACCTTTAATGGCACTCGCCATGGCCAATCCAATACCAGTGTTACCGGAAGTTGGTTCAATGATTACCGAACCCGGTTTTAAAAGACCTTTCTTTTCAGCATCTTCAATCATCCTATGACCAATACGATCTTTTACGGAGCCTCCGGGATTTAAAAACTCACATTTTGCATCTACAAAAATATATCTTGTTAATATTCAAATACATAATTACATATTCATAGATAAATCAATCTTATAAACACTAACAATAACAAATTCAGATAAGAGTTTACGTCAAGGCGATATTTTCAATAACAACTTAAATTCGTATGGTTCAATGTTCAAAAACAAAAAATACTTTTTAAAAACTAATACATACACATGTCACACTTGATGCCCATGGATTGCGGAATCTTATTCAATTTCACAAGTGGTGAATTTCCGATGGCGTGCAAAATGTTTGGCATCACTTTAGGACGAGGCACGCTGAAATAGATGTAAAATAAATGGCAAACGTCCGAATTTGCTTCCATAAAAATAAAGATATTGTCAAACTTACGTAGGTACCACCGTATGAGGTGTCGATGATGGAGGCACTCCCAATTTCCATGTGCACCGAGATGGAGTATCCGGACTCACAAATTTGATATCCCGTTGAGCCATGATGAATTACCAAATTTCTGAAATTAAAATTAATACTAACTTAATTTTAGCTTCATTAATAGTCAGTGTATACCAAAAAAATGAGCTAGGAATCGATCATCTTCTTTTATACCTAGTCCGAAATGAGATCAGAACCCCAATATATTAAATAAAGCTCCTACGAGAGAAGCTTTTAGAAATAATTGATATTCGAATCTGCTTCTGCTGGAGTTCAAGTCTAACTAGGATTAATTGAAAGTGATGATCAGGTTACTATGAATCAATATTTTCGACCATTGTGGCGCATTAGGGACTGCTGTAATGCCACAATGGTACAAACTTAAACCTAAATAAAATAATATCCTCTTCTCAGAAAATGATCTCATTGAGTTAAAAGTCAAGAAGTGGAATTAGGAGTTTGAGAAAGCTCCCAATTTCAATATATTTAATGCGAAAGGTTCATTTTAATCAAATCGAATCGCGCAAGTCTCTAAAATCTCGATCACGTAACATCTGGCACCGAAAAACTCCACCAATCGAAAGCGAAATCTACCCACGCGAAATATTGTACTAACAAGAACTCGAGTGCCAAATGTTCCGTGATCGATATTTTAGTATAATTTTAGAATAATCTGTTTACCAATACATATATACATACATATATGAATGTAGCACATTGTTGCAGCGTTTCATGTTTTACATATAGGTTTTTCATACCAAATTGACCCTTTTTCATTTCAAATTGACCCCTTTTCAATGTCAATTTGAAATGAAAAAAGGTCAATTTGAAGTGAAAAAGTGTCGATTTGAAATGAAAAAGGGTCAATTTGGAATGAAAAACCTGTATAAACAAACTAAAAAGAAGACGTCTAAAAGGGAAGATACTAAATCCAATTGACTAAAAATTTTGAAAAATCTCACACTTATCGATTTCTAATAACATTTTAAAAACTATGAAAATGTTTTTAGAAATCGATACTGAATATATAACAGTCAAAGCCGAATTCTCTCATGATCATTGTTCGTTTGTAATGTGTCAAAATAAGGTAATTGGATTATTATTCACATTGCGATCGCCCAAAAGACAATTTTTGCCATGAAAATCGCGAATATGGAATATTTGGCACTCGAGTTCGCGTTAGTATGATAGTTATCGTTAGTATGATGGACTTTCCGGCTGCCAGATGTTCCGATATAGAGATTTCATAAACTTTTGGGCGAGCGCTTTATGGGCAATAATCACCGAATACAAAATAATTCAAATTGGAATCGCATTAATCGAAAACATAAAACAACATATGAAGCGGATGGTGAAATACTCGAACGTTTATACAAACATTATTAAAACGCTTTCCATGTTATATATTTTTAGAATAAGTAAACGCGTATGCCGAGATTTCATACTGTTACGACCAACTAAAAAGTAAAAAAAACATGCATCGTTTTGTTTGAGCCTAGACGAGACTGCAACGATTTTTTTTTATTGTGAAAAAAAAATTTGAATTGAGTTGATGTTTTTTTGCAGCATGCTATGCAGATTTCTGACAATACGATCTTATGCTAATTTAAAAAAATGAGTTACCGGCGAATAAAGGCGAGAAGACGTCAGCTAAAGCGGCCACGTTTTGGAATACTGAATTAAAAACGACCGAACGTGTTCGATCGCAGACTTACGATAACCTCAACCGTCTTTTGTGTGTGTGATTACATACAAAATGTATTCACTTCACCTCTTTTGTGTGTAACAGAATTGTAATGATAATATTATATATGACGTGGAAAATAAAACGTTCACAGATATAATAAAAAAAAAGCTTGTGAATAGGTAAAATTTAATACCGAAACGCGGAAGCAGACGTTTTATATTTATCCGTTTACTTATCGTCCGTTTGGATTTTAAAATAGCAACACAGCTAATCGCTTCGTATTCACTTTCGCTTATACATGAAATGTTTATCTTTCATATTGTTCAAAAGGAAATATAATATTCCGTTAGTCACAGACATTAATAACAAACTAGCCACTAGAGTCTATGACAGAATCAATAATATCCATACTAACACACTTGTGAAGAGTCTCGGTGATTACAGCAAAATGTCTATACCCTTCAGGTATAAACACAGATTATCTAAACACAATGTGCTTTAGATCGTCGACTCTAGAGAGTCTAGTTAATGTAAGATGTATTATGAGCTGTTTTTTTCTATTATGTTGTACATTAGAATAATATAATACTATAATTACTAACAAAAATACAATGAAATTGTAAAATAGAAAATGATCAGTAGATCAGTAGCCATTAAAATAGATATAAGATGCATTGTGAATATAATTTAGTAATAATAAAAAGCATTTAAAAAGGAAATATATTTAGTTACTAACTGCATTTATTCCAATCGCATAATTTGATTGTAATTTTAATATACACCTACATATTTATATGTTATCAAATGATCGTTTAACCTTTTCGAAGTAATGTAAATTCTACTTGTTACATTATGTTACGGTGACCATTCGTATTGATTTTACCTATCTGTCCTGGTAAGTGGTGGAAACAAAAACCAGTAACTTTTTTATGTAATAGAATTTTTTTTTACCAAATAGATGGATGGATATACAAATTCTTCGGCGAAAATGATGTCTCCTACAAAAATATTGGCAAATTAGTCAATTTTTGTTTCCATTTATCAGGAACAAATGCGCCAGCCGAAGGATTTTTTAATTTGATGAATGTATAGTTTAGGGTTTCCGGAAAAATGCACTGAATAGTGGCTCAGTTTCGAGAAGTCCTAATTTTCAAATGCGCTTAAAAAGAACTTGCGCAATAAAATTCTACAAAAAAAGGTTAACACCCTCGGATAACATACAAATACCCCTTGACGCTTTTTTGTTGAATTTTTTTGCGTTAGTTCTCGTTGAGCATCTTTGAAAGTTTGGATGTCTCAAGAGTGCAACTTCCATAGTTCAGTGATGAAACGAAATCGAATGTTGAAACCTTAAAATATGTGCCTAATCATTCAGTATAATTTTAACTAGTCTTGTGTAGAATTTTATAAGAGTATTCCAGAAAATGAATTCATTTTTTCATAAATGTACGTTCATGATTCTTTGTTATTTATTGATCTTCGTTTTAAATAATTGGAAGTATTTAGAAATATGTTTTTGGAAAATAATTATACGGGTATTTTCGGTATTTTTCAATACGCAATGAAAATATACAAAAACAAATTGATGTTTGTCGCATTACGATAATATCCGAGTCAAAATATGTATTTCCTGAAAAGGCGTTTATAAATATGAGTACAGCTGGTCTTAAAAAAACATCTTTAAACTCATTGCGCCATTTTATAATAGCTCCATATATGATGCGTATTAGATCTGGTTAACTATTGCTAATAATAAATATCAATAAAATCATGATATTTTAAACTAAAGTCTCTTGATTCAATAAAACCAGCGGCGGTTTATCAAACATAATAATAAACGCGCGCTTGGGGCCCTTAAATCTTGGGCCCCCCGTAATGGGCCTTTCTACCAAAATTTACAACTTATAAATTATTATCATTGTACACAATACGTTCGCAAGCCGAGAATAGATAAAATTAAAACCTATTTTACATGGTATTTTAAAATAGTACCTATTTTATTCTAAAAACTGTTAGTGTTTCAAGTACATATAGTAAATAAATAAAAAAAATATGGTTTTGTAAAATCCTAATGAAAAATCATATACTGAAAAGCATGATAACATTTTTTTCTAATGAAGTGGCATCAATTTTCAAATGCGCTTTGGGCTCCCCATTTACTTGATCCGCCACTGAATAAAACCATATAAAAAGTAATGTAAAATTTATATTTATTCATCATTACAAAAGTCGCACATCAAATCATTCAGGAAATATCATATAAATCTACGTAGTTTCCATTTCTTCGATTTCATTTTGGATTTCAGTGACTTGAAATTCGATTATTTCAGAATCTTCAGCTTTCTTCTTCTTCGGTTTCTTCGCTTTGGGGGGTTTTTCAATGTTTTCTTCGGACGGCTCTCCTTCGTCACTGTCCGACTCGTGGTCCACTCCGGGATGTTGGGCTATACTCTTCTGAGCACCCTTCTGACTCACCCCCTCACCCGGTGCCGACCACTCCTTCTTAGAATCCTGATCGAAAAACACTATATAGTAAGATCAATCACAAAAATAAAATAAAATTTAAAAAAATTAGACGAGTACTCACTTGAAATTTGTCTTTGATGACTTTAACTTTTTCCAAGTAGAAATCATACACATACTGAGCCATGTGTTGCATATCTCTCATCTCCAACGGAGACGGTGGAGGAGAATCGATCGAACGCGTCGAAGGATACGACTCGTGCGGACATAATTCCAAAAACAATGGTCTTGACATCAACTGAAATAACAAAACCATTAATAAATCATGCACATATTGACAATCAATTTAAAGCGCGACAAAATTACTTGATAAAATGTAGGCTGGAGTTCAAAGCAATTCCTGAATAGCGACGCTCTAGCGAACACATATAGTCCAAGACGAGCACGAGACATGGCAACGACCAGACGACGAACATCCCGTAAATGTCCAACAGCTCGGCTTCGAACTAACGAAACTAGCACAAAGTCATTTTGTTGACCTTGATACTTGTCCACAGTGGTAATCTATAAAAATGTTATAAATATCATTACGTATGTAGATCTTAACCCTTTGAGTGCTGACGTCTTTTCTGTTGAAAGCCCACCATGCTGAAAATTTCGCCAACCTTTCCAACTAGAATTATTTTAGAAATCCAATAGAAAGCAGGTATAAAAATTGTAGCTAATCCAAACAAACCCTAGACAACTACCACCGAGGATTTTCAAGTTTTGTAAAGATGTGTTTAGACTCTCTAATATATCTTGCAACAATATAAAATAAACAAAAGAAATCTATTAATGAATGTATTTTTCCAAAACTAGTTCCATCTTCTTCATTGTTGTTAAAATGTAATGCTGACAATCTAAATGCCAAACCATAATCTAAAATACTCGGCAGTTAGGAATTTCCATATTGTAATTCTGATATGGTTATAAATTCAGAAATTCCGGTGTCAACCAGTCTTTATAAACATTGACACGGATTACACGACCCATGTTCAATGCTACCTGGAAAGGCTTAGCCGTTAGTATTCTTGTATATTTTTTACATACTCAAAAAACAACGCATATCAGCGTATTTCAGGTTCATGGACTTGATCGGCGTCAGTCAGCATTCAAAGGGTTAAATATATGTATGTAGTTAATATACTAATATATGTATGTATAAACCTTGTAAGGCTTTCCAATAAGAGGATTATCAGCACATCGAATATTAATAACGTCTCTTATCAAATGCTTTTGACCATTGTATGTAGTCAAAATCGAAATTTTTTCAGCCGGATAACCCAAAAGACGCATGTACATAAACACGGCTACGACGTATTCAGCTTCGGCCAAGTTCTGAAGTAACAAAAAGTTGACATTATAAAAGAAACTGTTAAAAAAATTAAGTATAAAAGTAACATGATGCAATGTAATATAGTTAACCTGATAAAAGTATGGGCTTGGTTCACTCTCACCGACACCATTAAAGTCTTCGACGTTTATCAATTGGAAGTCATGACAGAATCCGGCATTGGCCATTCGATACTCCGGCAAATTGAGCACATGTCCTAAATTGCCAAGTAATTTATACCTCCAATTGTACAAATTACAAATGCTAAAATGAGAATAAAAATGTTCGGCATAGTGATTTGCTTTTACAGTTTTTTATTAATTTCAAATATAATTCGGACTAACCTGGCACGAGCTCTTCCTTGAGCGTCCAAGTCTACCGTCGGAACACCGAGTCTGACCATTCTGGTGAAGAGACTCTGCTCCATATTGGAATACTTCTGGAATGCCATATTTTTAATCACAGGCGGAAGTTGGTGATGATCGCCGATCATGATCCACCGTTTCAACCGAGAAAAACCATCTTGAGGATTTTGCAATAGCAGCGGTATGAACGTTTCGATCTCGAGGATTTGAGCCGACTCTTCCATCAGTATGTTGTCGTATTTAAAACCTTGATGATGAATACCATAGATTTATTAGTAAACGATGCATATCATATTGAAAACTTTATCATTGAAATACACACCCATATCCACCAACTCCTTTCTCTTCAACGCAGCGTGAGTACAAGTCATCGCTATAATCTTAGCTTCCTTAACTAGCAAATATTTAGATCTATCCAAACCAGATCTCAACAATTCAAAGGCTCTGAACTCATCCAGCTCTTCGAAGATTCTTTCAATGTATCTACAAAGTAAACAGAAAATAATTATCCATGCATGACAGATAACATATAATACGAAAAAAATATAATACAAACCTATAACATCCCTCAGCTATGTCCATATCTTCCTTATAAGACTTTCCTTTAAACAATGGCTTCGGAGCGTTATCGAAAAATCCATGGAATGGAAATTCAAGCGATATTAAATTCAACGGCAACTCCTACAAATAAAATAGACGTTATAAAATTGATCAGACTATAAAAGAGTAACAGAAAAAAATACCATACCTTCGCTTTTGAGGATTTCGGTTTACAAACAGACAAAAACTTCTCCCAACGAGCCACAATATGATACAAAAAGAAGTGGGCAGCGGTTTCACACGTGGCTCCGACGTCTCCCTGTCCTCCAAGACTCTCCTGTAACCGCTGGACTGACTCCAACAACTCGATCCTTTTAGCGAGGACGTAATTCACTCGACCATATCTAAAAACAAGAAATTCGTGTATTAACAAACAAACATCAAACATGCCACACTTAAACAAAAGATTCATACCTTGAGAAATCTTTGTCGGTATCCAAAGCCTCTTCACCGTGACCGAGACGTAGCAAATGCCTTTCGTCAACATCCAAAGCCATGATCTTCTCGAACAACTGATTGAGAGCTTGATTGGAATGTGTCACAATGAGGGTGCGTTGCCATGGGAAATTGTGGTACAGATTCGATATAATCTGCACTGCTACGTCTGTCTTTCCCGTTCCTGGAGGACCCACGACTAGAGTAAGACCAGGTTGCATCCCAGCTCGGATGGCTTCGACTTGGGTCGGAGTGAAAAGAATGGCATTTCTAAAATTTCATATGAATTAATCGTTAGGAATTATTACATAACTTATTATAACTAAAGTATAGGTATATAACTGTATAGAAGAAATAAAGAGACGTATGAAATTAGGATGGAGTGCATTTGGACGAATGAATATGGATGAGAAACTTGGACATTGAACGCCAAAATGCTACACTCAAAGAATTATGGAACGCTGTATGCTCAGCATAATGAGGAAAGACAGGAAGCGGAACACGTGGGTGATAAGTATGACAAGGGTAGTGGACATAGTGGTTAGAGTAAAGAGATTGAAATGGCAATGGGCCACGGGGTTAGAAGAATGGACGAAAGGTAGACAAAAGAAGTGCTAGAATGGTACCCGAGAGAATCCAAAAGGGTAAAAGGAAGACCGCAGGGAAGATGGGTAGACGAAATTAGGAAAATGTGTGGGGTGAGATGGATGAGAGTTGCGCAAAGCAGAGACGAATGGAAGCGTATTGAAAAGGCCTTCATCCAACAGTGGATGGTGAGTGGCTGTAAATGATGATAGCTGTATCAAATTTACTTTTTAGGTTCGTTGTAAAGATATGGTCCTCTACTCGGTGGAACGTGTGGTTCAACAGTTATAACTTCCTTTTCGTTGGATGATTCCTTTGAAGCAGTGCCGTTTTCTTTGTTTTTATGAAGAACTTCGTCAAATGTTAGTCTAAAACAATGATTAAAATTAAAATATAAACAAGCTGAATACATTGTACGTTCTGGGTCATAGCACATGTTACAACTCACTGCTAGCCTATCTTGTTTTCTCACTCATTCAACAGTATTTGGGTGAACAAACAAGATGGATTCGCCGATGAGAACATTGCATTGCATTTCGAAATTACTTACCGGAATGGTGGCAACAATTTCTTAGGATCGTCCGTATTGACTTTGATCTGATGATTGGGAAAACTGTGTCGCAGATGATCCATATCCAAAAACGTATCGTTAAAATCCATCGTGGCAATCTCGTTAGACATGCTATAAATCAAAAAACGCATTATCAAAACGAGCCATTGTTTCGAGTGAACCACATCGCAAAGTAGACAACGACATACCGCGAATAGTGAGCCTGTCCCGGATCTCCATATCCCAGTATGATATCGTGCAGCCAATCGGGAACCACACACTCCGTATTCATCAGCTCCCTGATAGTCTCCAATACGGCTTTGAAATTATTTTCTCGAGGCTTACGCCGCATCAGCACGTTGAAGGACTCGTAAACATCCTGTCATAATCATATATGTATTCATATGAAATTGTTTCAAACCACAACGATTGCATTATATAATACTATACCTCTTTTCCTTTACTGGCTTCGTCTAGATCTTGAGCGTATTGATTCGGATCCAAACTGACTCTGAAAGTTCGTGTGTCGCCGCTTAACTGAGGTTTTTCAGCTATGCCTTCTTCGATGACGCGTCCTCCGGCATCCAGCATGCCTTCTACTTCACATCCCCTCACATAGACTAATCCAGTCTGGGGTAAAAATGGAGCTCGGTGATCATACTTTGTACCTAAAATGGCAATTGGATGTGTCAATTATATATTTTACAAACAAATATCGGGAAGGCCTAACAGGCAAACCCCAATGCACCTTCCTGGCCAATTACAAATATCGATATACAATTTTTAGAATAATTTTAACAAATTTATCACGGAGACATCTATGGATAAATTCTAAACATTTTTAATATAAACGTCAAATTACAAGATGCTGAAAAACTCTTTTTTGAAATTTGCGAGACATTTATGTACAAATTTGCAGTATTTTTATACGAATCAGCGAAATTCGGGATACTGAAAACTCGAAAATTGTGATCAATTTGTTGGAACCATTTCGAAGAAAATCAGATAAATTGGCAAACTCTGATAGGAAACGATCGGCCTGGAGTCACAAACCATGGTCTGGCCAGCAGTACTCAGTGGGACTCGAACCCGAGACCAGTTCGAAAGCATACATGCTAAGCATTAGTCCACGCTGCTGGTTATATACGTAGATGTATAATATCTAATATAAAGTACATATATAAAAATGGATACTGACCGATTGCTTGTGTTGGTTTTACTGTTATTAAAAAGCATACATCGTGCTTTCTGAGGTTTTCCCATTCTACTTTTATATCACTCCTCACAGACAAGACTACGGTGACGTCTGCGCGTACTCTCGAAGGTTTCTTCTCGCCGATGTTCGGCTTGGCTACTTCGACTACGGCAAAACCTGTGATCGGTTGTGCCATACGTGCCCAACCCCCGAAAAAAACGTCATCATCTTCGGCTTTCCTGGAAGATGAACGAAACGAGTCGTATATAAAAGCATTCTAAGAATAGAGTTCATTGGACGGACGAAAGAAGAATTCTCAGACAAGAGAATAGGAACAGTAAGGAGTTCATTCATCCGGGAGACAATTTAATTATTTTTAAGTCACACAGTCTGAAACTAACTTCCAGACTTCGGATTTAAGATTAAAGGCAGCAGAAATGAAAGTACTAAAAGGAAACGGAATCTGGCTCAACTGGCTCAACAGCTCAAATTTCAGGTCCTCGCAGCGTTTGCTCTTGACACAAAGCAATAGGTCACAGATACAAATTGAAGAAACAGATGAACTTTAAAATACATTTAGGACAAATTTTCGATGTGTGAGTAAAAGTAATCATAGCCTATAGAAGCAAATGAAGTGTACACATATATTAAGCAAGTCAAACGCAGGTCATTTGATGTCACGTTTGAATTTGGAACGGTTAATAATCCTGACTGATACAAGGTGTACGGGTGAATGAAACAAATGTTATAACAACATTTAATCAACTGTACCAAAAAAAGTTAACCCAAAACAATTCGAAAAGTTCAAGGAGAAATAGAATTACAAATTTAAATATGTGGAAGTTGATAATGAATTGTTAACCCTCTTCATTGAGATGTTTCAATTAAGCTGGCTGAGGCATATTCTATGGACGGGTGAATTGTCGCGACTGTACCAAAAAAAGAAGAACAGATTATTGATATCTAAAATATGGCTGACGATCCAAAAACAAGCTCTTTTGGAATGGCATGAAAAATTGCCACTTGCGAAATATTAACCCTTTGGGTGCTGACGTCTTTTCTGTTGAAAGCCCACCACGATAAAAATTTTGCCAACATTTCCAACTAGAATTATTTAGAAATCCAATAGATTAGCAGGTATAAAAATTTTAGCTAATCCAAACAAACCCTAGATAAGTACCGCCGAGGATTTTGAGTTTTGTAAAGGTGTGTTTAGACTCTCTAATATATCTTACAACACCAACCCTGTCACCAACAAGTATATTAAATTGAATATGATCAAACTTTGTGACAGGAGAATAATCAATGATTTATTATGTCTGTTTTGTTTTCTACAGTGGAGTTATGGACTGTAGTGAATTAGTGGACCTCATAAATTTTCATACATCGGGGAGATTTACCAGATGCAACTATTTATTCCACATCAAAAATTATGCCACTAGTTATAAAAAAAATTGGGAAACGAATTTAGCCAATTTGATTTTTTTAATATTAGTAAATATAGTTTAAAAAAATTGTTTCATCATCATTTTTCTAATTTATACAAATGCTAAATGCATTTTATTTTATTGTTTTAATTCATTCATTTATTTATTCAATTATGTAGTTTTAAAACTCATATTTTTTCTTTTCTTTTCTTATATTAATATTGTGTTTTTTTGTTTTATTGTTCTATGTATATTCTATATTATTATTGTTCAATGGTCTTTGCGGCCGTATATAAAATAAAAAAATAAATAAATAAACAATATAAAATAAACAAAACAAGTCTATTAATGAACGTATTTTTCCAAAACTAGTTGAATCTTCCTCATTGTTAAAATGTAATGCTCACAATCTATATGCCAAGCCACAATCTAAAATACTCGGCAGTTAGGAATTTCCATATTGTAATTCTGATATGGTCATAAATTCAGAAATTCCGGAGTCAACCAGTCTTTATAAACATTGACACGGATTACACGACCCATGTTCAATGCTACCTGGAAAGACTTAGTGGGTAGTATTCTTGTTTATTTTTTACATACTTAATAAACAACGCCATCGGCGTATTTCAGGCCCATGGACTTATTGGCAAAATCACGATCGGCGTTGGTCAGCATTCAAAGGGTTAATTTTAAAAAAGTTTCAATTTGATAATAGTCATAATAAATATATAAAATATGAAAAGGAGACAGAACACAGATAGTTTATAAAATTTAATGATACGATTATTGCGTCTGTAAAATGTGAATAAATTATTCAATGACAGTAGATAATTCTATTTATGTACATATGTATTTACAACATAGCGATAAGTATTAATGCTATCGTAATATATAAATAATATTAAATACACATACCACGGTGATAATCTGCTAATGGCATCCTCGATGTCTTGTCTAATTTCATCTGAAAATATATAAATACATATGAGCGTATTGTGAAATCAACGATATATGTAGATAAATCAAACTCACAAGTACTCTCCAGTCTGAACAGATTGAAATTTCTCAACAAGTAATCGTGCAATGTGAGAAATTGCAGATTCAACTTGGGCAAAGCTAGACAGCCTTCTCCGTTATAATACTCAGACGGGACGGCACTCTCGTTCCAGACGACCTCTTCTGTCGGATACAAAGGCATCGCATTCAATTCTTCAAGTTGTGACGGCCGTCGTGAATGTCGAGATATCTGCAAACAAACAAACACATTACAACTGCGCAGTAAGACTATTATAACAAATGTATTTGATAGAATATGTACACACCAGTAATTCCCGGAGGAATTCTTTATCTAAACGGTGCCAAGCAGCTTCATGTTCGGAACCAGGCGGCGGCACCAAATTCAAATGTGTCGCTATAGCTCTTAGTTTCTCCACACTTTGGAATTAAATTCAATTTTACTAACATATCATATACATTGTAATTGAATACTGACTATGGTAAAAAAATTAATGAACAGAATTCGTCATGCTTTCAGATACATACTATATTGTGTGATGAAAGTTAATAATATGAAGAACGGCAGGAAGGGGAACTATTGATTGAAAGGTCTAGAGTTCAAGTCCTGACCTAAATTGTAATTATTTTATTTTCTTGAACGTTTCGAGTATTTACATATGTATATCAGTGGCGGCTCGTTCATATTGGTTTGCGGGCTGCAGCCCTCCAAGTATCATATTCGCTATTCCGTCTGTCTGTCTGTCTGAGATAACGCTCGCCGTACTACATATAATAGTCGTTTCGATTCGACATACTATTAAAACCTATACGAAGATATTGTTACGTACACCGCCGAGTAAGTACAATCGGATTAGGCCGAGTAGCATCCCAGATAATGTGTGACCGTTATAATTGGTTTCGAGGATTAACTCCAGGCTTAAGTACAAGTCGGCTAACAATGAGATACCCTCGAATGCACTTAGCGGGGGTAGCGGTAGCTCGGTCGCATTCCGGTAGAGTTCTCAGAACCCACAGCGGTAGCGTGGGACTGACTTCCGTGGCACATATAGTACGTGACCATAAAAATAGGTAAAAAAACCGGACGTCGAAGATGCCCTGAGCGACCGATCCGTTATAAGGCGATATTAAGACATTCTGGACGGAGCACTGGCAGTGCGTGTATCTCCTTAATCACCAATAAATGCTGTGAAACGACTTTGGCCTTTTACTTGGATCCTCCACCCACCCCTACGCAACAATATATATATATATATATATATATATATATATATATATATATATATATATATATATATATATATATATATATATATATATATATATATATATATATATATATATATATATATATATATATATATATTTATATATATAATAACAAAAGAAAAAAACTTCTATATATGTATATTCTAATCGATACCAATCTTTCCGCTTGGCTGAGAGTTTACCGCCATCTATTGAAAATTTATTTAACTAATTAATTTTTCTATCGGTGTTTTATATTGTTTATATGTAGGTAGTTTTACCATTGTTTTCATATTAAACAATTAAATATAAATATTAAATTAAAAATATTTAAAAGGTATTTGAAAAAAATTAGACGGCGTGAGGATCGAACACATGACCAACGACACATTTCTATTAATTTTTTTTTTATTTAATAATTTAATATGCCAACACCCATGCGATGATATGTCATCGGGTACAACACTAGTAATATATATTCATGCTATTTTTGTCGTCCATATGGGCTGGAGGGCTGCAGCCCTCCCAACATAGTATATATACATGCTATTTTTGTTTACATTTGGTCACCGGTATTGTCAACGAGCTACTACAGCCTGATTCATCTCTGCAACCCCCCACTTTGAATTCTCACGAGCCGCCACTGACGTACACGTGTATTTACATAGGTTGCCGGTTTATGCAAATCCGTTGTACAAAAGTTTGCGTCTTATCTCTTGGCATTCTAACTAAGATCATGAGCTGCTAAATTTTTTTGAAAACGTTACACGTTTACTTTTTTTTTCAACCTTCACCTCCGAGCAGCGCCAGACAATTCAGCTACATAGTTGTATGTAATATTATTAGAATACAAAATAATTACAACAAAAAATGTATTTCGCATTTATCCATTCCAGAAAGCATGGAAAAGCCCACTTTTGTAAAACTTTCCGTAAGGACTCTGTCAATATATGACACATGAAGTTGTCAAACAGTGAAAATATTTGATAAGATAACATATATGTATGTAGGTACAATACGAGCTTGTATTTTTCCTTTTTTCAAAATCGGTCGACCGGCTTTCACTGGTTTCAGAAAATTAAGATTTGTTGGAGTTTTAAATTTTTATATCAAAAAAAAAATGTAAATATATATACATATGTATATTATATTATGCAAAAAAATAATTTCTTATAAATTAAATTGAGTTATAAGCCCTATGAACTTTCATAAGATCATTATTACATATATGTATATATTATTATAACAAATATCACAGCCGTAAAATGGCAGATCCTGAATATGCACAAATAATTAAATGATTTAAATAAGCTACTATCTAGAAGAAGAACGCGCGAAAACTATAAATTATGGAAAACCCAATTTTCCGAAAATTATTTATGTATGAAAAACCGAGATTTATATGTAAGTTTTTTAGAACATCCTATCGTATATAATTATTGTTTAATGCGTGCGTGCGTGCGTGCCTTCGTTCGTGCGTGTTAAGTACGTATTGTTGTTCGCTAACACGCTCCATCTCTCTTTATCTCCTTGGAATGATATGTATATCGTGAAAAGAGACGCGGCATATTCATTCACATGAGTGGCCAACAAACAAAAGATTTATGTTTCATTATTTGTTAATTATTAATTTGGTATTTTAGTTATTAATTTGAATTTGACTAATTTCAACAACCATGCCAAAAAGAAAATGTCAGTTTTCTGACGATATCACAAAAGAGCGGCCAAGTATTGAAATAGGGAAAAATGAATACGAAGCATTTTGTTAGATTTGTAACATTTTTATATCAGTAAGTCATGGTGGAAAATCAAGCATAAGAGACCACATTAATTCAGGAAATCACAATTTAAAATTAATTTCTGCATCGTCATCGGTAAATATATATTCCTATCTATTTAAAAAAAATCTCCAGAAGACATTTTAAAATGTGCTGCGGAATTAACAACGGCATACAAAACTGTTAAGCACCATCAGACAATCAATTCATTAGACTGTACAACGCAGCTGAATCCATTATATATCCCGATTCTAAAATCGCAAGCAAACAATCTACGGGAAGAACGAAAGCAACTGCTTTAATTAAAAATATACTTGCACCTCATTCCGCTAAACATGTTTCAATAGAAAATACTCAATATAAAATAGTATTAACAGTGGGAAAAAATCCCAAGTGAAAATACGTACTTTTGACTTTTGATTTGAACTGAACGACTACTTACGAGTGATTTGAAAGCTGAAAAGTGCTACAAATGAAAGATAAAATACCAAACTATAGATTTCAATATTAATTTTGAACTGGAAATTGACAGATTTTGAGACACCGACCGAATAACACCAAGATATAGAAAAATCACGCGATTTAAAAAACACATACATATATCTCCGAATCTCGAGCCAATCAACATTGTTTATTACTAGATTCGTGTTCACTGGGCATAGATCTATAAGAAAAGTCATATCTCGTCACTGAACCAAAAAAAAATCGTCATTTGTCGAACGGTGTAATTAATCGGAATCGGAACTAAAACAGAAATTGGGATCCGGAACTGAAACAGTAATCGGGATCCGGAACTGAAACAGTAATCGGGATCCGGAACTAAAACAGTAATCGAGGCTGCCGTACCGAGGGGGCGCCCCATCGCCCCCTCCCCCCGCCGCGCCGAGGCTACCGCATATCGAAATCGAAACGGGTGGTTTCGGAAAGGAATTGATACACGAATTAGAAATTACGAATTATGAAGTGATACGTCCTGTGCATCGCCGACTTCAGACCCCCCCACTTCCCCGCTACCCTGCATAAGATAGCGGATAAAGTATCGCGCTACACCTGTTTGGATAACATATGCTCCTGGTATCGTATAATTTTTTTTTTGAAATTCCCATACTGTCCCCACGTGTTGCAAATATGCAAATATGCATATTTATATATATATTTACCGACACACTGTTTTTATATATACTATATTATTATTATAGTTTTGAACCATTTGTAGAATTACAAGATGAACCTAACGTGCAATAATGGTCTACAAATGACCAATGTGGCACAAAATACACAAAATAAAAATACATAACAATAGAAAGAAAAAAGCAAAAGAAGAAAAAAATTATAAAACATAAAAGAAAAATATCAAATAAACAGAATACATAGTAGGGAATGTCTTGCATCCACACCCAGCAGCAATATTTATTCATTTATTTAAAGTTTGGACCATTGCAGCATTACAGGCATTCCTAATGGGCCACAATGGTCAAAAATATAACAGAAAAGAAAAGAAACAAAATAATAAAATATGTAGAACCAGCCGCATATATAAAACATCCCCGCGAGGCCCAAATGAAAGACACAAAATTCCACTCATACATCACATCCAATTATGAAAATAGCAATAATAATATCACATGTGTAAATAATGTTGCACTAACCTGAGATTATCAAAATGTTTTTGCAAGCTTTCTCGAGTGTCTACGCTAGCCACGTTGGCCAAAGAGAACATTCTCAGATCAGGAAATTTGGCAAAAGCAGCTTTCTGAAATTATCCAATGTGTATATGTAAGTACAACATACAAACAGAAGATTCTTAAATATATAGGTAGATATTTCAAAACAACCTGCAATGAAGTTATTCTAGAATAATGATCCAAAGTCATGTCGTGGTCAGTTAAGGGGTCTCCGCTTTCATCGCTTATTTCAAATCTTGCATAAAACTTCAGCATTTGTAACAACTGCAAAAAAATAAAACGAGCTTTTAAGATAGAAAATTGACCAATGGCACACCAAATATAATACAACAGCTGTTTCTATTTGTATTTTCCCATGATGCCATTATGGTATTAAACTTATATAAATTATAAACATACATATATAAATTTATAAATTTGAAATCATATTTAAATAGTGGTGACAGATAGGTGAAATAGAACTCGAGTACCAGATATTCCGTATTCGCGATTTCTTTGGCATCGATTGTCGTGTGCACGATCGCAATGTGCGCAATAATCCATTTACCACATAGTACATCATTAAGCTTCGGCGCTAAATGGGTTCACTATTGACAATTTCTATCGTTAACCTTTTTTTGCTCTATAGACATTATATTTATGAGTAACATCATACTTATTCGCCAGGAATCATCCCAAGGTGACACATGTGGTTAGATTACTTTTACAAGGCTTTTTATACGTTTCACTTCGTTAATTGTAAATATTTTTAAATAAAACTGAACATAGAATATAATAGAGACATATATGGACAATCAACAAATTTTTTGATACACAGAAAATTTGTGAGATATACATTATACATATACATATGTATGTAAGTAGCATTTTATAAAATTAAACAAATTCGACTTTGACTCGAATTCGTGGGGAGGATACCGATTTATTAGATCCATCACAACAATTAAACTAGAAAAATCGGAAAATTCTAGCAGGAGATGGTCGATCTGTGTTTTAAGATCTCGCCAGTAGCACGTACTTGAACCCACGACCTCTCTACTATTATACAATAGCTCTACCAGTGCACTACGCTGTGGCTTTAGCATATGACATACACTGGCGGTCACATAAATTGCATCACCTTGAATATTACGACTTTCGGGTCTTAAAAGCTATAACTTCATTCTGGGTTCGAATTTTTTTTAGAGTTTTGTTTAAATAGATCGTCCTCGATATTTTGACCTCATTTTCAAGTGTTATCATGAAGTGGAAGCAGCGTTGTTCTTAATCTACAAATAGTAATGTCAAAACACCATCAAACAACTTCAGTGGAGAACAAACAACTTCAGAGTGAACATTTTTACTTTTCGAAATATGGACTTTCAACAAGAGACATTTCAAATCAGTTGGGATATTCTCAATTAAACATTCAAGAATACTGAAGAACTGTTACAGTAGGGTTTCACAGGGATATAATCCACCTTCCAAATTGATTTGAGTAGGGATTATAAACGGAAGGTGCACGTAATACGAAAAATACACGTTTCTTCAAAGTGATGCGATTTATGTGACCGCCATTGTATGTATGCTTGGAACGACAAGAAGAGATTGATAGAGAAATACGTGGGTAAGAAACAAGTAGCCCAACGATGACCAAATGATACAAAAAAAAAAGGCAAGGACAAATTGACGCTGTGATAATTAGAGGTAGGACCGGAAGCGTGCCGTTTAATGTTCAATTGTTGTAAATGCTTTGTAAAAAAGGTTCGACAAACCTTTAACAATGCATTTACAACATTTGAACAATAAACGGCCCCCTCAGGGTCCGGGCTTTAGTGATAATATAGAATGGATATTATCACACATACATACATATGTACATATATAACCAGCAGCGTGAAATAGTGATTAGCATACGAACATAGTGGTCACGGGTTCGAGTCCCACTGATTGCTGCTGGCCATACTTCGGTTTGTGACTGCAGGTCGATCGCTTCCTATCAGAGTTTGCCAATTTATCTGATTTCATAGATGTCTCTATGATGCTTTATTAAAATTATTCTAAAAGTAGTATATCGATGTATGTATGTAAAATGAAAAATAATATTAATATAGAATAAAATACTAGCCAGCAGCATGGCTCGGTGGTTGGGCTTTTGCCTAGGACCGAGAGGCGCCGGGTAAGTTGACCTCGATTGAAAAGAATTTATTATATATATTGTATATATATAGCAGTATAGCTTGGTGGTTGCGTTAATGCTTACCACTAAGAGGTTCCCGGGTCCAAGCCATAGTTTGACCTCGATTGAAAAGAATTTATTCCGAGTATTTCTGCAGCGGTGCTGATCAGACTTGGATATTTGTGACTCCAGGTCGACCGTTTCCTATCAGAGTTTGCCAATTTTTCTGATTTCATTGTTGAAACGGTTCCTCGATTAAATTGGCTAAAAACCGTCCTACCTACTACATATGTCACCACTATTGGAGTATGATTAATGTACAATAAAACTTATGTACAAGTTAAAATTCATAGATGTATCGTTAATTTCCAGTTTTCAGTGTCTCGTAATTCAGCGACTTGTGTAATAAAAATGCTGCATTGTTTGTAATTGGCCAGGAAGGCGCATTGGGGTTCACCTGTTAGGCCTTCCTGGTATATACATATGTATATAATAAATAAATAAAAAAAACAAAAAAAAAAATATATATATATATATATATATATATATATATATATATATATATATATATATATATATATATATATATATATATTATAAATAATAATTACAATAATGATATAAACATGTTGTATGTACGTAAGTGGCAATTGACATTTATTTCATTACTTTTAATTACCGTGTCAGTCAAATCAACTTTGCGGGTCAACGATTGACCTATAGGTCAGTTTGATACGTCGCATGCAGTCTTAAAAATTCAACATATACGTATGAAATTGTATATTGGTCTATTCAAGTGTTCCATATACAGATAATACCAATCGTGTTTTTTTTTTTTTTAAATCATACATTAAATCAGTTGACGTCAATAATATGTACTGGGAATAAATCGATTTCGTGGTAATTTTGACTATATACAATTTCAAAACAAAAATCTTGAAATATTGATTTGAAATATGTAAATTATCTATTATAAGAAAGTTTAGTACGTATATCTGATAGCTGTCGATCGATAAGAGCATGGAAAAATGTTAATTTGTCTTTTCCCATTCGCTGTTTAATTTAATAATTGTGTATAATATATAATATGAATTATAGTGATTAATATTTTTCCAATTAAACTTATTGAAATGTCGTATATATGTTCATTTATATTAAATTTGCAAATTTGATAAGAGGAACAAAAACACGCCGACCGCCAGTGTTAGTTTCAGTTGTTATCGAACGCTCTTAGCGAGAGGTTGTGCTCCTCAACGATTTTTCGAATTTGCCGTTATTTATTATATAAGTCCACTTGGGAAACATTTTTCTTATTTAAAAATATTCAGAAGCATCAAAGTTTATGTAGCGATAGGATATAAGTCCAGTCGCGAAGACAACAGGTATTATTCGTTGAACTTTATATGTAACATATTTCAATAACACTAAATATCTATATATGTATTTTAAATTTAGTAATATCGATAATTAATGTTTGGTTTTTAATAAATACACAATATTTCGGTTTAAATATGCGATGTGTGAATGCAAAATATTTGAATTGAACATCTGTCAAAATAAAAATCGATACAAAACAAACTATAAAAAATTTGCTAAATGCATATAAAATTATTATCAATTTTAATTGATTAATAAATAGTTTGCCAGGCGTTGCCTGCGTGGGTGAAAGCTAGAAAAAAAAGGAAGAAATTAAAAAAAATAAATCAAGGTCGAATTTTTTCACGATTACAACACTTCATTGATACTTAATGTATGTATGTATATATTATTTAAAAATAGATATACATATATGTAGAATATTAAATTGAAAGCTATAGATCTATATACATAGCGGACAAACATATGATAATTTTTGGTCATTTTCAAAGCGTGTCCGGACATTTCATCGCATGACCATTTCAGCGCGGTGGCTTTTTATCGCGGATTTCATATATATTTTCTCAAATATTTTTTATTCACAATATTAATTTTTAATTTTTATGTTGATTGCACTTTTTGAAATGTATATTGAAACCGTTATTCAAATATTTGGGGCAATGATTTTTTATAATCTTTAATTTAATTTTTTAATAAAATTAATTGAAAACTTTATATCTTTCGTTTATCAACAAAACAATAAATTATATATTTTGTTCAAATTTATTTATTGCCATATTTATAGTATAATAAAAAAATAGTTGCATGAAATTCGACGGCAAGTTGTTCCCGCGATAAAATGGTCGTGCGATGAAATGTCCTCGAATCTTTTCAAAATGCAAATACACAAGATAAATGTAACATTATTGGAATAATGTAAATTTAAATCAATATATAGATTTGCAGCCAAACTAAATTTCATATTTATATAATATAATATAGTATGCAAATAGTATTTACCTATGTAGTTACCCGGAGACTAAAAGAATATTTTTCACGAAAAAATAGTATATTTTTGACTTTAAGAATTCGCTAGATAGTTAATTATATGTATTTTAAAGCGATTAAAAATAACAATCAATAGAAAAACATCTGACTATTGATTGCAATACTACACAGAAATACTGGACTTTGAGTTAGAGACTGCAAAAAGCCAAAAAACTGTAAAAATCCACATTTTTTTAAACGCTCAACAATAATCATTGTCATATTCGAATTCAGTGGTTCAAACTTCGTGGCTGCGGTAATTACTTTATCGATGTACGTATTAACAATAGATGAAGTTTTGTTTTTTTTTTTGTTGTTCAGTGTAATTAATGGTTGTTTATTGAAAAAAAATCGACATTAATCAAAATACAAATAAATAACAATGATATATTTTGTATTTGTTCTTCGATAGAACTCGTTACTAATACGTAATAATTTCATCGTGTTTAATTTATTTTCAAAATGTAAACTACATCGACATGCAAATAGCCCTGTACAGAAACAAATAAACCTAAACAGTGTTTCTAAGAAAGTCTACTAAAAAGAAATTAGCGATACTAAAATTAAAATTGACATTCGCGTGCCCAAAGTCAAAATGGCACCCGAACACGCCATTGTGCCGTCGATTATTGCGAATGGTCTGGAAAATTACCAGAGTTTTCAAAAAATTTCAGCGCATGTAAATTGAATCGAAAATTGGCACAAATTCAAAGCGCCGAATCGAGTCGCGTTCAAAATAAATCCCGAAACATAAACGGGTTCCGTAAATGTCCAGATAGCCCAAAAAGGAATCGTAAACAAGTTCAAAAAAACGAAGCAAAAATAAAAGCGCCGTTTAAAAAATTAGCATGTCTCAAAAAACATCGGAGAAAATTCGCCGCAAAGTCGTTCGACAAGTGCTGTCAATTTTGATGGATGTTCCAAAATAAAAACAAGATGTGAGACACTTAATATTCGGCTATTGAGCAGGAGTGTTTTTAAAATGTTCTGGCAATCAACCATATTATTAAATCGGATGAAGTATTACGATCGATTTGGTATGAAGACCAATAAAAAAAAAAACATTACTGTAGAATAAATGGATCGATTGGTTTTCAAATCGACTTTGAAACTTTGCCTTTTTACTTACCTTCTTTACGTTTCATATGTCTTTCGTGTTTATCTCTTATTTACAAGGTTTGGCCGCCGATAGAGATTTCAATTGCTTTGGCTAGTTCTATGGTGAAATATAATCGTAATAAACACTTTTAAGAATACACAAATTTTGGAGACGGTGACGGCTAACCCTTTACTTAGAACCTTGGGTCGCCTTTATATCATATCTTCCTTCCACCAACCGAGGTTAAGTAATATATTTAATTACATTAATCTTCTAGTATACGTATTACATCTTTATATGAAGTAATATATTTATTTACATTAATCCTTTATGTTAATCATCTAGTATACATATTATTTTTGATTCATATAAAGAAATTTCTCTAAGATTATCATTTAAGCCGGGACTATAATTTTTATATTGTAGTACTTTTTATACATATA
This sequence comes from Arctopsyche grandis, assembly GCF_051622035.1. Taxonomy (NCBI): domain Eukaryota; kingdom Metazoa; phylum Arthropoda; class Insecta; order Trichoptera; family Hydropsychidae; genus Arctopsyche; species Arctopsyche grandis. The sequence continues at coordinate 23,883,632 of NC_135367.1, read as the reverse complement.
CATTTTATTCTTAACTTTGCGATGCATTTTAAAGAATTTAGTGAATATGAGATGTTGACGAATAGCATACAATGAGTTTCGTCATCATCAACTACAGCCATTCGCCATCCACCGCTGGATGAAGGCCTCTCCAACACGTTTCCATTCGTCTCTGTTTTGCGCAACTCTCATCCATCTCACCCCACTAATTTTCCTAATTTCATCTACCCATCTTCCCTGCCGTCTTCCATTTACCCTTTTGCATTCTCTCGGGTACCATTCTAGCATTTATTTTGTCCACCTGTCGTCCATTCTTCCAACCACATGGCCATTTCAATCTTTTCACTATATCCACTATATCCACAATGCTTGTCATACTTCTCACCTACGTATTCCGTATCTTGTCTTTTCTCGTTATGCCAAGCATATAACGTTTCATACTTTTTTGAAAGTAAATAAAATTAATAATGCATCCTTTTTTTAAACTACTTTTAAGATTGAAGAAATTCTTTCGATCAAAATATTATTCTCGTGGGTTCGATATTTTCAACAAAACTATACCCTTAATTTACTTGGGCAGTAAACAAACAGCAACAAGTTTTATTATGAATGTGTATTGCTATGTGAAACTGCCCTAATGACTATCAGCCCTAAATTTATAGATAAACATATTTAGTCTAGGGATGCTTTACTACCTTGCTTTGAACACCGATGGAACGATTTAGTGTAATTTTCAATGGAACCGATCTCTTGTCTAAGTCTACATACTAGTTATGAATAAAAGGCGACTAGTCACCTTTTATTCATAACTAGGGTTCAAAGCAAGAGAGCAAAAAATATTAGCATATTAGGGTTCAAAGCAAAATAGCGAAACAGCATGGTTTTTCTAAGAATTTAAAGCCAAAAATTTAAGCCAAAAGCTACTGCCCTTAGCCTAAGTTTGGTTATGAACTCGTGTTCCCAGCCTATGAGTCCCTATTCGAATGGAGTTGCGGAGGGTTTTCTGTGAATCAATATATAATATGTCCTAAAAAAAATATTGACTATAGTATAATCATCATTTTTAATCAATGTTTTGAATGATATTTTACATATTTTTAAATTAAAATAAGTGATCAAAGTACATTAAAAATCACTTTATCATTTCGTGGTCAGTTGACTTTTATAAAAAGTGGTCGCCACCTGAATATGAACCGCGTATTTTCCTTCGTATTGTAAATATAAATAAAATGCAATACAAGACGATTTTATCGTCATTTTCATGAAATACATAAGGTAAAAAAAGTCTCAAGTTGCCTTAAGAAATAATCAATCAAAAATTACGAACGTAATCATTTTTGAACAAGCATACAAAAAGTGTACATATTTTGCATAGCTTGACCTTGAAGTTTAGCCATCAGATTAATCTTAATCTAAATTTGACGGTAAACAATCAAAATTTTAATAATGCATATTTTATTTTAATAATAAATCTTTCGACTTTTATCATTGCTTATCGTGATAATATTATAGTATATCATTCTCATTATATGTACATACATACAAATATGTACGTCATTTTTCAATACCTCTTATTCAATTAGATATAATCTTTTTTTTTTTGTTTGAATGGGGGATTAAATCTTAAATGATTCATTGATGATTTTACTGGTAGGTAGATATAGCCTGATTGATGTGGGCCGTATATGAAATTCATTCATTAGTTGTAATAGTAGTATTTCTCAGAAGGAACGCGTTATATACTCAGAACTAATGATTAATTTTTGTAATGAGTCCGTTAATTACGTACCACGGAAAAAAAACAATAATGTTTTCAACAAAAATTCCACTCTGTGAAAACCTAGAAGTGACAGCTGTCAATATTTGTGACATTCGAATCGCGTCTATGAAGATTCAGCGTAATGGAATACGAATATAACAGTTTATTTACATTATCTACATATGTATGTACATATTTTATTTTTAAATTTGTGTTTTTACTACTGATTGTAATATATATTTAGCTGGAAATCTGATAGTATCAAATTGTTTATCTTTTTAATATATACAGTCATAAAAATTGTGAAGTCGTAAAGATTTTGTATAAAATTTTTCTATTTTTATTTTGTTTTATGACCATTTTTTCAAGATTTTTAGTTTTTGTGAGCAAATCACATACAATTTTTGACTAAAAGTGATTTTACAAGGTTTTCGAGTTATCTTAAACATCCGAAACTGGCAATTAAAAAATCACACAATGTGTTTTTGTTAAAAAATTTTTTTAAAAAACAGCTTTTGTTCTTTCTAAAAATAAATCCCATTCATATGAAAGAATGAAAACATTTTTAATTTATAACACCTATATTAAGAAAATGTAGGAGAACATTTAAAATTTGAAAATAAATATAATTAATAGTGAAAATATTTGGTAATTGTATTCGTCTATGAAGTTCATTTTGAAATAGCTTGTTTTGGCTTTTACCTCAAAAAAGATCTCAAATTCCAAATTAAAAAAAATGTAAATAGTAATTTAAGCGATACTTCAGTTGCACGGTTTCGAATTAACACCATTTATTACCTAAATAAAAATGTTGTTTTTGTTGCATTTCATTGTTCAAAGAGTATTCAATACATATTCTATATTTATTAAAAACTAGTGTTTTTACCCGGCTTCGCTCGGTATTTGTAATAGAAACCGCTTTAACATGGCTAATCTAATAGTAAACATTTTATTGAATTTATTATAGTATTTTTATTTTATTTCAATTTATTTGAATATTCGTTTGTCTTTTTACTCAATTCAACGTTGCGGATTCTACGAACTAAAACTTGACCACTCAATCGCCATAAGCGCACCGGTGCGCGCTCTTTTGTGTTTAAGACAATTAATTTTGGTTTCTTCCCAGTGACATCTAAAAATATCCTGTGATACTAATGAAATTGAAAAATGTCAATATTTTTCCTTGGTTTGTTATAGGTATGTTCAAGAGGTAGTGTCAAGGGTTGGCACTAAACACAGAAATAAAATAATCGAATCGGTTTCTAAAAACGCGTGGCGATTAAGTGGTTAAATGCATACATAAACACAAAGTCTCTTACGAAATTATATATTAAGATGTATATTTATATTATAAAACGGAACCACTTTTTGGAAGAAAATAAATACTGTAATAGTAACTATTTTTCATCTCTTCTACGAAACATGCAAAATAGAAAATGAATTGAGCTAATTACACTGTGCATTCATTAGTCGTAAGCTTTTAATTACTTAGCCAATATGCAAATTTTAAAATATTTCTAGATATTCGTACCTTTGTGCATAAAAAAAATCTCAATTTACCCGATGATTTTGCATATGTAAATCGACCAATTGAAATCAGTTTCAAAGCAACAAGCTTCGACAAACTATTTCAAACGCTTCTTGAATGCCAACGGGTATTAGATTTGTAAATCAATATTTATGTATTAGACCTACCATGTACATGCATACAGTACAAGCTGGTTGACATAAGCATCACGTATTATTTATTGATGATTTTAACATACCCACCATTAACGATTCCTCATAAAGTTAATGCATAAAAGATCAACAGTAATCAACGATTTTGCGCGGACGTTATAAATAATTGATAAATAACCACAAACGCTGCGAATTCTCGTCACGTATCAATCTTGCTGATTTATTAAAATTGCCTATCGTGAAAAAAGATGACAACATTCAGGGTGTGTGATCAAACGAGTGTCTCATTAAATTATAAATCAATCTCCGATCGAAAATTCTTCTGATTAAGGATCGTCATTTATGATGCGGCAATGTTTGTATTAAAACGTCATCCTTCAAACCGGTGGGTCACCTTGAAAATGGCGAATGACGAAAACGCACAAGTCAAATCAAAACTAAACGCATATTAGTATTAGCAATTAAGTATATTTATGTATGTATGCAGTAAGACGTGATCTCATGGAGATGCAAATCAAGTGAGATCATGTGCTTTCGAGGAATTAAACGATTGAATCCTTCGATCCGATTCGATTTAGGGCAGACGTTATTGCCATTAAGATTAAAATGATTCCTGAAGAGTCATGATCGATGCAACATGATCTCACTGATGAATGAATGACTTGGCTTGAATTTCATTTTGAACAGATGTATCGAGCGTTATCGTGCATACGCCCCATCTGCTTTATATTAATAAAATGCAGATATAAGTACATATAACGATAACATGATAAGCTTTATGATTAACGTCAATGTATAGTGAGTAGATAAGTTCAAATTGCATCTGCGGATGTGCATATTAATTGAAATGAATACGAGTCAATAATAATCTACTAGTCAACTAAAAATGTATATGAGAGTGTGAAAAAATTAACCGCTATAACTGTTCAATATGTATGTAACTCGTGAAGTTAAGTAGGGGTGGCGAGCAGGCGTATGTGATAGCCAGCTGTCATCACGTCAATCTGACAGTCGATTGTCGAGTTAGCGTTATGTGGGAGACGTTTGCTTACTATAATTGAAGGTAACCTCCTGTATGTCGGTGATTCAAAGAGTGGAAATGATTCAAAATCGGCTCACAAATATTGCGCTTAAAAAAAGCTTGTAAACGTCTTTCAAGCGTCATTTTTAAACGTGTCTATTACGATTATTTTTTATCGTCGTACTGGCGGAATATTTTAAATATATATTGTTGACCAAACTGCGCAAAATGGCAAAGTTTCAGGGAATTCATACCATCTCCCCCCCCCTCCCCTTTGCCCTTTATATATGTATGTAATATATAAAAATATACTTTTCACAATGATTTTTAGTCGATGATTCGTTGATACTTCAATTTCTTGATGATTTTTTTAAATTATATTTCTCCATTATGCCATTACAGATTTCCCATGAGCCACACTAATGGTGTCAACCATATATAAATTTACTGATAGGAAACGATCGACTTGGGACACAAATATCTGAATCTGCAGTACTACATAAATACCATTGATAATATATGAATAAATACTTTTTAATCGAGGTTAACCAAGAGGTCGAACTCGGGAACCTCTCGGTGGTTAACATCAAACCACCGAGCAATACTGCTGCTATTTAAATATTTTATTCCCGAATGATAAAATTTTCCGTATACAAAATAAAAGCAGCTGTAATTCACATGTGTACATAAAAAATATTTTATTTTGGAAAAAAAATTTGCATGTTTGTAATGTGAGCGTAAAAAATTCCCAGAAGAAGTTATGGAGCACGGGGAATTTAAATCGTACGATGATATTTACTATTTGATATAAACTTTTGTAAATATAAATATAAGAGGTTTTATCACTGGTACACCGTTTTTAGCAGTGATAAAACCTCTCTAGAAATATAAATTCACATTCATACAAGTACGAAAAAAAAATAATAAATCAAACATCCATTAGGAATCCTTTTTAGCCGTCTCGTATACTTCTGTATTCTCTAATTAAATTCGCACTTGAAAGTCTATAGACAGAGTAATCTCATTATACAGAGTCGTATTTATACGACGTACTAAAAATCAGTTGGGTTTTACTACATGTACATATATACAATGTACATGAGGAGAATTTAATGAGAGAGGCTCGAGGTTTCGACCCCTGACCTCCAGCACAACGAACTCAATTGCACATCGCTCATCCTTCCTCCTGCTCCACTTCTGTGCTCAACTCCTTGTGCATTGTGGTGCATGTTTATTTGTTACAAAGACCTCTATAGCCTATCTAACTGTAACACTATTGAAGAATTGCATATGCTTCTGTTAATGCAATGATATCTTTGAGAGCGGTACTAAACCTTTTAATACATGTTGGTCTGATGTTTTTTGGTAGTACTTTCTTCCCGAGAGATAAGCAGCTTCTTTGTATATACAGTGTGTGTTTATTTAGTCTCCGTCTGTTAGCAAATATGTAAGACAACATTCGGAAAGAACATTGTTGCACTATAAAAGTATATAGCTCAAGACTTCCATGTAAATAGGAGACCAACCTCAAATATGCAGGATAGAAACAGGATAAAATAATAATAGTTAAATCTGCTATGAAAAAAAATCCTTTACTGGAAGAGTTGACAGAAATATGAGTTGGTTTATATTGCAGGTGAATACAGAAGTGCTAGTTTATACATTTAAGGTAGAAAAACTTAAATCAAAACTCTTGAGATGTTACAAATGTGGGAGGATAAGACGTAGAACCTTCACATAAATCTTCAAGCGTTTTTGAAGAATTTTTCGCACTTTTCATGTGCATATACATACATTCATTCACTTAAAGGCGAAAACAAGCTGAATCGAACGGCACGGACACGTTCTTGGCCTTCTGTGGTGAATAATCCGCAGGGATTATGCGTGCTAGCATTTTTTTATATGTGCAAAACAGTGCCGCGTGCGTCTCTGTGTCTCTGATATTGCATAGGGGTGGGTTCAGGATCCAAATGAAAGGACAAAGTTCCTTCACCGAACTTATTCGGGAGGTCCACACGAAACCACCGCTCACTCCAGAATGCTTGGTCTACTGTGTGTACCTCCCTATAAAGGACACGTTGCCCACCATAGCATCCCCGAGCCGTTGGTGTGTCTATTGTGTCGGCACGTAGGCCTACCCGCACTCGTTCCGTTCTGTGAGAACCCCAGCGTATCCTTTGTTCGGGCACTTACCGAGTCCCGTTAGCCAAATCCAGGTTTTCTATTGTTCACCCACGAATGCATTTAGACAGTGGATACTCTTTCCCATGTTCCCACGTTACAATATTATTAATAAAATTGATCTGAAACTGACGTATGACTACCCCTGAATAGTCACATTAAAAATGTGACCTTAAAAATCATATGTAAAATATGACTAAAATCGACCTTTAGTTGATAAATGGTCAGACAAAAAAATGGTTATTTTAAAAAGATAACACGACATGGTTTTTAGATTATCTATCTTCTAACAGTGCCAGCCAGTATATTTAAAAAAAATAATTCAGATCTAGTTTTCGTTTACTCAAAAAATAATCCTTAAGGTGCAGACACACAGAATGTTACGCGGCGCGTGGTTTTTTTAGATAATTTTGCACATGCAAAAAAAATGGCGGTATGCCATCGCAATATTCCCACAACTCATCCCCTGAAGTGTTTTTAATATTACGTCTATCACAGCCAGAGTCTACCTAGGCGTGCCGTGCCGTACTTTTGAGTCTGTTCTGATCATAAAGCTCCAAATAAAAAACACGATAAATGAGCAATTGAGATGCAAAAATTAGCACCTCGAGTTCAATGACGAAATGTGTCCCAGCACTGAATCCTACCGTGCCCAAAACTACACAGGAAAAATACCTACATATGTACAACTCACGTAAAAACCAGAATAGCAGAAGGTTTTGTGATAAGAAAAATTGAAAATAATTCATTTATAGCATTACCTATAACCTAACAGTCACACCGGAAGATTATACATACTTTTCTCTCTTTCTCCCATTAATTCTTGGCAATATATCTTCAGCAAATTGTACATATGACGTCTGTAACATGCGTCATTTAATGCACATACGCAAATGCGGTCTAAATTATATGACTTCTCATTTACTATTGTTTACTTATTATAAACTATTTCCCTAGACCCCAAGTTTGAACTGAAAATTACATATGTATATGTATATAAAGAATGACGCGATTCCACAATCTTAACACATTTATTTCGGGTAACATAAAAATAGACATTGTAAATTTAGGCGGATGACACAAATGTGCGAAGAACGTTGATCTTATACCTTAGTATATGTAGCTCGTTAGAAGACTCGCTGAAACTCCTGTTTGTTTTCCTATTACTTAATCAAACATGACACAGAAATAGTCATTTCCTATGCGTAACAAAATTTCCGTCCATATCCTTAATTGTCCTTAATCTTGTCCTTCATTTTCGGAAATGGGTCATCCAATAATATCAGGAGCGGGTCAGCACAAAATTGGTAGTCAATTAATGGCCCACAAAGAATCGCAGAGGTTACGACACGACCTAAATGCTAAAATCTATTAGATTCGAACGCGAAATTAATCGAAAACAAAATGACAAAGGTCTGGGTCTGGTCGATTGACTCCACGTATCGGTTTTCCAAAAGCAATGGACACGCAACTGATACTCGTAACAACATCCTCCTTTGCCAATTATGAGGCTACAGCAATTCGAGTTTCGACTTCGTAAGTGCGTAAAACGTGCTACAATTTACTCGGAATTAAAAGACTTTTAAACTTTTGAACACGCAATTCGAAACAATTTCGATTCGAATTGAAAATAATCGTTGCCACTTTCCGTTTGATATTTACCGCTCAACTGAATCACTTGTAGGTATGTCTCGATTCATTTCCAAGTCTTATTTCAAAAAACTGATGGAGATTTTTTTACAATTGAGCGACAATTTCAAATGGAACCAGGCAATATGTAGCATCCAAAGCATTGACATTAACTTATTGGTGGTTTAAACAGCACCTTGGCTCGGTGGTTAGTGTTTTGCTGAGCACCGAGAGGCGCAGGGTTCGATCCAGTGAGTTCGATCATCAATTGAAAAGAATATATTCTGAGTATATTATCTGAAATGCTGCTGGTCAGACTTCGATATTTGTGACTCCAAGTTGTGACTATCAGAGTTAGCCAATTTTTCTGATTTCATTGTTGAAACGGTTCCTCCATTAAATTGGCTAAAAACTATCCTACCAACTATGTATGTCTGATATTTAAGTGTGATTTATATATACTTTAATCCAAGTACAAGTTTAAAATCACAGATGTCTCGTTAATTTAGAGTTTTATATTAATAATGCTGCATTGTTTGTAATTGGCCAAGAAAGCGCATTGGGGTTTACCTGTTAGGTCTTCCTAGTATGTATGTATGTAAAAATACATCTAATGTCCTGAAAATTAACATTTAATAAGAAATAAAATATACCATATACCAAATAGGTATATGGAATCTACAATGGTTTGGTGACTATTTCGCACATGGCGATCTCACACGGGTGACTAAAATCTAGATCACGGAATATCTGGCACTCAAAAATTCCACCCACCCGAGAGTCACACACGTGAACTATTACACTAAAGAGAATTCGAATGCCAAATATTCTGTATTCGCGCTTTTCATGGCAACGATTGTCGTGTGCGAAATTGTTCATTTACCATCTACAATACATCAAAGATCGGCGTAGGACGAATGCTTTTCAAATAACAATAGACCGCGCCATTAGTGTTCAAAGCAAGATGTGTTTGCGCCCTAAGTCAGTTATGAAAGCTGCGAGATCTATTATCAGAGATGCTCGTCAAATAACAAAATATCTCTCATTTACCGTACAAAGCAAGATAGCAAAAAAAGGTTGACAAAAGTAGTCCATTCAACGCCGATCTTTGGTTATCACTAGAGGTCGGAATCTGAAGGGGCCGGAAACGTGCCACCTATTGTTCCATTGTTGTAAATCCTTTGTAAAAAAGGTTCGGCAAACCTTTAACAATGCATTTACAATCTTAAACAATAAACAGCCCCTTCAGATTCCGGTCTCTAGTTATCACTAGAGGTAGGATAGTCACAGTGCTATACATTATTCGGCAAACCTTTAACAATGCATTTACAACCTTTGAACAATACACGGCCCCCTCAGGCTCCGGTGACTAGTTATCACAGATAATGATCGGAGTTCGGACAAAACCTATGGTTTTAAACTTGTATATGTATTGATTGATGATTGAATATAATCTTGTAGCTATTATCTTTATTTTATTTTATTTTATTTTATTTATTTTATTTTATTGTTACAAATCAATATACACTCGCCATTACAGATTTGCTCCAATGCGACGGGTGTACGTTAACGAAATACAGAATACATAAACAATCAGAAATCAGAAATACAGTAATACATATATATACAATCAGAATATATAGCATGTAACAATTAATCAGAAATAATAATCATAGAGACATCTATGGATTATTTTTAGATTTTTTAGTGTATACAATTTTTATACATATAATAAATACGAAATTATAGAGATGTCTATAGAGATATCTATAGATTTCAGATTACTGTGTATAATTATTACAAATTATACACAGGCAGATTTTCTGACAACAGGATTAGATCTAATGCCAATTTTCAGGAACCGTTTCAGCAATGATCAGATAAAATTGGCAAACTCTGATAGAGAAACGATCGATTTGGAGTCACAAAACCCCCAAATCTAACCAGCAGTGGCGAGGACTCGAACCTTTGACCTCAGTGGTGCTAAATATATACGCTACCACTAAGCCAAACTGCTGGCTTATTTTTTATATTGCATAAATATATAAATTTATAGATTATAAATTTGAAATTATAATCAAATAGTAGGTAGGTTGGTTGCCAATTTGATAAGAAACCGTTTCAACAATAAAATCAGATGAATTGGCAAACTCTAAACGGAAACGCTCGACTTGGAGTCACAAATATCCAAGTCTGACCAGCAGCACTGCAGAAATACTCAGAATAAATTATTTTCGATCGAGGTCAAACCATGCATCAACCTCGAGACTTTTCGGTGGTTAGCATTAGCGAAACCACCGAGCTACACTGCTAGCTAATTGCATTTAATTTTTTCACTTCCACTGTATCTTCATAGCGAATATGTACCATTGATAGACTGTATTTATATAAAAATAGAACGAAGACTGATGAACCGATAAACGTATCTTACAAAAGTGATCATCGACGGTTTGGTGCGTTTCGCTCTTTATAGACGTGTATATCTGTGTTTAAAATCTGGCGCTCATTATATCCAAGTTCAATTGTATTTATTCGAACGTTCTCCATCAAGCAATCACTTGATACTTTTACAGACGGGATAAATGTTAAGTTGAGTCACGTGCTTTGGAAGTTTAAATTACGACGAAGAATGCGACCTGCCCACAATTCAAATCAAGTCGTAAATATTTATCGAAACGTCTTCGCAAGATGTTTTTACATGTTGTCTCGTTTCAAAGGAAACAGAACATTGATAAAACAATGTAATACTTTAATATCATAACAATCGCATTTAATAATTATATAAAAACCGCAAAATTTGATAAAGCACTGTTTGATAATGCACGGCGTAAGTACATACAATCTTAGTGCAAACAATTCATTCTTAGTGCAAATACATTCACCTTTATTTGTATTCTAAAGTCTAAAATTAGACAAACTCAGTGAATACTGCTTCTGATTTCGACTTCTTTTGTTGACAGATTGTATTCAAGATGAGGTTCAAACTGATAGACTTGCTGATGTTGCTGTTAGTAATGGGTAGCAGCAGAGCAGAGGTCGAGCCAAGTCCTTGCTGCAATGGTGACAATGTCCTTTCTTATGGAGGCTGTCTAGCCAGGTCTAAAGATAACACCCAAAAGATACACGTCCTCCTGGAATGTGCCGCCGGCATGTACACAATTGATCCTTCAGCAGATCCTACAGACGAGTACGAAATCGACGATTATGGAACTCTCATTACCAACAATGGATCGATGGCAGTCGAGGCTGGAAAGTAAATAACAATCTTTCTTCAACTTGATTCCAAAAATACACTTTTTATCTCAATCGAATTGATTTGATACGAATAATAGAAACAATTCATTTCTTTGTTGTTAATCTTTGCTGAAAAATCAAGTTCTGATCTTTTCTATATAGGTATTGCATCGTGAAGAAAAACATACAAAATACAGACAACGAAAATGCTACAATAGCCGATGGCACTATCATGGTGGAGATGGCGATGGCTTGCTTTCCAGACGACGAAGAAAAGTTTCTAGCATACACAATATCTGGATCTTTGATCCTCACTTCAGTGGTATTCCTTGTGTTAACGCTGATAGTCTACTTCTTAGTGTCAGAACTTAGGTAGCATTTTTTTTTTCAAATAAAACATTTCTCATTTAATCCAATTACGATTCAAACGTTGGCCGAATATTTTTAGGGACTTGCAAGGCAAATGCATCATGTGCACGTGCATCTGTTTGTGTTTGGGTTTCTGTCATCTCGGAATAGCACAACTGTTCTACCTAGCGCCATTAATGTGTTCCTTCATCGGTGAGTTTCTGAACACTAAAACTACATATCCCAAAATAGAAGAACTGCTTCCGTATAACTCAAATCGATTGTTATTCGTTTCAGCTTTCGGTACGTACTTCTGGATGATGGCTACCTTCTTCTGGATGAACGTCGTCTCCATTAACGTGATGAAGTGTGTAGTGTGAGTGCTTGGATACGCAAAACATCCATTCTATGTACATATGTAGATTCGAATCCACTTATAATTTGATCCATTGCAGTTTCAGGAAGTCTGATATGACCGACAGACGCACGTTTCAGATATATTCAGCATATGGATGGGGTGTTCCTCTGATATTCCTAATATCGACTTACATAGCTCACAAGACCGAAGGAGATCACATCAAACCTGGATTTGGAAACAACGCATGCTGGTTCACAGGTATAAATTCAAAAGACTGACTGCATCGTATTCAATATGAAGATGAATCATGTGTTAATTTGCTTTCCAGAAAAAGTAGCAACTTGGGGATACTTCTACGGTCCTATTCTGGTCATTTTGATTTTGAACGTACTGCTCTTCTTGATAACGTCCCACAAGTTGTGGAACAAGACAAGTTACAACAACGTATCTAAAATCCGCAGCTTGAAATACAAGTAATTTCAATTGAATCGATTGTAATGTACATATTTATCGAATGAGTTGGAAGTTGTAACATTTCTGTTGTTTGCGACAGGTTCGTGCTTTATCTCAAACTGTTCCTAGTTATGGGAATTTCGTGGTTGTTCGAGATAATAAGCTTTATACACGATGGCAGGCATATCGTATGGTAAGTGTAGATTAACCGTACAAAACAACTACAGGAAACCAATATTGTTTTAATGAACCTGTGCCTTATCGCGACTTTGAAGGTTCTTTTCTATATCCTGTTCCTGTTTTGAACCAATTTTTAATATTTCAGGATGATCGCAGATGCTTTCAATTGTCTACAAGGCGTGGTGTTTTTCCTGGTATTGATCGCCTTTCGCAAACGAGCCTTGAGAGGACTTGCAGAACGAGGTTTGCTACCGGTCCCTTGCATTCCTAAAGGACCACGAGTTGCCGATGAAGAATGTGAGGAGATCATGGAAGAGGAAGAATCGCCAGCCATGATGGCTCCAGCATAAATTCAAAAACATCACTGGAAACGGTACGTTAACCTTAAATCTAATGGAACCATATGCACATCAATTCCGACCCAAAAGTATAACGAAACATTTCATTTCCAGACAGAAAAGCTGTACAAGAAGAGGAATATTAATTCAATACCAACCATTAATGCAGAATAAATGTGATAATAATGCGTTTTAGTACATTATCATAGTGCTTCGGCTACGAGGTTTCGTACTTGATATACATAGTCATACATTTATCATCCAAAAATGGTGATTCGCTCGTATGTAGTACACACCTTTAGAAATGCATTATGGTAGAAGCTTATAGGATCAATAATATATAAAGAATAGCAAAAACCATCCCAAGATGAATTAAAAATGTTCCCAAAAATATAACAGTAGATATATAAGATTAAGTTTAGACTGACCCATTAGATTATGTAAGCGTAATAGTACAACTATCTTTACCATGCGATTATTTGTAAAACTTTGCACTTCTAAATCAGTTTATTATTGTTTTACAAGTAAATTTTCACCCGTTCAAGTTGAATCTCAAACAATCTCATAAAAAGATAACATCATAGTATGTACATAATAATGATGAATGACTTGTAAATAAGTGCTGGTGCATTTACTTCATATGTACGATTTGTTGAATAAAGAGTTATGTAAAATGTAGACGTATGTAAATTTTTATTTCATTTTTATTTAATTTTCATTCGTATTATATACGAGTTTATGTTATGAATATTTTCAAACTATTATTATGATAATTTTCAACGACAAAAATTTTTGGAAATCTCGAAAGAATATTATTCTTAGCCTGTACAATGACTAATATTTTATAGTATGTAGATATGATTATATATTGTGTAATGAAAATTCTGTAATCATCAATTGTTACCAAATAAATTAAATACTTAATAAAAATTACATTTCTAAATCAAATATACGACGAGAAATACATACCTACATATGAACCTATATGTATCTACGTGAAGTTTGAAAATTTACTACAAAACATCTTATACACAAAAAAATCGTCTTAATAAAAGCGGCTTAAATATCTTAATACCATTTAAAAATATATTATTCCTCATATTTTATATTCGTTTGAAAATTTGATTTCATTAAAAAAAAATTAAACGTGTTGCACACTCAGGGCAGTAGCATTTTGGGGGGGGGGGGGGGCAGATGACCCCGGGCGCTTGGGGGGAGCGCAAAAACGCGTAAGGTAATATCAGGATTTTTTATGATTTTTAAAATGTTGATTATTATCTGAAATTTTACAATTAATTTTTATTTTAAATTCAAACGGGCACTTTTCACCCTACCTATTTACGAAAATAGCAATACCCACCTTTTAAATGAATTTTAATTTATTTGCTGCTCGTGTTAAATGTGAAAATGGTAATTTTGATATTTTACTTAATGGACATATTCGTGAATTTTGAATAATAAAAAAATTGTAAGAAGTAGGGGCATATTTGCCCCGGGAGCACTACTTCTACTACGGCTCTATACACTGAAATAAGATATTTAAATCTGATCTGCCTACGAAATTTGGCGTAGTAAAAGACGCTACGACAGATCAAACAAAAGGCGAATATCTCGACTTAATTTCTGAGAATCTTTTGTAAAATACAATTTTATGATAAAGGTTTTGATAATAAAAAAAAAATCGAACGACCAAAATACACACATTTGTTGATCTATGTAAGCACCATATAACTGGTGTCAAGGTTTTTTCGGTAAGCTAACTTTTTTATGGCAGTTATGATAAAATTTAAAAAAATATATGTAGACATTTTTTTAATTTTCCGTATTTAAAGACGCCAAAACGCTGAATCGAACGGCACGGGCGCGTTCCTGGCCTCCTGTGGTGAAAAATCCACAGCGGTTGTTTTTTTCGATAAGTTTCTCCTACATTTCTTCAAATATGAAAATCACTGTCAAATCTGTGACTTACAAGGATTTTAGGCCTGGGTGTCATAGCATAAATTATGCGTGCTAGCGTTTTAAAAAAAAACACGTGCCACGACCCTCACTGAAAACGTTAAAATTATAAAAAAAAACGGAATTATTTGTTTACGTCTTATTAAAATTTTATAAACATCATATTTAATATAAATAGTACATGCGTATATTGAATTTCGCAATATGAGTGGGCAGTTATTATGATAAGTGTTTGAATGGTTGACCTTTTTATCTACAATCGAATTTGTAAAGAATGAAATGTCAAACCGATTGATGTCAATTAAACGTCAAAACAACATTCTGACAACAATGGACAAGGCGGAAAATCAAAATCGGCGTATCTATGTATGTACATACTTTCAATTCGCATCAAAACTATTATTTTCATGCGGTAATAAATCTGACCGCAAAAAATGCAATAAAAAAATTAAATAATCATTAAGCCTTATCGGTTTACCGCCAAACGACGTCAGTTCAAATTCTCTAACGGAAACACCGGAAGTCGCGTAGTCACCTACCTATGTGTGTAAACACAAATTCATTTTCTAATAAAATATATCAAGTTTTCTGCGAAAAATTCGCACATGTGTCTTGTGTACGTAGTATGTGGGTTTTCACATACATATGTACTTTCAGATAACGAGTAAGTACATACTTACGCGTTACTAGTTTCATCGGAAGAATCTCGTTTTGCAAAAACCGTTATTTCCACAATATCCTTGTGCGAGTACGTGCCACTACGCACACTCTATGTGTTGTCTTTTTCAAGAACTGCTTACAAGTAGATACTTGGGTATTGGAAGTTCAAAGAATTTTAAATTTCATCAAACACAAACATAGATTTTAAGACCACAACGTACGTGAATGCATATGTTAACCCTTTGAATGCTGACCAACGCCGATCGACGCTTTGCCAACAAGTCCAGGGGCCTGAAACCCGCCGATAGGCGTTGTATTTTGAGCATGTACAAAGTAAACAAAAATACTACCCGATAATCTTTTCCAGGCAGCATTGAAAAAAAATGCATTGAACATGGGTTGTGTAATCCGTGTCAATTTTTATAAAGACTGGTTTACACAGGAATATCTGAATTTATAACCATGGCAGAATTTCCCGATGGAAATCCCTAACTGCGGAGTATTTTAGATTGTGGCTTGGCATTTAGATTGTGAGCATTACATTTTAACCACAATGAAGAACATTAAATTAGTTTTGGAAAAATACATTCATTAATATACTTATTTCGTTTATTTTATATTGTTACAAGATATATTAAAGAGTCTAAACACACCTTTACAAAACTCGAAATCCTCAGCGGTAGTTATATAGGGTTTGGATTAGCTACAATGTTTATACTTGCTTTCAAAATACATCACCACTCAAAGGGTTAATGTAGTGATAATTAGGTAATTTATCGTGGCAATTTACCGCAGTGATAAGGGCGAAAACACACTGAGTGAGACGTGATACGTTTTTTTTTTTAAATCATTTCAAACATGCGAAAAAACGCAGCAACCCTAGCCCATATTCATGGTACACAGTCCCAAAAATCACCCACTGGAGTGTTTTCGGTGATATTCTATGCTTGTATTTATCCTTGCTTGACAGTGATCGATAACGCTAAATTCCATATTTAAACAAATGTAGGAGAAACTTGTCGGTTGCATATGGATATGCATACACGTGCGACCTCGCAAACATATTCATTCTGCACGTGCACAGCGGGAACACATACCATCCAGTGTGTTTTCGCTCTAAACTAGTAGGTATTAGGTATTTATAAGATGTACAATTTTTTTTATTGAAAGAAAGTTAACCGTCATTGAAGAATACTCAGTTCTACACTTTCTAGCGGTTCTACTTATTGCAATATTGAAATACTTACATACATACATACATATGAATGTAGTTGGATTAAAATTTATCAAAGCTTATCAAACGGGGTCTATCAAACTTGATAATTTTGCGAAGTACCGGGTCCAGGATTCAAATTCGCTTCATAGCATTAATTTGTCTGATTAAAGTGGTAAACATGGGACAGTCGCTCATTTGAAAGTGTCGGATCTTCAGCGGATCTATCAAGGTTGTCGCGTTATCAAAACCGTCACATATCTAATAAATTTAAATGTATCAATAGTAACATACGATAAATCGTACTCATGACACCAGCTGATTGTCGAGTACATGCTAGCTGATAACATCAGATGCGATGACATGTTTACATATGTACATAGTTCGAATTGCTATAGTTAGAATTTGATTTTTTTTTCTTATTAAATGACTTTATTGATCGATCCAGTGACAAAAGTGCAAAATAATTTACTCGTGGGCAGTGGCGGCACGTGAGAATTTAAAAGGGGGGAGGGGCTGCAGAGAATAATTGAGCTGTAGTAACTCGTTGACCATACCGGTGATCAAATGCAGACAAAAAACGATCGGATAAGAGATATAAAAAAGTCCTCTTGTAATAGTAAGTGAAACGTAAAGGAGGTTTGTAAAAAATAGCATGCATTTGCACAACTGGCAGAGCTGTAGCCCCGCAGCCCATATAGACGAGCCGCCACTGCTTGACTGATTACTAATCATAAGGTTCACTAATCAGTGATTAGTGAACCGTATGATTATTTCCTATTCTTTGGATCTGTATGGTAACGTTCGGAGTAGTTGAGACGAGTCTGGATCTGTTCAAGTTGCGTGCATGTCCCGACAATAGCCGCGGAAGCTAGGCACTGCTACAGACACTAGACTCTGCTGAAGATCCGACACTTTCAAATGAGCGACTGTCCCATGTTTACCACTTTAATCAGACAAATAAATGCTATGAAGCGAATTTGAATCCTGGACCCGGTACTTCGCAAAATTATCAAGTTTGTAAAGGAATCACACGTGTCAGAACTCACATCTAGGCCAAATTTCCGCAAAATTCAAAAACATGTCAGCCCATAAAGTCAACCGAGTCCTACATACATATCTTCAAGAAGCGAAATACAGCCTCGACCCAAATACTCCAGCGAACAGCTCACCATAGACCACGAGCCTAAATACCACAGAGGAACAAAGGATTACCTCGATTCCATTTGCAACATTCACAGGAAAAATGATTTCATCACCTATGCTATGCTTTCAAGAATTACCTCGATGATACTGTTGCGTAGATGTGAAGGGCGGTATCAAAGACCAAAGTGAAAGACTCAGTGAATAGTACACAGTAGTGGAGATAGTTTATTGTTCACATCTCTACCAGCCAACTCTGAATGAAGCATGGAACAATCCGCCAACTGTTTATATTGATCGTGTTCTCTCAACGCAGAGATCTATTGGTCGATGGTTCGCGAGAACTTATTGTGCGATTTGGTGCGAGGCATCATTGGTCAACGAGCATTGATTGTCGAATCTCTACGTTACAATATTCTGTTATGGAAACAAAACTCAAAGTCTACGCCATTAACATTCAATATGCTATTTTTGAACTTTTTATGTGTAATGGGGGCTTTGTATATTTACGTATAAAGGCCTCCCCTTGAAATTTATAAAGCCTCTGATAGGAAACGATCGACCTGGAGTCACAAATATCCAGGTCTGACCAGCAGCACTACAGATATACTCGGAATAAATTATTTTCAATCGAGGTCAACTCACGGAATCGAACCCGGCGCCTCTCGGTGCTAGGCAAAAGCCCAACTACCGAGCCACGCTGCTGGCTAAATTAAATCTGACAAAACGAAAGGGTGGCAGAAAGGCAAATATACATATAAGGCTATTTAAAATTCTTTTCAATCGAGGTCAACTCATGGGATCGAACCCGGCACCTTTCGGTTTTAGGCAAAAGCCTAACTACCGAGCCAAGCTGCTATCTAAATTAAATCTGACAAAACGAAAGGGTGGCGGAAAGGCAAATATGTAAAGCTACTAAAAATTCTTTTCAATCGAGGTCAGCTCATGGGATCGAACCCGGCGCCTCTCGGTGTTAGGCAAAAGCCTAACTACCGAGCCAAGCTGCTGGCTAAATTAAATCTGACAAAACGAAAGGGTGGCGGAAAGGCAAATATATAAGGCTACTAAAAATTCTTTTCAATCGAAGTCAGCTCATGGGATCGAACCCGGCGCCTCTCGGTGTTAGGCAAAAGCCTAACTACCGAGCTACGCTGCTGGCTAAATTAAATCTGACAAAACGAAAGGGTGGCGGAAAGGCAAATATATAAGGCTACTAAAAATTCTTTTCAGTCGAGGTCAGCTCATGGGATCGAACCCGGCGCCTCTCGGTGTTAGGCAAAAGCCTAACGACCGAGCTATGCTGCTGGCTAATATCCAACCATTTAAATTCATCTAACATACTCTTAAAATTCTTACGTTTTCTCACATTGCACTATTTTGCACTTTCTGTAGTTTATCAATGCTCAATCCCTTGAATAGCACTCTGGCACAGAGTTCTCATTGTTTAACTTTGATATGCAAGCGGCTAATGACATGTGTACATATATCGCAATATACGCTACCGCTTGAGAAGCCCTGACCCAGAGGGAAAAACGAGAAACCCGATATGGCAGATACAGCTATGGCCGAAATGGTACCGTTGTGCTCGTAAATGATGCGTGTGGCAGCAGTGGATCGAGTGCGAGCGAAGCGTCAATTGTCAGTTGGATTGGGGTTCGGCGTGCGAGATGTTGTCGTCGTGGGTGGGGGTGGCGGCCGGGTTCGTCCTGGGGTGGGGGCTGTCGGGGGCGAAGGGCGCTCCGCCCCCCGACGGGGCTCCCCTCAGCATCAACAAGTGCTGCGAAATCGCCGACGTCAAGCTCGAAAACAGATGCACTCCCGCCGAAACACTCAACACCGGTAACCGCTTTTAGGTTATGAACACACACACACACACACACATGACTCACACCCAATATGGAACGTCAATAGTACTAAACATTTTATGATGCGAACATTGATTCGCCTTTTATGTAACTTATACGCATTACGACCTGCTTATGTATGACGGAACCAACCCTCAACACTGTCATTTTTCTACAATGATATACATATAGGCTGTTTATTTTTGCATTGTACAATGGATTGATTACATTGGGCAATGTGTTTACTCGATCATCACTCGTTTGCATATTCATAACTTTTTTATATGAATATTTTGATGTTAAGTACATAGATACGCTGAGAATATATATATATACAAATTATGGAAAGCAACTATGCAAATATATAATACATATAAAATTCAAATATTCGTTTGGTTTGAATATGCTATGCTAGTAAAACATCACCGTTGGTGTCAATGACTCTTCTGGATTACGAATACCTATTGATTAATGAATCTAACAAGGAAATATTACACTTAAAGCTTATAGAGAAATTCGCTATGCCTCTAAGTAACAATTTTACCGCAAATAAATCAATTAAATAACATATCCGGTAGTAAAGGAGACGTATGAAATTGGAATGGAGTGCATTTGGAATAATGAATGCGGTTTTTAAATAAAAAATGACACTGCCTGAAGAAAAAGATCTTCGATCAATGTATTTTGTCAATGTGGACATTGAACGCCAAGTTGCTACACAAAGTCCAATGCACTTAAAGAAGTATGGAACGTTGTATGCTTGGCATAACGAGGAAAGACAGGAAACGGAACACGTAGGTGAGAAAGTATAATGAGGGTTGTGGATATGTTGGATAGAGTCAAGAGATTGATATGGCAATGGGTGGGACACGAGGCTAGAAGAATCGACGAAGAGTACACATAAGAAATTCTAGAATGGTACCCGAGAGAATGCAAAAGGATAAAAGGAAGACCGCAGAGAAGATGGGTAGATGAAATATGGAAAATATGTGAAGTGAGATGGATAAGAGTTGCGCAAAACAGAGGCGAATGAAAGCGTGTTAGAGAAGCCTTCATCCAGCAGTGGATAACGAATGGTTGTATATTATGATGATGAAACTCATTGTATGCCGTTCTTCAACATCTCATATTCACTAAATTCTATACTACAATATAAAAATTATAGTCTTGGCTTAAATGAAATTTCTTTATATGAATCAAAAATAATATGTATACTAGATGATTAATGTAATTAAATATATTACTTAAAACCTCGGTTCGTGGAAAGAAGATATGATATAAAGGCGAACCAAAGTTCTTGGGAAAGGGTTAGCGTCACCGACTCCAAAATTTTTGAATTCTTGAACATGTTTATCGCGATTATATTTCACCATCGAACTAGCGAAAGCAATTGAAATATGTATCGGCGGCCAAACCTTGCAAAAAAAAAGGCAAACTTTCAAAGCGATCGGAAGAATGTAGGAAGTTCGTCGGATCGATTAGCGAAGTGAAACTAATAAAAACCTTTTTAGAAGAAATTTTTACTACACGGTAAATTTAGATTTAGTTGTGCAAGAAAGATACGACTCAACAATATCGATTTAATTTAACCCTTTTGAGTGCTGACGTCTTTTCTGTTGAAAGCCTGCCACGCTGAAAATTTCGCCAACATTTCCAACAAGAATTATTTAAAAATCCAATATAAAGCAGATATAAAAATTGTAGCTAATCCCAACAAACCCTAGATAACTACCGCCGAGGATTTCGAGTTTTGTGAAATTGTGTTCAGACTCTAATATATCTTTCAACAATATAAAATAAACAAAACAAGTCTATTAATGAATTCCAAGACTAGTTCCATCTTCGTCATTGTTGTTAAAATGTAATGCTCACAATCTAAATGCCAAGCCACAATCTAAAAACTCGGCAGTTAGGGATTTCCATCGAGAAATTGTGCTATGGTTATAAATTCAGAAATTCTAGTGTTAACTAGTCTTTATAAACATTGACACGGATTACACCACCCATGTGCAATGCATTTTTTTTTTCAATGCTACCTGGAAAGGCTTAGCGGGTAGTATTCTTGTTTATTTTTTACATACAAAAAAAAAGGCCTGACAAATTTCAGGCTCATGGACTTGTTGGCAAAACGCCGATCGGCAGACAACTTAAATGCAACTCTTTCTAATGCGTATAATTATTTCCGCAGCCCGTTGGTCGCCGCTCTTTACAGACGAGTCCGGCAAGGGCAATGTACAAATTGGCACATTCCAATATGTGATCGGAGTACCGGCTTGCGAAACCACCCAACAATGGCCCATTTACCATTACCACGATTCGCAAGACACGTGAGTATTTCTATTCACAGTTATGACTTCTGAAACGTCGACTGAAATTAATAGCAAACACCAACGATACAGATTAACTCTACTTCCGAATGGAAAACTGCGACATTACACGCACCGAGAGAGATTTTTGGAGAGCATGGAAGAGCAACAGGTCAAGGTGAAGATCTACGGACGACTCAACGAACCTTTACCAAAGGTTAAAGAGGAAAACGAACCCCACTTTTATGATTACGACTACGGAAAATACTGCATGGATAAGGTAAACATTAAATGTCGAGTAATTTTATTGAGTTTCGAAACCAAATAGACTTAATTCTTTGCTTTTGTTTGTAGATTATTAATGATAAGAACGAGACTGGTCTTTATGCGCTCGTCTGTGTACCTGAGATTAACGTGAATTGGAGCGATACCGATTTCTTGATGCGTAAACTGGTCAATCCTCTGTTTCACGTCATCGGAATGATCTGTTTTCTGATTGTTGCCATAATATATTTCATTCTGCCGATGTTGAGAGATCTGACTGGAAACATCGTCACTACTATTAACGTGTGTCTTATACTGACACAAGCTTCCGATCTGGTTAGAATATTCACGGAATTTAGCAGTCACGTTAGTTTCATGATTGTCGGTAAGCACATTTGTGTAAAGCTCGTTCATAGCAAATTGAGATCTTATGAAGAAAAGCTCTGCAATTGTATCGTTTTCGACATTTTCAGATATTGTGCTGTACGGAAGTTTACTAGCGGCCTTCTTTTGGTTGAATAGCTTGGGTTATTACATTTGGAGGACTTTCAAGTGAGTTTGATTTACTTATTGAATCAAAATTAATCAAACTGAAATATATACATACCATCAATAACACTGAGCAACAAAAACAAAAACGGAGCTGAGGCTGATCAATCTTTACTAAATTTGAATATGACAATGATTTTTGTTTGTTTGCTCTCGTTTATGAGCGTTTAAAATATTTGACTTTGCAGTCTTTAACTCAAAATTTAATATTACTGAACCAAAAGTGAGTATTAGAATTAGTAGTCAGATGTTTTTCTATTGAATGTGAGTTTTTATCGACTTAAAACACTTATAATTAATTATTTTTTAGTAAATTTTTTTTTTAGCTTATTTAGTAAATTTCTCACATTGCCGCGTTTATGAGGATTGGTTTTTTTTACCTCAAATGATTTTAAATTGAGTTAAAAATGCTGTTATTGATGACCGTATGCATGATCAAAAATGGAGAGCGCGTCATTCGATCTCACACGCTCACTTACGAGCGAGAACATTTCATATTGTAATTTAAAATCATTTCGAATACAATAACAAAAGAAAAAACTTATGTATATACTAATCGCTACTAATGTTTCCGCTTGGCAGAGAATTTACCGCCATCTATTAAAAATTTATTTAATTAATTTTCTATCAGTGTTTTATATTGTTTATATGTAGACAGGTAGATAGCTTTTACAATTTTAAACAATTAAATAAATTTAAAAGGTATTTGAAAAAAATTCCACCGCGTGGGGGTCGAACACATGACCTTTTAATTTTTTTTTATTTAATAACTTAATATGCCAACACCCATGCGATGATATGTCATCGGGTACAACACTAATCTAATATATAATTTGGAAAAAGAGACTTTGTAAGGTTTAATGTAACTATGTATGTAAGGTTTTGGTGGTAGAATCAAGAAAAAACCTGTATATATATTGTTTTTTATCGATATTTTCGAGAATTTAGCGCCATCTATTGAAAATTAATTTAATTAAATTTAAAGAAACTAATTTTTCTACTGCTTATGTGTAGGTAGGTAGGTAGTTTTTACACCCAATGAAAATCACTAGTATCTCATAAACGATAGAAGAAACTAACAAAAATCATTGTCATATTCGAATTCAGTGGGTCAAACTTAGTAAAGATTAATTAGACTTGGCTTCGGTAAGTAAAAAACGTGATATTTTGTTGCTCAGTGTAATTGGAGAGAAGTAGCTTTGCCACTTTGTATTTCTTATGGAAAGTATACATACAGTAAAAAAAAATGATTAAACACGGTTCTGAAATCCCTAAGAATACACGTATTAATCAAATTTTATGGTTCGATTAAAAAGGAGCGATTGTTACAGATCGAGGAATGTATTTCTGCGTGTGACAGACGGTCGTAAATATTGCTACTACATGTGCTACGCTTGGGGCTGTACTATACTAATGTGCGGTCTGGCCATATTTGCACACTTCATGCTCGACACGAACAACGGCAAAAAGAAACACGGCCGACACGGCTCTCATTCGTTCATAACGAACGGAGACCAAGAGACCATCGGTAAATGAACATTCGACCCAACTCAGTAAGATAAAGTGAAGAAAAACCTAATCTTTACCCTTTGCACAGGTTGGCTGGGAATCGCCGTGTTCTTCACACCGATCGCCTTCACGATAATCATCAACATATTCTTCTACGTGACCACTCTGAAGGTGATCAACAGGATGAACACTTATGGAAGGATTCACCACAAGCTCAAGCACAAGTATAATAAGACTACCTTACTGTATTTGATATAATATACATATAGTATGAAGTGTATTATTTTTTATTTGTTTTTTGCAGTTTTGATATGTTTCTGTTGATGTTTATCGTCATGGCGATTTGTTGGCTGTTCTTCATCCTGTCGTGGATCCCGTATAATGGGTTAATGTATTGCCACATATTCGTAAACGCCGTGCAAGGACCTCTCTTGCTTTACATATGCGTTCTACGTCAGACTCACGTGACGTTTCTATTGAGAAAAAGTTGTTGCTATAATGAACCGGTGCCGACTAGCGATTGGGGAGATGAGATGACGCAGATGAACGGTAGTTCATATTAAAAGATCAACACTTTGGGGTGAAGGAGTTAAGCTATTATAACAAAAAAAAAAAAAAAATGAAGCCTTGTTTGATATTATAGTCGATATACATATATAATAATATAAGAGCAGCTCTAATATGCTTGATCTTAATATAAAAAAAAAACTTATTTATATAACTATGAACAACAACGGTGATATTACTTTTAACAATATGTATTTTTTTATAGGGAATTAATATTAATTTATAAATTTTTAACTCGAACATTGTGTACTTACACTATTAACAAATGTATATTAACTTGGAAATTGATTGTTACTCGTTATGTATGTATGTATTTCAAAATTGACAAGTGATGAAACTAACAATACGTAGGATTTAAAGAGCGTTGTGAAAATTATACTACTATACTATTTTTAAAATTATATAATCACTAACTAATTAATAATCTCGCCACTGTATTCCTTCCAAATATGAGACTTAACTATGGAGCTTATTATATTGTTAAAAAAAACCGCCTTAAACGCTATAGAAAACAATACTCTTATCTATTGATACTTTGTATATGTAGATAGAGTAAAAATTACTTTCTATACAAATGTTTTTATATATTTTCTAGTCTTTTCGCGTACTTTTAGTCTTTTATATAGGGATTTTATCAGTTGTTGCAAAGTGCTATGTAAATTATGTGCATTCTGGATTGGGAACAATTTTATTGAATCGTGCCTTTTAATATATATTTATATTGTATAGCTTATTGTTAATTCTTGCCGAGCATTTTAAAACTTAAATGGAAATCCGTTCATTTCCAAAGTGTACTTATAAATTGTTTCGTGTATCGCATTCCAATACTGAAAGACTGTTGAAGCATTCCTCAAACTTGTTACAATTTCTTCTTTTTTATAATTTTTATTACTTTTTCCAAATATTTTGCACCAAAACTATTGTTAAAAATACTTTTGTAATATTATTTTTGTATTATGATATTATATATGTACATATCTGTACACTCATTGATATTTGTAAGATCTAATAATTTAAGCACTGATTTTTTTATGCATATGTGAGGGTTCTCATTTCAAGACAATACGTATTGAATATCTAACATTTATACACATTCTTTACATTAAAAACTAATTTAAAAAAAAAAAGTTTTAAATCTGAACTAAGTACTCTCATAAGGTTATCTACAAATAAATGTGATAAAAAAATGAAACCTCTACATACGAAATCTCAATTGCATGATTTATACTTATTTATTTATGATATATTTTTCTAATATTTTTTGTGTGAAGTTTTACTTTTTTTATAAATGAAATTATACAGTTTGAGTACTTAATTTACACTCGAATAAAAAATAAATAAAATCCAATATAAGTTATTTTACTCCCGTACTAAAAATCGACAAAAAAGTCACTAACCTGGTCGAAAAGGCCACCTTCAGGTCTCTCCAGCAAATTTGAAAGCTGACAGCGTACAACGAGATGACAATCGTCCATTACGGCATTGAAGAATCGACGTGTAGGCAAAAGAGCTTCCAAATCAATCATCAATTCCAAAAATCTCTCGCAGTATCTGCATAAAATAACGAATCCTTATTGCAAAAACAGATCATAGATGCAAAAACAACATCACAAAAATCTACTAACCTTATTTTGTTTGGATCTACATCGGTTTCCAACGGAATCGCTTCTAAAATGTTAATAAACTTTATCATCAACCGCTGCAAAAAATGCCTTTCCCATGTGACTTTCTCCAATTGGTCTGGTTTATCCTTTTTCTGTATCGCTCTCCAATATTTTCTCCATTTAGGAACAATATGAAACTCTTGCTCTCTACGTCCTTAAATAAAACACAAAATTTACAAATGTTATGATGACTAATATACATATGTACATACGTATAATGTTTTAAACATACCTGGTTGAAGGCAAACCCACATACTGAGTGATACGAGTCTTTTGACTTGGTCGCGGCACAATTGAACTTCCATACTGCCGCAACATCTATTGAACAACAACAGCAGTGCTGTCTGTTCTCTAAAATCCATGTGTTTTTCTTCGGCCAAACATGCATTTAGCAATTGAGAGAAAAATCCGGGAAAGTGTTCAGGACGTTTTTGAAATGCCTGAATAGAATAATTTATTATTTTAAAACAAATTTTTTTGATGTTTAAAATCATCAAATATGAATGAATTTACCTGCCATACTGGAACTCTTTCTCGAAACTTTTCATTAAGCATTACAACGATGGACATTAAATGAGCGTGAGATGATTTACCAGTTTCATAATTGAGCCATAGATAATTTTCTAAATACTGAGAAAACTCTAGCATCATAATACGTCGTGTGGAAAAACTTAAAAAAGAAAATTGATTTTAAATTAAAAAAAAGCATTATAATAAAATATATAGTATAAAAATCGACATACTTTGATCCGCATATTTCCTGTATGTAAATATCTTCTATGACCTGTCTATCAAACGGCATATGATTTTCCTGTGTAGTTGGAGCCCAATATTGATTAGCTAGCTGAAAAGCGTACAAAATATTTTCGCAATTAAAATCTTGATGGGTCGTAAAGCAATGATTGAAATAACGCTTCGCAACGTATATGTTTTGAAGAGTGGAGGTTATGTCGAACCTGTGTTATTCTATCTGAGTTAATTTGGGCTACAGTGGGTGGGGGTAGCTTCATGGGGTCCCCGGGGGCGGCGGCGCCGGTGGCATTAGAGGCCGAAGGGGGCCCGGGGGCTTCCCCCTTGTCTGAATCTCCTTTCATCTCAATAGCCGCCAAAGCCGGTGACAGTGAGACACTTGACAGCAATGGCGGATCTGACAACACAATTTATGTCCATAGTCTTATATCCTAATAACAGCTCACTTTATTCCATTTTTCGATAATTTTATTGGGTAAAATTGGTAAATTGTTCAAACTTATGGAAGCTTAGTTTATTTTTGGAGAATCAAAATAATATTAAATGTCAATATATGTATGAACATCGTAAAATCAATTTATATATTGTGTAAAATATTTCCGTATGAATATGATACAAATGGTTCGGTGATTACTAGTAAAATGTGAACCGGTCGTTCTAGATCGGTCACACGTGATCATCCGTCACACTTAAACTGTTCACACCCGATAATTGGTCACGAGAAAACTGGTCACACCCAAAAATTAAAAATTGGCCGAATTTTTGGGTGTGACCAGTTTTTTCGGGTGTGACCAGTTTTCTCGTGACCAGTTTTAGTGTGACGGGTGATCACGTGTGACCGATCTAGAGCGACCGGTTGTCCTGTGACTGGTTCACATATGACTAGTAGTCCGTTTACAAATACAAATAATCTTTTTTTTATGCATAAATAACATATTTTATCAAAGTAATTAAAACAAACCATTTTCAATACTTTTTTTTATTTTTATATAACAAACAAGAGAAATCGTTACTTTTTAATTATTATTTCGTTACTTTTAAACAATTTAACGTAACGTAATTGATATTCAATAAAAAAATAAAGTGAAAAGTTTGTCGCTTAATTCATGAAGATCTTTGCCATAAGCGAAAAATTTAATTGCTTTTAAGATTTTTAGTATATGTTCAATTAATATTTAAACATAATGTATGCAATAGTCAAGATTAGCATTGCAATCAAAATAGCAATAGTATGTGAAATTTATATCAAAATACTAATATTAAGAATAGAAAAATATAGAAATATAAAAATTTTGAATTATAAAACCTAGAAAATACAGTATTTCCTTGTATCGAAAAATAAAACCGTAAGAATAGTGGCGTAACTAAATAGAAAAATTGGGCCGGCATGCAAATATAAGAAAAAGGCCCCCTTTAGTTTTTTTGTTATTAAAGTAAAATTGGTAATTAACTTACATAATTTAAATGTTCTTTTTCGTCGCCTTGTAAGTCGCAAATTATGCAATTACATATTTCAAAGACATTTTATTTTAACGTTTTTATAGATAATTGCAGACAATTATTATTACTGTACCATAACGGAAAACTATTGAATGTCGTGAGAAGGAGTACAGTTGAGTGAAAATTCGACACGCAATGTGTCGCATATCAAATTTTAAATATTAGTCATTTGAATAATTTCAAAATGACTCAAGATTTTTATTTGAAAAATTTCAAGTATTTTTTTATTTGAAAACATTTTGGGCCCCTAGATCTAAAAGGCTCGCATGCACCGCATGCCTGTGCGGCATAGTAGTTACGCGCCTGCGTAAGATCTATCTCTCAAGGTCTGACCGCACTATACGACAACCGAACGGCCCGACACTTTAGGTAAACCGCACTTGAACGAAAGCGATGCGACACTACGCAGTAAATTATGTCAATCATTCGTTCAGTACCTCGGAGCAAGATGGACGAAACGGACGCTATTATAGTATCTCTGATATGCGAGGAAGAAGAACAGTCGAGAAAAACCAAAATATTATGGCTACATGCTATTTGAAAGTCACGATATGAAGAAGGAGAATAATTGTCGCAAGGCAACCCCCATTTAACGACACTTGCGTCACGTTACGAACGACACCTTGCGTCAAAGTTGGTCGGAAAGTCAACTTTGTCGTTCTACGTCATGCGACTGACGCGCATTGCGTTACGTCTAAAGCCCGGACCCAGAGGGTGCCGCGTATTGTTCAAATGTTGTAAATGCATTGTTAAAGGTTTGCCGAACCTTTTTTACAAAAGATCAATGAGCGGCACATTGGCTATCCTACCTCTAGTTATGTCTCATACAATTTCATACAAACAATATTTGGTCGCGTACTGTTGTGAAGTGTCGGATCGTTCGGTTGTCGTATAGTGCGGTGAGACCTTTACTATGTTATGTTTTCCTGATACTAGTGAACGCAAAATTTTCCAGATTTTGTCATTCTTCGTTTAAAACTTTTCATATATCTGCCGTCAAAACATTTCTGAATGCATAATAATTTTCGATAAAGGTGTATGTAAATGTATTCAAAAAGTCTCCCTTGAATAATTACTTTCGTGGAGCTGTTTTTTCTTTCTTTTTATAAGTTTCAAACTAGATTTAGAACTAAAACAAACGAATCGAGTTTAAAACGAGTTATACTTATTACTGCTTTATAGTAAAGCGACGTAAAAATAAGAAGAGGTTAGTAATAAAAAATAGAGATGACGCAGTCCGAAGATAGAATTCCAGACCTCAAGTGAACAGCATATTATTCTAGAAATCAAAAGTTGGGAGCGTTCGCAGAACGGATAATGCCCGTATTTCGATTTCGCATTCCGCCATCATCGTGGAGTTTTATTATTATTTCGACCTTCGTCGTCAATGTCGCCGAGTTCCTAGACCTTTTACGATAGAAAACGATCCTTGTTTCGAATACGCGCTCCTCTTTCGCGAGTCGCGTTTAATTATTTGTAAACCGTAAAAAAGGACGTTCGCACTAGCGAATTCATAATGCGAGCGTTCGTAAAGCGAAGACTGGTTGTATGTACATCCAGCGATAAAATTGGCGTGAATGTGTGCACGTACACAGAATCTCCGTACGTGTGTGTGCGCCAACATGTGAGTGTTTGTGTACCACAAGGCCTCTCTACCACACAGCGAAGTATTCTTTCCCTACCAGATTATACGTAACAGGAAAATTTCCCAACCCAACCTTCCATGACGTTCTTCGTCTCCGCGCTACAACGATATCCGTGCGTTATTACTGCCGTGCGCGAAAACGATCATTTTTCGCGTCCCACAGTGTTGTCTCGCCCCGATAATAAAATCTGAAGACTCGGAAAATGTATTCGAATGTAGACAAAGTCCGCACAAATAACGGTGATAAAATGCGACAACGCCAGGTTGACGCACGTACAACGTCACGTTGTTGGCCATGGCTTTATGCACGCACAGTATCACACTGCGAGGTATGCCACTGAGCGCTGAATATCATTTTTATTTTATAACATACTAGCGGTTGTGCTTGTCGTTCGTTTTAGATTGAGTGCAAGTCGGATTTTATATAACGACTATTTGCTACGTAAAAAATTACAGCTCAACCTGAATAAATTAAAGGTAATATCAATAATGTAATTAAACAAATGCTGCTCGCACAGTTCTTTTTCGAATGGCTCCTATTCCAAGAGCTATTCGACTTCTCAATGAAATCGTTGCTGCTGTCCCTGAATGTGATATTTTCCACCTTGGGGAGCGTAGATTATCGGATATTATTTTAACATATTTATCTGGTAACCTGCGCTCATCATTACTTTCTTAATTTGAATATGATGAATGAGTGGAATCTTAATCTACTCTCTTCCATTTGGGCCTCGCTGTGATTTTATTTTTATTTATATTTTGTTTTATTTTATTTTACTTTTTCTTTCTCCTTTATATATTTTTATATACTATTTTAATTTTGTTCAGTGTAAACAAAGAATGGGATTTATGGATTTTATTTTTAATTTTTACACTTTTGTTATATTTTTTTTTCTCTCTGAATGATGTATTATTTTCCTTTTGCTACTTTTTTTTTTATTTTATTTTACCATGTTTTCTGCTTTTGCTTTTTTCCTTTATTTACAATTTACTTGTTTTTATATCATGTTTTTATATATTTTTCAAATGTAGGTCATTGTGGCGCATTAGGTTCTTCCTGTAATGCCACAATGGTCCAAAACTATTAAATAAATAAATAATATTCTAAATGTTTTTAGAATATTACAGTGAATTGGAACGGACTATTTTTGCAACTGCTCCGCTCCGGCATCAATATTTTGCTCCAGCTCCGCTCCGTGCTCCGCTCCATGCTCCGAGCAAAAAAGTTTGAAGAATAAGAGGCTAGTAAAAATCATTTCAATAAAAAAGAGGCAATAAAAAAATATGTCCAGTAACAAAGAAGAGGAAATAATAATAATAACTTTTTATTCCAGACGATAGGAAGAATAGTGCAATCCCCAACGCCCTTATAAATAATATATAGATAATAAAAACAATATTATTGAAAAATAGTAAAAGAAAAAATACATAAATAAATATATAAATAATCATAATAATAAACAAACCCATTTGGGAAAATGAATGTTGTTTTTAAATAATGACCAAACCGCGCAAAATGGCAACTTAAAAAGTCCAATACTATCAAAGAAGTATAGAATGCTAGATGCTCGGCACGAAGGGGAGAGATGGGAAACGGAATATCTGAATTATAAGTATATAAACACTATTGAATAACGAGATTTAAATGAATTCAATTTAATTTAAATGAGATTTAAATGGCAATGGGCGAGTCATGTAGCTAGAAGAATTGACGAAAAAATGTTCGACAAAAGCGAAGGCTGCAAGAAAGATGGGGTAATGCAATTAGAAAAAAATGTGGTGTGAGAAATGTAGATGAGAGTTATCCTGCAATATTTTAATATTACAAATATAATATTAAAATATTACAGGATATGAGACGAATAGGAGCGTATTGGAGAGGCCTTCTTCTAACAGTAGATTATGAATGACTGTAAATCTTTTTCGGTATTTTCATTTATAAAAAAAGATATGATATGACTACAAGATGAGTTATGTTCAAGAAAATCAATCAAAATCTCAAGTTGAAATTTTCTCACGATCACAAAACTTCATCTATTTGATACTTCGTAAAAATATGGTGAGGACTGGCCTTTGTAAATCGAAACTGCTACTTGCTTTTTACAAGCTTTTTATAAGCTTCACTCTGTTATTATCATGTTATATTTGAAATTATTTGATTTGATTTTACATTTGATATTTTTACGTTATCTGCTATCATTAACTGCTATTGTTTTATATGTATGTACATATATTTATATTTATTTTTCTTTCTCTTTTTTTTTCATAAGACATTCCCTTCTTTGTTATTTTTTATAATTTGTAATTATTATTATTATCCGCTATTATGTAGCTTATGAATTTTATGATTGTTTTAAATGTGTTGTTTGTGTATATATATCTTTTATTTTTGTCATGTCTTTAGTTATTTTTAGATTACGGATACAGACCATGCTATTTCCAGTAATCGGGACGGTTTGGCTCTATTTACAAAGTTGGAATAAAAAAAAAAGGTTCAGTGAACTTTTAACAAAGCATTTACAACAATTGAACAATAAACGGTGCGATGTGGTTCGGGCCACTGGTTATTATTTTGTTTCTTTTTTTTTTATATAGCAAACTGCTAAACACATAACACAAAAGTAACAAAATAATAACAAAAAATTATAAATCATCTTCCACAAAGGTATCCATTAACACCCTTCAAGAAAGCATCAATGTTATTAGAACTTCTAATGCCTTCAGGAAGGGCATTATACATTTAAACACCTCTGCGAAAAACACCTCCTGCAGTTTTAGCTTTCTTAACTCTACCTATAATTAATTTATTCCTATTTCTCGTTTTATAATTATGTATATCTCTATTCCTAACTATATGATTATTAAAATATTTGGGTAATAGATTATTATATAGCTTATATATAAACTTTAAAGTGCTTACTTTAAGACTATTTCTAATGTCCAACCATTTCAATTCATCTAACATACTTCTGACATTCTTACGTTTCCTCACATTCAAAATTGCACGCATTGCTCTATTCTGCACTTTCTGCAGTTTATCAATACACAAACCACTAAATAGAGCACTAGAGCCCGGAATCTGAAGGGGCTGTTTATTGTTCAAAGATTGTAAATGCATTGTTAAAGGTTTGCCGAACCTTTTTTACAAAGGATTTACAACAATGGAACAATAGGCGGCACGTTTCCGGCCCCTTCAGATTCCGACCAAGACCAGATTCCGACCAGATTCCTTCAGATTCAGATCAAAAATATAACAGAAAAGTGCTCTAAGAGCACTTTTCTGTTATATTTTTGACCATTGTGGCGCATTTGGAATTCCTGTTATGCTACAATGGTCCAAACTTTAAATAAATAAATTATTAGTGAGTTCATTTGCAAATTCGTGAGAAATTTAAAATAAGGAAATCGATATTTTTTAATATAATTGTCTTTGGGACTAATATGACTAAATTTTTTCTGATTAATCTGTTTGCTGCTAAAGAAGGTGGAGCTAGTGGGGAAGTTAATAAATAATCGATTTTAATAAATGAAATATTTCATTTGAATTTATCATCTCTAAATAAAATATAGTTTATTGAAAATAAAGAAGCTCGCGAAAGCATACTGCAGGTAGTTACGACGAGTAGGAACGAACCGAGTAGAACAGAGAACGATTTGAGTGCTCAGTTCGCTCGCTAGCGGCCCCCCTCCCCCGCCCCTTCCCCTCCCTCCTCGCCCCTCACCGCCTCGGGCCCCGCCGCGGACAACATGCCCTCTTGCTTCTCCCCTCCCCCCTTATGAATAACGTTTCGACAGAAATCGACAACTATTATTTTCCACATCTCGAAACTATTTTTTCAATTTATGCAATTCTAATACATCATTTCGAAAGAGACTTTCTAAGGTTTAGTGTATGTATGTATTTAAGTTTTGGGTGGTAGGATCTGTGACGTTATCGAAAACAATGTAATTTTCTATGGCGACTATCGGTCTACGTGACGGGCCCGAATGTGAAACGCCCGAAAACGCAGATATCGGAAGGCAAAGATCGAAAATCGAAAGATCTTAAGTCGAAAGATCAAAAAAAAGGTGCATAGTAAACGGTACATACTCACGTACATACTCACCTAATTTGCGTGAGCAGGATACAACTGGAACAAGAGGAACAGGCTTTTCCTCCCGTATTAATATGCGCGCGCAGAATACGGGAGGAAAAGCCTGTTCCTCTTGTTCCTGTTGTATCCTGCTCGCCCAAATTAAGTGAGTATGTACCGTTTACCATGCACCCTTTTTTTATCTGTCGACTTAAGATCTTTCGATTTTCGATGGGGCGTTTCACATTCGGGCCCGTGAGGTAGACCCCTGGGACCAATATTCTCATGAACGTACTTCTATCTCTATTAATCTTCTCAACATATTTGCAATGCGAATTGATATATTCACTGCCAATAATTAGGTTTGGATTTAGAATTATTTTCTATATGTTCATTATTTTTTGCTTTTTTTAAATCGTTTTTATTTACTTTTTGTGCTCTATTGTTAATAATTGGGTACGATTTAACAGTGCATTTAAAAAAACTAGCTTTGCTACTTAGAATGAATCATTTGCGCATTAGAATCAAATAAATTTCGCAATTAATATATTTCTGTAAAATAAAAAAAAATAAACACGGTTCAACTTGGGCAGTTGCCATTTGATATTATGTTAAAATACTGATTATTTATTTAAGTTTAGACCATTGTAGCATTACAGGAATTCCTAATGAACCACAATGGTCAAATTAAGTTTGATATTATGTTAAAATTATATTATGATATTATGTTAAAATGCTTAAAACAATGGATTTGTAATTTTTGCAAGCATAAAGTTTTTTTTTAATTAATTTTAATGAATAAAAGTTTTAATTTTTAGGTTCGTAATATTATTGTAAGTTTTCAAATATTATACTAAAAGAATATAAGATTTTTTATTTGTTCTTTTGTTTTATAAGTTTTTTTTTATATTGCTGTTTTTTTTTTTAATATATGAAAAATTATTTTTATTTTGTACATTTATATTTTTTAACAATATAATACAATATATTTTTTTAATTCGCGCAAATTTTATGAAATACTTACGAGAAATACGCATTTGTTTTATAAAATGCGCATTTAAATTGCCCCCTTAATAATTTAGGTATCGTATTTTCGTCACAGCAACTAATTACACATGGATTTGATGTCGTTGTGACTAGAGTTCAGCGGTGGCGTTTCCATTTCCCAGGAAAGAAGGTTGACTAATGTCAATTACTATTGTCGCCCCATTGTTGTTTTTTATGGTGAACCTTTTTCTTTTGCTCCCTAGCTTTGTAGTTTGCCCTCTTTCTTGGAAAATAGCTCCAAAACTATTATGACTAATCTAATCTCTAGACTATTATAATCTATAGTTATGACTAGTCACCGGAGCCTGAGGGGGCCGTGTATTGTTCAAAGGTTGTAAATGCATTGTTAAAGGTTTGCCGAACAATGGATAGCACTGTGACTATCCTACCTCTAGTTATGACTAGTCTTCGGCGGTGGCGTTTCCATTTCCCAGGAAAGAGGGTTGACTAATGTCAATTACTATTGTCCCAATTAGTTTTTTCCTTTCCCCGAGATTTTGGCTCGCTTGGACTGCCATGAATGTAGCTTCTATTTAATTATTAATTTATATTACTTTAATATTACTACCCATTTTTCTACGGCTATTTTTTCATTTCAATTTGGTGTTTGTAATTATCTTTTTAATATATTTTTAATGCAACAAATTGATTGAGCAAATATGTGTCATTTATTATAATATTTTTCGTATTTAAATATTCAACGGTTTTTTCAATATCTAGAAACACAATTCTGGTATTTCTTCCAAGCTCATCCAGGAAAACACAGAATATTATTTTAATGATATTTATTGTCCATTGTTTCAAATAATCTGTCAATGTTTCATAAAACTTTGCCACTTCTTTATTGAATCCATTAATTTGTCCCTTTGAAATTGCTTAAAAAGTATGCATTATAGAAAAATTTGAAAACTGGGACTTTTGGGCGTCCCAAAAGGTTCGTTTGGAACCCTGGAATACGAGGCTTAAAACCGGTGACAATCCCGATTAATCGGGACGCCTGGCAACCCTAAGTGAACCCATATTGTACAGGGATCTGTTGGCTATAGTTCCCTATCTTGTCGGAGGGATATGCTTCTTGTGTCATTTCTTCAAATTATTAAGTGATATTTACAACCCAACTACATATGTTGGAAGAAATGAAATTATGGGTTCCATCTCGCCTCATTGATTATTTTCGATTGCGTCCATTGTTCCAAACAATTAAAGCAATGATTAATGTTCTTGCTTTTTCACCAATTGCTCGAGTATTCCGTTGCTTGAATTTGGTCAGTAATCACATCGATATTTTCAATATTTCACCGGATTATCCATCCGTATTTTTATTGTTTTTTTACTTTTAATTAAATTTAAACTATGTATTTTTTATTATTTTCAATTTATAATTTTTCAATTTTTTATTTTTAATTTTTCAATTTTTTAATTTTATTTTTATTGTATTTGTTTTTATTATTATTATTTTGTATATATTTTATACAAATGTCTTTTTTGTATTTTCTGGTCACAGTGTCATATTGGGGTAACCTGGTCATATTGGGGTAACTGGTATACTTATGTATTAAAAATAAATATTTTGTCCTAATGGAAACCGGCCGCGTCCCTTAGTTATTGACCCAATATAAAAATAAAGAATATAGGAGAAGTTGGTTCTTTTCAGTGGTTTATTTTTCGATAATGTCACTTTTGTCGTATATCACTATATCGGGTGACCGTGAAAAAGTCGAAAATATTCGTTTATCATGCATACATATGAAAAACGGTTAGTATATGTATATATCAGTAGCGTGCGACAAAACTCTCCCCCCCGTCGTACACCCTCACTTAATTTGCGCGAGCAGGATACAACAGGAACAAGAGGAACAGGCTTTTCCTACCGTATCCTGCGCGCGCACATTAAACAAGGCTGTATGACAAAAAGACAGATAATTTCACCGCATGCCACTGATATATATTATATATACATATTAACGTTTACCATGCACCCTTTTTTATTACATACCTCCTTTACGTTTCACTTATGATTACAATTCAGGAAAAAGTTTGCCTCTTATCCGATCGTTTTCATACTTTGCCATATTGCTCATTTTGGTCTTCAATATAAGTAAATGGATCCTCCGCCATTACGATAGAGATAAAATATCGTTTAAGAAGCGTTTCAAGATCGAAAATTTTTAATCTATGTGACGTCTCGTAGTCATTAATTTGGCTACATAGATGGCGGAAGTAAAATAAAATTATTGGTATTTTTATTCAAAATAATAATTTTACATACAAATTATAGAAGAGGTATGTTTTTAAAAAAACTTGTTTGTTCATTTACTATGTTAGCAGTGTTGAAACTTTACCAATGATTTTTATAGTTTTATTCGAATTCATTTTGATCTTTCGACTTAAGATCTTTCGATTTTCGATCTTTGCCTTCCGATATTTGCTTTTTCGACATTTTCATTTTCGACTTATACGATCGTTTTCATACTTTGCCATATTGCTCATTTTGGTCATCAATATAAGTAAATGGATCCTCCGCCATTACGATAGAGATAAAATATCGTTTAAGAAGCGTTTCAAGATCGAAAATTTTTAATCTCGGTGACGTCTCGTAGTCATTAATTTGGCTACATAGATGGCGGAAGTAAAATAAAATTATTGGAATTTTTATTCAAAATAATAATTTTACATACAAATTATAGAAGAGGTATGTTTTTAAAAAACTTGTTTGTTCATTTACTCTGTTAGCAGTGTTGAAACTTTACCAATGATTTTTATAGTTTTATTTGAATTCATTTTGATCTTTCGACTTAAGATCTTTCGATTTTCGATCTTTGCCTTCCGATATTTGCTCTTTCGACATTTTCACTTTCGGTGCCGTGAGGTAGATCCCACTATATCACATCCAATCAATTGATTCCTCACTCTGATTTTGAGACCAATGGCGCGACACGTAGTGTACTGAAAACAGACAACGGTGTTGTATCGAAAGATAATAATAAAAAAGAATGGTTGCGCAGACCTGGCCCACAGTCCCTCACTTCGACCGCTCCCTCCCGCACCACTTTCGAACTGTTTTTATGTTCCCCCCGTTCGTTTCCCGCCTCCTTCCCCCCTCGACCGGCGACCGTCGTCAGAACACAGTGTTGCCACCCACTATTTCTAAATAACCAAACCATTCCTATCGACAAATTACAACAAACACTCGCATATCATGCCATTATATTATGACTGGCGACGTAATTAGACGCCGATTGTAATCTTTTCTGCAAACTCTGATCTACTTATTTTATCTATGCGCGCTCCAAGGACCGTTTCTGAAGTTCGGATTCGTTTCGGACGCGGAAAATGTGACGCGCGGTTGGCTGGAAAGAGAGGTTGGCTGGAAAGAGAGAACTTTGGAAGGACGTCGGCGAATAAATTTTGCATTTTATTGTGTTCGGCCTCGTATCATGTGCGCGCAGATAACATTTGACATTCGCAATTGTTGCGAGGCGACATCTAGACGCGTTCACAAGACTGCACTGACGTCCATCTGCCAGCCAGAGAAACACCAAAGATACAATTAGAACGACATTCATACTCCAAAAACGTTTTCAGGCGCTACTACCTAACCTAACTTTGCTTCGCTGTTCGATTTATAATTCTGATTCTATTCTAGGCTGTACGATTATGGATCGATCTTGCCTGATTCGAGCATTCAAATAGTCCAAAGAAAATTGTTTGAATTTCGAAGTATTATACATACACTGAAGACTTTTTTCTTAAATTACTTTATTTATTCGAAAAAAATATCTTTCTTCCAAGCAGGGCTGTGGTGTCGATTCAAAATTTACCAACTCAGACTCCAACTTTATCTTATGATTCGACTCCAACTTGAATGATTTTATTAAGATCTACTTTTCTTGCCGGCGAATAAAATTATTAGTAATAGTAGCGATTTTAAATATATAAAATTATCACCATTATAATATACACTATTTTAACATTCATTATAAAACCTATTAGTGAAGTAAAAACATATATGAGAGATAATGAGAACCTATAATGCAAAAAATATAAGATATAGTGTGAAAAAGAAAAAGTTGTAGGCGTTTAAATAATTATTTTTATTTTATTATATACATATATATATACCAGGAAAACCTAACAGGTAAACCCCAACGCGCCTTCCTGGCCAATTACAAACAATGCAGCATTTTTATTACTTTACAGCTGAATTACGAGACAGTGAAAACTCGAAATTAACTAAGAATGTTAACTTGTACATTCATTTTATTGTACATTAATCATACTCAAATAGTGGTGACATAGTAGGTAGGAAGGTATTTAGCCAATTTGATAGAGGAACCGTTTCAACAACAAAGAATTTTTTTTTTCAGAATTATAATATTGTAAGTGAAACTAAAAAGAGCTTTGTAAAAATTGGCAAACTCTAATAGGAAACGATCGACCTAGAGTCACAAATATCCAAGTCTGACCAGCGGCATTACAGATATACTCGGAATAAATTCTTTTCAATCGAGGTCAACTCACGGGATCGAACCTGGCGCCTCTCATTGCTAGGCAAAAGCACAACCACCGAGCCATGCTGCTGGCTAAATTAAATCTGACAAAACGAGAGGGTGGCGGAAAGGCAAATATATAAGGCTACTTACCATTAGACGTCAAGATGGTCAAAATTGTAGCATTTACAAACGTGTCTATTACGATTATTTTTCACCATCGAACTATGAAAATCGATTGAAATTTCCATCGTTGATCAAACCGCGCAAAATAGCAAAGTTTCAAAACGATCGGAAGATTGTAGAAATTTCAGCTCCATTATTTGCGAAGTGAAACATAAAAGTACCTTGTAAAAATTACTAAAAATTTACGGTAAACGGATAATTTCGCAAAAAGCGATCTCGCGCAAGTCACTAATATCTCGATTACGGAACATCTGGCACTCGAGTTCTCGTTAGTACAATATTTTGCGTGGGTAGCTTTCGATTGATGGAATTTTTGGGTGCCAGATCTTCCGTGATCGAGATTTGAGTGACTTGCGCGAAATTGCTTTTTGCGGAATAATCACCGAACTAAAATTGTCATATAATTGATAATGAAATAGGTATAAATAAAAAAGTAAGTACATCCATCGTTTATGTGTACACGTGAAAATACGTACAATTCCACGATTTTATTTATAA
Source organism: Arctopsyche grandis (assembly GCF_051622035.1). Taxonomy (NCBI): domain Eukaryota; kingdom Metazoa; phylum Arthropoda; class Insecta; order Trichoptera; family Hydropsychidae; genus Arctopsyche; species Arctopsyche grandis. The sequence goes on along the minus strand of NC_135367.1, from coordinate 23,842,608 downwards.
TGTAATTAAAAGTCATGATTTTTATAAAGACATGATTAAATTTCAATTTATTAGTGGATTTACTTTAGTGAATTTGGAGACTTGAGTTGAAACATACCGTAATAAAGAAAATCATAAAAAGAGTCGGTTGATGTTTTATGAATCCGACTCCGACTCGAACTCAGCTTGAAATACTCTGACTCCGCGACTCCTACATAACAGCCCTGCTTTCAACATAAAAATCTTTAAGTTTGGGAACTAGAAATGTTATAATAAACAGAACTATGATTCTGATTCATTAAGATTTAATATTAATTTAATAAAATTAATTTGAAAATTAGTAACAATGGAAAATTTGATCTGAGCCTCGTTTAAGCATATGTACTAGAAAGTAGGAATAACTAAAAAATAGACAATTTTTACTAGTCAGGTTATACATATACATATGTTCCGGATAAAAGGAATTACTTACATATTTAGAAGTTCTCGTATGCTAGAGATTCATAACTAATCTTCGGCGGTGGAGCGTGCTTTTGGAACAAAAAATGGGAGTTTTTGGACTCTTTTCCAGGAAAGAGGGCAAACTACAAAGCTAGAGAGCAAAAAAAAAGGTTCACCATAAAAATTAACAATGGTGCGCCGAAGCTTATTCATAACCAGAGATCGGCCAACAAAGCAAGAGACCAAAACGAAGGTTGACAATAGTAATTGATAATAGCGAACCATTTTTTGTGGGCAAAAGCAACCTGACCACCGAAGTCTTTACTTAACTTGTCTTCGGGGTTGGCTGGATGCTCGTTAAATAGCAATAGACTCCATCTGTATACGAAAGAAGAGAGCAAAAAAGCATGGTTGACAATAGAGAATCATTTTTTGTGCCAAAAGCATCGTCTCAACGCCGATCTTTGTTTATAACCATGTTTAGAGTTTTTTAACTGCCAAGTTAGAAAACTCCAAAATACTTCGGTTCATTGTCCGACTTAGCAGTACTGTACACACATAGTTCTAAATATTGCATACTAGTGGTTTAACCCGGCTTCGCTCGGTATTTGTAATATAAACCGCTTAAACACGACTAATCTAATAGTAAACATTTTATTATATTTATTTTAATAGTTTTATTTTATATAAATTTATTTGAATTCTCATTTGTTTTTTATTAAATTGACTCTCACGAACAAACAAACATATATACTCTTTCAGAATTATATGTATACCAGAATCCGAAGAGAAATCGGGTAGGGCTTCGCTCCCGGAGGCTTCGCCTCCGGGGACTTCAAATCCTACATATATACAAAGTCTCATTCGAAATTATATATTAGACTAGATACTGTATATTTTTTCTTCTTTGTTTATGTTTTAACTTTTTGTAGCTTGAAAGTTACACCGTGTATGTGAGACACTCCAAATTGACATTTGGATTTTATTCAAATTGTCAGACTTAGGAAAAGTGTGTGCTTCCGTAAATGAAACTTAAATTTTCTGGAACAAAAATTTAAAAGAATATTGCAAAATAAATGAAACATAATATAAAATTTAAAAACTATTTTTCTTTTGTTGTAGGAAATTTTTATATAGAAAAACAATTATGATAAAGGAAATGGTTTGGATAAAAAATATTTTTGAACGTATGATTGAATCTGCGTTACAGTGTTGCCAGCTCGAAGGTTGCCATTCTTGCCAATCTGAATCGCCGAATCACTCCGAGTGTTGGTCTCAAACGACGGATATGCCGCCATGTACCACATTTCGACCGGACGGACGTTCGTTAGTGTCTTTTTGTACGGCATCGTAAATTGAATATACCCACCTGCATTCATATAAACATTTGAGAAAGAAATCGATATAAACGTTTCAAAAGGTACATGGATAGATTTTGTTTAGTGCTGTGACAACAAAATTTGAACGAGGAAAATAGCTTAGTAGTAACAAACATAAGGACAAAGCATTATAAAAGAATATTCGAATTATAAAAGAACACTTGACTATATGAATATACACAGTTCGATTATGTTCTATCATTCATTTCTCATATAAAGTTATACGTAAGTAACCTAATAAGTAGTTATTCAATATTGACAGATAGAAAGCAGTCTGAACTTACTTCACGCATTTCAGTGCTATGACATGGGATTTAATTTTAAACGTTAGCTTTAGACGTTAGATTTACCTAAAAAAAAACGCAAATTTAATACAACCAATATCTCAATTCCAATGTATAATATTACTCAATAGGTTTTTGAGCTCTCTTTCCTATTATGCTGTACATTAACATAAGAATAATATAATACTATGATTACTAACAAAATTAAATTAAAATTGTAAAATAGAAAATGATCAATATATCAGTAGCTATTAAAATAGATATAATATGTATTGTGAACGTAATTTAGTAATAATTAAAAGCATTTAAAAATCAAAAAATAAAAAACGAAGTTTTTAGTTTTGAATGATCGAACCGATTTATAATAACTATGTACATATGTATGTATATTCTTACATGCAAATGTATAGTTCATGAATATAATATGTAAGTATTAATTAAAAAATTCAACTTCGGTGAGTTCGGATGAATTTAGTACAAAATAATGATCACGAGGGCGCTTATCAGTTTGTGATTTTAAGATTTTCGTTTGTCTGATTTTCCGAGAAAATTGTCAGCTCGAAAGTTCTCTGAATACAGAATATACATATTCGAGACATGATGAAATTTTCAGCAAATCGGTCAACCGGATGTGAATGTTTGAAGGGTGAAAATTATTTTCCGTTTGTAAACAATTTAATTACAAAAACATTTTCCGGTTTTGAATCTACATATTCTCTTGGTGTATGTATATCTGGTGGCATAAACATTAAATAATTAACTTTATATTTTCAATTGTAATATATTTTGAATAGTTGGAATATATTCCGTCTAACCCACGTAAGTTGATTCATATGGCGAATTCAACTATATACATAGTTCAACTATAGGTTGATACCAGGTACGATGGAGAGGTTAGGTTTTCGTGAAAACTTTCGACTAGTAAATTAAGTTGGAAAGTCACATTTTTGTTTTGAACACATTCTTAGAGTTATCGTAATACGGAACTCATTACTTTTATTCGTAATATCTAGCAAATATGAATGCATTATTGAATTCTAAGCATTCGTAAAAACGACAGAGCTGTCAAAAAGCAACCGTTATATTACAACTGGCGCACTTTGTTGAAAGTGTATTTGCACCTGTAGATATACAATTTACTAGTTGAATTGTATTCAAATATGAATGACCTAAAATGCCAGTTGGAATTTTCTTACAACTGAAAATACACTTCGACTGTAACATATAAACCAGTACAAATGAAAAGTCGAACCAAACAGATACTAAATACAGTGGAAACCGATGACTGCTTCCAACCTTTACCGTTTCTAAACTTTTCCAACCGTTGTCATACTGTTATATTACAACTGGCGCATATTGTTGAAAGTGTATTTGCACTTGTAGATATACAATTGGGATAATATTTTTGGCACGGCTATAAAATAAATTACATGACAGAATCAGCGTTAGCCAAATTAAACGTTAAACGGGTTGCCAGTAACAAAAATAAAATTTGACATTTCAGTGAAATCATAACCAGTTACATTTTCACTGGGTAATCGTAATATCTTAGTAACCAACACTTATTTATTTAAGGATAAGGTTAGGTTAGGTTAAGTTAGGGTTGGCCCTATTAACTTTAATTTGATTTTATTAAGATTGCGTTGTTTAGGGTCGGTATTTATTTTTGTCAAATTTTATTTTAGTTACTGGCAACCCATTTGACGTTTGCCGGGCGAAAACCGAATCTTTCATGCGAGCTATTTTAGAGAGGGGCATTCTTTTTGTTTACCGGGCCGATAAATGGTACCCTATACAATTTACTAGTTGAATTGTTTTCAAATACTAGCTGAACCCGGCATGCGTTGCAATGGCACAATAACGCATGCAATTCCCGTTCCCGTTCCCGTTGCGTTCCCGTTCCCGTTCCCGTTCCCGTTCTCGTTCCCGATCCCATTTGTCAGAAAAATGCTGGTGGAGAACACATTTTAAATTATTCAATTGTTTGTTTATTTTACCCTAACAACGCAGGTGGCGACGCGAAAACATTTGAAATTATTGCGTTGCAATGCCACTCATTCCCGTTTTTCCCGTTTCCGTTCCCGTTTTTGGACGATTTTTTTTACAGTAAGCTTCCCGGACATGTATACAACAAATCCTGAAAGTTCCATCATAATCGATTGAGTGGTTTAGGAGCCTATACGAGACAGAAACACAAACAGACATTCATTTTTTTTATATATGTATATAGGTGAATGACCTAAAATGCCAGTTGGAATATATTAAAACTGAAAATACACTTCGATTGTAATTCCCACACTAATAGATTGTTGGTATTTAGTTGAAAATGAATAGGTATCGTTTATAGAGGAGGAAAATGGCTAAAAATTGGGTGAAAATGAAACGGTGCGTTAAGTTGGCCAAAGTGTTGTGGCGGAACTGTGCGCTTTTGAAAAATGGCGGCCTCGGTCGGCGCGTTTTTTCAAAACTGTCAGCTCGGGTTATCTGTCGCGATAACGACGTCGCGCAATTCAACTGTGGAAAATTCTACGCTCGCTGCCGGCCTTTGCCTCAACAACTCACTACATACATCTCCATTTTACATTCTATTATATATATCCGACATTATTAATTCCCCATAAAAATGCTCGTTTCTGTGTTTTAGGCAGGGAATGGGGGCAGACGATGGCCGAACTTACGACCAGTTTGTATCCGTTTCGGGAAAACAAATGACGCGCGCCATCATCTTTCGAACGTAACCTCAAAAACTTTCCACTCGTATCCTTCACTAAACTGAAACACATTACGTTCGATGATTTGACGCGGGAAAAGAGACTGTTTTATAATTTAGAATCCGTTTAGGGATGCCTTTATTGCCCGAATTCCCGCTTCTCTAGCGGACGTATTAAAACTTTCAAATTGAAAAGTTCCTACGTAGTTACATATATTCGTGAAAGTTTCTATGGTTACAAAATACTTTTAATTCGGTATAGAGATTTAGAAGAAGTGTTCAAAATACACAAAACAATACATATTTCAAATTTGATAGAAATATACTCGCATACAATGTTCACAAACTGATATACACATCGTTGTCAAGTTTAAAGAATAAGCCGCTAGTTTTTTTTAGATACTCTTAAACACTTTAAAGCACGCCTCACCCCAAAATGGCCCTCTGGGGTGTTTTCGGTAAAATTGTATCCTTGCTTGACAGTGATCGAAAACGGTGTATCCCATATTTGAAGAAATGTAGGAGACCACACACAGCGGGGAGCCGTGCACACGATGTGCCGTTCATCGCTATGTGTTTTCGCCCTAAATAGTCGAAAAGGACACACGTAGATATATGTTCTGCATTTTGGTTATACATTATTTATATTTTTATGCGTGTGTGTACCTCTAAATCATTGATACATCATCATCATCATATATACAATATCGCTATTCTGTGTCTGTGTGTCTCTGCATCTGTGTATCTGCATTAACGCTTGCCGTACTATAATAGTCGTTTCGATTCGACATACATATGTACGTCACAGCTAACACACTGCCAACAAAATGTACGAATATAATAACGAAAGAAAAAAACTTCTATATATCCTGTTTGCCACCAATGTTTCCTTTAGGCTAATAGAGTCTCATTTATCGCCATCTGTTGAAAATTTATTAAATTAAATAATGTTTCTATTGGTGTTTTATATTGTTTATATGTAGGTAGGTGGGGAGTTTTAATCTTTTTTTTCATATTAAACAATTAAATATAATAAATAAATATAAATATTAAATTAAATATATTTAACATGTATTTGAAAAAAATTCGACCGCGTGCGGATCGAACACAATTTATTTAAATTTTTTATTTTATTTAATAACTTAACATGCCAAAACCAATGCAATGATGTTTCATCGGGTGAAACACCAGTTATTTAATATTTTGGACTTGGAATGAGGCATTCTTGGAAATTTTGACCCGTCCATATGATTTTGGTAACTTTTTCAGGATCACGATGAAATATGATTGAATCACTTAGGTCAAACATACGAAAACAACTTTAATTTTGTATTAAAGACGTATGTATTACGTATATTGGAAAGCTCATGGAATGAGTTCTTCTACGTTTATGGTTGCCGAAAATAAAAAGCATCGCATCGATCCACGAACCTCCAGTCGGCAACCTCTGATTCACGATAGCGCGCCGAGGCAACGATGACTATTTCTAAACGCGAAACATTTAAAAACATTTAAAAGTACACGTGAAGTGACAAAGATGCGAAACAGCAAAGTTTGCGTCGAATTGCGTACGAAATAAATCGAAACGGGGCGCTCATTAAAAAAGTAAGAGAAGAAAAAAATTCGGCCGGCATTATCGGCGGCGAGCGTGCGAAGCGCAATATTCCCGATAGAGATCGCGCGCCACTCGAAAGCGAGTCTTGCGCGCGGCGGCCGAAGGCCGATAATCGCGTGCGATCGATCGCCGTCGACCGGACGCGCGCGCCAAACCAGCCTCTGCGCCCCCCGCTCAAAGGTCGACTTTGGCTCGCGCGACGCTTGTTTACGCCACCGCTGCTAGTTCTATTCGATTTCGTCCAATAAAACGAACCGACAAACAACTAGCGATATTCCGCGGCACTTTTGAATCCGACCGCGAGCGCGCCATCGACTTTGCACACCCGAATCGAACGCTCAAACACGAACGCCTCGACGCAACGCCACAGCCGAGCCACAACACAGTCCGAAGAAAATATTCAAATAATCATATATATGAAAATACTATGAAATAAAATAAAGTAAAAACAAAGGAATAAAATTTTTCGAAAAGAGTCGTTGTTTTATTGAAAAATGTCGGTTGTATGAAAAGTTTTTTGTAGAAGGCGATCGGTCGTGTGAGTGGTGTAGTGTGTGGTGTGTGGCGCGCGTGTGTTGTGTGCGGTGTGTGGTGTGGCGTGTGTGTGCGTGTGTAGGTGTGCGTCGACAGTAAAGTGGTGGTGGAAGAGATGTGTCAGTGCGCTGGCGAGTCGGCGCGGGGCGGACGTGCCGCACGGCCGCTCGCCGCCGTTTGACAGGTGCGCGATTCGACTCGCTAACTTAACTAAACGTTTGCTCGCTGCTCACGACGATGCGTCTACCTGCCATCTACTGACAGACATGTGGACTGATATTCAGGTACGTCCCTCCATTTGCACAACTTTTCGCCGATCGCGAACTTCCCCACACCGCACCGCACTCGTACTCGAACTCTTACTCCGAGAACGACTCTCGAAATAAACACCTAAATATGCCGTGTTTGTGTTTGTCGTGTCGCCAGTGTGTGTGTGAATTAAAATGTAGAATGTACAGTGGTTTGAATCGTGTGTGGATTTCCCGCTCGCTGGCTGTCAAGTGTTTGTGATTGGCGACGGGCGACGAGCATGTCGCACATGTTTTGTTTAGCGTTGCCGCCCGCGAGTTTTAAATTCTAGCGGGTTTCTCTCACCCCCCGCGCGCCCTGCCCCCTTCGCCCCGTCCCACCGAGAAGTGTTCCCCCCTCCCCTCCCCGCGCGTCTCGTTTGCCGCCCGCGCAGCTGCCTCGTACGGCTATCAAATATATTTCGAGCGGGGCAACCTTGTACGTGCGTCGCAGTCACAGTCACAGACACAGCCACAGCCACAGCTACAGCCGAAGTTACAGCCGCGAGGAGTTTCTCGAAGGTCAACGCGCAACGCGACTTGGACCTGGTCGACCTTTGGGCTCTGACCGATTCTTGACGTTTCGTTCCTATATTCGAATGCGAATTTTCGCCGGGATTTTTTTTCGTGTACGAAACTTGATGTGTCAATGTTCATTTTTGTGTCGCTGAAATCAATTAATATTTCGTTTTTTTTTTTTTAAGTAATCAATCTTTTGTTTTGAATATCACATTCAAAAATTTCAATGTATAATTTTGTCGTAGAAATATTGTCTATTTATTTATTTTTAGAAAATTTACAGTTTAATTAATTATAAATGATAGTAAAATATAATCATTAAAAGATAAACCATTTAAAAATTTTCGCATATAGATATAAGAGAAAAAAAAATAAATATCAAAAAATAACGACAGAAAAAGAATATGTAAATTAGTTAAAACTTTTATATGAATAATTTGCGCTAAATACACGTCAAAGATTGTACCAAATCTGCGTAGAAATTATGATATGATTTTTTTTATCGTATTTTTAAGTTTTTCCATGGCAATTTCAGTGAAAGGTGTGAACACTATCACATGTTTTTATTCTCCTTCCTTATCTACATTATTAATCTTTCCTTTTTATTGTTTACAAGCGGTTTTACCCGGCTTCGCTCGGTATTTGTAATATAAACAGCTTAAACATGAAAAAACAATCAAAAAGTAAACATTCATTTGTTTTTTTATTAAATTTATTTGAATCGAAAAAAAATTATATTCAATCAATCGAATCGTCGTCATAGAAACTTAACTTGTTTTTGATGTTACCAACCAAAAATACTTCCATACAAAGTCTCCTTCGAAATTATTATATATTAGATATTTCAAAAAAATGTTTTCATTTAATAAATAATAATTAAAATCAACATATTATGTAAATTTTATGCGTTTTATTATGAAAAAAACCAATGTTTGATTTTAATATTAAAATTAAAATTGATATCCTCATGGATCTTTTAAAAATTTTGCGTTTCCGAAAATTTTTTTATGATTCATATATAAATTTAAATAAGTTTGTAAAATAATATAATGGAAGTAACAGTGCCTCCTTAATTTTCATTTTTATTTTGCGGCGTATCCTGCTCGTACAATTTCCCCCCCAAACTGTATTGTAGAATACCTAGAAAATATAATATAAAAAAATAGGCCGATTTAGAGTGTTCAGCATAGTTCGATCATCGATTTCCTCTCATATTTTCTTAATTGCATTAATGATAATCATATATGGTCGATTTCTCCCCGAATAGTGGTCTGAAAATGTATGTGTTGGCGTGGCGCGTGATAAGATATAGAGGCGGACGGGTGCGTAATTGGAAACAGTATCGGATAACGCACGGAGAAGGTTGGTGTTTGGAAACGCGCGCGGAGAAGGGGACGGCGCCAGCGAGCGTTCGCCGCGTCTGTGTTTATGCCGTGAATTGGTATTGGAGGTAGTGGTGGAGGGTATGCGCGCGTCCCTCTCTGGCCTAGGCTGGCGGACGCGGCGTGCGAGCGAGACGGAGAGAGCGCGCGCTGCTGCCGTCGCGCGTAAGGCCATTGGAAACATGCCAGCCGCCAGCCGGTTGGGAAACGCGCGCTCCGTCTCGCTCGCACCCGCGCCCGCGTCCTCTCGCGCCTTCCCGCTCGCACGCGTTGCGCAGCGCGAGCGGCTATGCGGCACCAACATTGGAAACCTGCCAGTCAGACCGCTATTTCTCCTCCAGAGCTTCATGCTATATTGCTATGTATTTTCGTTATAGCTCTCTGTGTATAAAACGTCGCTGGCTCTCAACATTGGCGGGCGCGGCGCCCCTCGCGCGTTCGTTTCGCGCGCCTGCGACCGGGGGGTGCCGCGCGCCCATGGTTCGAGGGTCTCCGGATCCGCGCCACATTACAATTTCAGTGTGGAGACGTAAGCTGCGCGTTGCCATGACGACGGGCCAAGCTTTCGGGGGCGTTCCCGACACTTTGCTCTATTTTTCACAACGCGGCTCGTTTTGCACGCTGCCTGCCACCAAACCGGAACAGTCACTCACGTCTCCACTGCACGGTCGGTTGTCAAACCTGGACCACTCGGAACGTCCGAATTTCCGATCGAAACGTTCGCTCGTTTCTCTCTGTGGTCACTCCAGCCGTAAACAAGTTGCTAGGCGGCAGCTTACATAAGGCAACATATACCACTGGTCGCAGCACTTTTCCTATATCGTCATTTATGACAGCCAATCCGAGATGAATCCGTCGAAAAATGATTATGAAAATTTTCAATTGTTTTATTACATTTACCTTTTCAGATTTTTTTTCCATTTTTTTATACTAATTGCTACAAAATGAGAGACGAGTTTCTGGACATGTGTATGTGTCGTAGCGCGACGAGACACGAAATCGGCATAAATTCATTAACCCTTTGAGTGCTGACGTCTTTTCTGATGAAAGCCCGCCACGCTAGATTTATTAAAAAATCCAATAGAAAGCAGGTATAAAAATTGTAGCTAATCCAAATAAGCCCTAGATCACTACCGCCGAGGATTTCAAATGTTGTAAAGGTGTGCCTAGACTCTCCGATATATCTGGCAACAATATAAAATAAGCAAAAGAATTCTATTAATGAATGTAACTAGTTCCATTTTCTTCATTGTTGTTAAAATGTAATTCTCACAATCTAAATGACAAGCTACAATCTAAAATACTCACCAGTTAGGGATTTCCATCGGGTAATTCTGCTATGGTTATAAATTCAGTAATTCCGGTGTAAACGAGTCTTTATAAACGTTGAAAAATGGAGTACACGATCCATGTTCAATGCATTTTTACTTTATTTTTCAATGCTACTACAATGTATTTTTATTGTTTACTTTGTAAATGCTCAAAATACGACGCCTATCGACGTTTGCAGGCCCATGGACTTTTGAGCAAGACGCCGATCGGCGTTTGTCATTTTTCAAATGGTTAAATTTTATAGTGTACAAAATGAGAGACGAATTTTTAGACACTTAACGTATCGCATCAGGAAAACTAGCACAAATTCATTACGCAAAACTAAGTCTAAGTCATATATTGGCTTCTATAAGTTAAAAAAATAAAACGAGAAACAATTCGAATCCACTTTATAGTAACATTTTTTAATACTTGTCAGTATCCCTTCATAAAAAAAATGGAATGTACAATTTATCCTCGTCCGCTTCCTGGAACGTGGGTCTAATCGATTGTTTTTTTTTTACTTGTGAAAAAAGTTCTGTCGAAGAAAAATGTCTAAATGAGTTTTGCATAGGAATTGAATTATATTAGCGAGTTGACAGTGGCGCAAACAAATCCAGAGGAGACAGAGTTGATAAGAATGTTTACCGCCTGATAGCGATGCAAGTCGGTTGCAATCTCGCAAAAAGAAACACTCGCCAGATGATAAATCTGTACGTGGATGTATCATGGGTGTTGTAGCGAGCTTTCCGTTCCCCAACGAGTGCAGTGAGTATTGCGAAGGGGTACTCGTCGGCCCCCATAAGGGAGAGTCCCCTCGTTTCGTCTTTAGTTCGCTAGTTTTTAAACTTTAAGGGGAAATAATTCAGCTTCTTCGGTCGAATGTAATTTGGTATGTGGGCAGAGGTCTGAATGACCCTGGTTGGCGACTATCGTCACCAGCAGCAAGGCGTTGTTGGGTGAGTCACTCCTCGCTGGAAGGCGCTGACTAAACACCGGACAGACGACGTATCGTTGGGGAAATTCTGCTTGTCCCAGATTACTGATGGTTCGTGGCGAGGAAAAAATTGTACATAAAAAATGTAAGAAGTCACTAAAATATAACTGTTTTTATTTATAATTTTTGCATTAAAATCTTGAATTACTTTCTAAAAGTTTATTTTAAAATGTACAAACATCCTATTTGGTTCATTTTTTTTTTTTAACATGTATGGCAATTTTTGATCTTTCAAACAAAAAATTTGGAATAGGCATACAAATAAGCGATTACTATTGGTCAGCTTCGTGTATGCTTACGCTGACCTTTAGATATATTTATTTTCCAAAATTACCTTTTTGTCTTTTATATTGTATTTGCCGAAATGTAAAATACGTAATTCATACATTTTAGCAAATCTGTATTGATTACACTGAGCAACAAAGAAAATGACCGGAGCGGAGATTAATCGATCTTTACCAAATTTGAGCCACTGATTCGAATATTTTTATATTCGAATATATGACAATGATTTTTATTGGGTATTTTTTGCAATTTTTATTTTACTGAAAATCTAGTATTGATATGCCAAAAGTGAGTATAGGAGCTAATATTCGAATATTTTTTCTATTCATTGTGATTTTTCAATGCTTTAAAATACTTATAAATGATTATCTGGCGAATTTTTAAGTCCAAAATATACTTTTTTTTTTACACATTTTTCCGTGGTGTAATGAGCTTATTTCGCTCATTTTCCATTTTACCATGTTTATGATGAGGGTTGGTTTTCTTCAAAATATTTTTTTATCTAAACGTACTAATTCGAGCGGTAAATGTGTTTAAATTTTGTATGCTAATATTTTATAATGAATGTTATAAACTTATAAAGCATTTTTTTTAATTAATAGAAGATTCATTGTGTCCTTTATTTTCTCCAGAGAAATGTGTTTGAAATTACCTGCATTCTTGGGTCAAACATTGAAGAATAACACTAAAAAAATCAATAGATTTATAGATGAAAACTATCGGCTGCAAATATTTTTTATTGTTGAACTTTTTTTATAATTGAAGTATTTTGAAGGCTCATTCTTGAATCCTTCAAGGAGTTCAACGGAATTGTTTACGCTTCAAAATGAAGATTATTCTTGAAAACAAATTTAATATGAGTCTTGTCGAAGCGAAGGTATCATTTTCGTAGAGAATTTAATAAACAGGAATTTGTACCATGTTTACACGTTTCGTAGAGTTTGTCTTTATCAAAGTGAAATTTTCAATACAGATGTCGTTAATACTCAATGAAATTCTGATTGGTTCTGTTCTTGGCTATCGATAAGCCGAGCTTGTGGTTTTTTGATAAAACTAAATGTAGCTGGCGTAACGTACGCCTTTCTAGCAGATCGTAAGATCGTTATCGCCGATTTTCACTCGGCTCGATTAGAATTAAAATCTGCAGATTTTCGGAACGGTCACAAAAGAAAATCCCTGATGTTTTTGTTGGGGGGGACTTCGGAAAGAAGGCGACTTTTCCGTCGTCTCGGAACAGGTTTAATATCCGTCAGAGTGCGGTTTGTTTACCGCGCGGTGACAGCCACTGATAAGGAACTCTGACGTCATTGCACATCTCCACAGTGCGAGGGGAGGGGTGTTGATGTGGGGGGGGGGAGTGCATTTGCGGTGCAGTTGCATCCCCGTAGTGCGCTGGACGGACGTGTCCTCCACTGCATCTCTCGACCCACGCTCGTGTATGCTTTATTTGTAGGTTGAGATGACCAAGCGTTCTGGTGGGACACCAACAGACAGCGGTCACCCTCCAAGGACGAACGGTCATCGAGCGGTCATGCCATCTCCTTTTACGTACCGATAATTCTAAAACCTCCACTATGCAGTTTAAATAGGCACATCGTCCATTTATAATGGGACACTCGTCTCTCCTCGACGAATTTTAGATTTAAACTCTTCGTATACGAGGTCTAGGTTTAAAAATCACCGGTTAACCTTTGTCTTGTTTGAAATTGTGCGCTTGGTTTTTAAAAGGTTATTTTACTGTGTGCAATTTATACTTGAGTTGTGAGAACGCGCTCTCCTTCGTTTTTTGGAACATTTTTTTGACACCTATAAATTTACCATGCTATCAACGCAGTATACTCACATATACTGTATTGTATTATAGTTTGCCTATTAGCGTCAATATTGCATTGTATTCTAGTCGATTGAAATAACATTATCGTATGCAGCGCATTTATTTAAGTGTTTCAACATTTTATCTATGGTATGTGTAATAGCGATTTGTCTTACTTCCTAAGTGTATAAAAACTCAACTGTGTAAGACTTTTGAGAAAATTTATGAACTAAATATGAAAAAGTCAAAACTTTTTAGTAAATGGAAAAAATTTAAACCTAAAGTTTTTTAAACAAACAGAAACATACTGTGTTTCAATATTTTTTCATAACATTACAGCAAAAAAGTTTATATATATTTATTTATCCATTATATATTAACCCACACCAGAAGTTCCACTACAGATTGTCCAAGGTGACACCTGTAAAATTTTGTACCTAATACCAAATACCATCATTACACAAAACATGCGTTGAAAACACTGCGACAACCCCTACCACTCAACCCTTCCACTGCGGAAGCCCCTATATATATATATAGCAGCTGCGTCATATGTAGATGTTCTTCTTCCCAATTCGTGGAGCAAAACTAAAAACTCAATATTGCTTCTGCTTCATTTAATTAAACCAGGAATATCAACTGTCCCGATATTACATCGTCATCGTCATCGCCCACTCTTGCAAATATTCCATCGATGACAGCCAAACTGGACTCATACAAATGACAATGCTTAATTGTGTTTCTTAGTGAATTTTCGTTACTATGGCATATCTAATATATAATTTCGAAGGAGACTTTGTAACTATGTATGTGTGTAAGTTTTGTTGGTAACATCAAAAACAAATCGAAGTTTCTGCGACGACGTTTCGATATATTTTATTTACTATTAGATTCGCCATGTTTAAGTTGTTTATATTACAAATACTGAGCGAAGCCGGGTAAAACAGCTAGTATGTAATAAAATAAATCAATAAATGTAGAATATATATACACATCAGTCTAGTGAGCAGACCCAAAGCGCGCCGTTCATTGTTCAATTGTTCGCCGATTCTTTTTTTTTTGCACTCTAGCTTTGTAAAAAGAGCCAAACCGCCCCGATTCCTGGAAAAGGCACGCTCCCTATCCGCCCTTTACTCATCACTATATGAGCCTTTATATTTGAAAGTGATAAAAGTCCACTTTTCTTCATTTCGAGAAATATCCTGCAAAAACATGAAACGGTTATAATGATTTGCGTTTTAACAATATTTAAAAATACTGGTGGTCTGTAAATGCGTTTATTTTGCTTTTAAGTGATGACAATTTGGGAATTGGATGTGGATTCAAATATAACGACAAATCTATTATATATAGAGCGATTTTTATATGAATTTTTTATACAAACCGTCGACTTTTTATGAAAATTTCGTCTGCGGCGCATCATTTTGGTCGAAATTTTCAATCTAAGGTACAGTCACTTTTCGAAAACCGTCGTCCGACTCGAAGGCATCATCGCCGCGACTGAAAACGAAGCGAAATTGGGAGAAAGTTGCGTGTCGGCCGCCGGCTATCGCGAAATTTTCTCTCTCGCTTTTCCATCGAATTGAATACACGCGCTGTTGCGTTCGACCGCTATTGTCTGACACATACACGTATGTACCCGACGCGGTGGGGGGTGGGAGAGAAGGGGTTGAAATGCGATCATTTTTGCATCGCATCGGGCAGAGAGAGTACGGAAACGCTGACGCCTCAGCTTGTTTACGAGCCACAGTGCGGCGTCTCTCCCACCCCCTTCTAGCCGTCTCGCCGTCATATCTTTTTATCTTGAGTCATCATACTTGCGAAAAACATTACGCCAGCACAACGTCCGACTGAATATGTTCATATTATTTTATAAATAAAACTATATACGTATATATATATATATATATAAATATATATTTGCGTCATACATATATATATATATATATATATATATATATATATATATATATATATATATATATTTGGGTTTTTTGGCTAGGCAGTATCGACCGCGAGCGCGTGTGCGTGCGTGCAAGTACAACTAGAAGCCGAATTCGTGCCGTGTAGATTCGAATGCAGGGCAAAATCGGCCGCGGCCGCCGTGTTCATACGGGTGGGAATCGCTCGGCCGATTTGTATGGCGGGCCATAGTTGGTCGTCGAGCGAAACTGAGCCTTGTGGCGCGAGACGCCCGATAAGAGAAAGGCCGACCACACGGCGGGGCCGCGAAGCGCTGCGCAACAACACCACGGGGTATGCTACTACGCGCTACCACTACATACTATACGTATCGCTACGCTCTTTTTTATTCTTTATATATATATATTATAAAGAATTATTTTAGAGAATTATTATCGAATTATTTTAGTTGTACCAAACAAAAGTTTTTAAAATGTTTTCCTAAATAAGTTTTTCGATGACAACTTTTAAAACATTTTTATTAGCTCCACTACGTTGGTTCAGTGACATTCCTGTCCGTCAAAAAAATTGGATTGATTTTAAACCACTTTGACATCTTACCGACATACAGCGGTTAGCTAATATTGAAGTTAATGAATCCGACATGAAGCTAGATGAGTTTAATTATTGATGAATTAAAAATTACATCGGAATCTTAATAGAAGCGATGACAGCTAGCTATCCAAACATGGCTTTCTACTGCCCCTTCACAATTCCCAAGCTAAACAGTTACTTTTTCACTCTTATTTGCTTATTAATTATTTCATTTTTATAACAGGTTGCCCCAAATCGATAGTTATAGCTAAATATAGATATAGAAATTTATATATCTAATATATAATTTCGAAAGAGACTTTGTAAGTGTGTAATATTGGTTGGTAAATCGAAAACAACTCACAGTTTCTATGACAACGATTCGATTCGATATATATATATATATATATATATATATATATATATATATATATATATATATATATATATATATATATATATTCGATTCAAATAAATTTAATAAAAAAACAAATGAATATTTTCTATTAGATTCGCCATGTTTAAGCTGTTTATATTACAAATGCTGAGCGAAGTCGGGTAAAACTACTACTTAAATATATATAAATTTGAGTTCGTAATCAGACAGTGGTAATAATAATAGGTAGGTAGCCAATTTGATAACGAGTTGTTTCTATAATTAAATCGGATAATTGATTTAAATCTGGTCGAAATCTGGACGAATATCCAAATCCGCACTCTAGAAATGTTTCAAATCATACAATGTATGATTTTTTTTCAATAGATTTTTAACCGGGAATACATGCTAACCACTGAGAAGTGTTGCTTTTATAATGCAATTGGATCTTTTGTCATATTTAGGTAGGTGTGACAAAAAAAGTTCAGCTATTAAGCGCTCTCTCTTGCCGGAGTAGTTCAGTTCAGTATGAAATCGAAAAACAATAAACTTCTATGTACCGAAACGATTCGCTTATCGTCACTTATCTACGTCTATTTCCAATTCCTAGAAAATAGCTAATCTTTGTGTTCTAAATTAGTAATTCCAATAAAGAGTAATTTTGCTGGAATAAAGCTGGTTATAAACAAAATAATTGATTACGGTTTTAAAAGTCCGATACAATTCTTTAGTAGGTTTTTGTAATTCGGTTTAACCCTTTGAGGAGTACGGCCGTACGGGTACGTGGCAAAAAAAATGGCCCCGCCAGAGTACGGCCGTACTTGTACGATTTGACACGTTCAATCACTCAAAATACTCTACCTCTCTCATTGTTCGACATATTTGCATCTCGTTTTTTTTCAAGTGTTGCTGAGGTTTCTCTTTCACTCTTGTGAATATATATTTTTGTATTCGAATAAAGAAACCAAATTTAACGAGGCGTGAAAGCCAGTTAAATTTTGATGACTGAACATGACGACAACTTTTTGTTCTAAAGTAATATTTTCCACATGTAAACACTATAAAATATGTTCCGAACGAATAACATCGACATCTCTGACTAACATTATTTCATTTGACCCTAATAAAAATAATTTAGCGTGAAATTAGAATTTTATTTATTTTCGAGAGAATTGTCCGGAATGCAAGGGAAACTTTGTCCAAAGGGTCGCCATCGGGCCACAAATCAATCATATAATCGAGCGAAATATGTCAATTTTACAACTTCCCACAAAATAAGAGTGTTCGACAAGATTTTTCGAGTCAGTTGATTCCGAACATACACTAGAATCGGATCTCGGTTTTATATTGGATGCGTTATCCAATTAGCGTTATCGAACGCATTCGCGTCTTGTCGACTCGGTACATAAAAACTTTTTTTGTGAAGTGCATTATAATATTTTTTGTGATCAAGTGTAAATAAAAATTGTGATCTGCTCGTTTTAAATTCAAAATGTCTCAAAGATCAAATGATCAAGAAATAGACAATTTTTTTTTTGACAGTGAAGATGAGGATATGGTGGATAACTTGGATGACTTAATTCTCCAATTGAATAATTCTTCAGACGAAGAAGATACTGATGATGACGAACAACCACAACCACCCAAACGCAGTCGGAATGACGAGAGAAAATGGGAAGATGGCGACTTTACTCCTCAAATACACCCATTCGATAATGCATTATCCGGAATTCAGCCAGGATATCGCATGCAGACAGAACTTGATTTTTTCCAACTGTATTTCAATGCCAATGCAATGAACACAATAGTCAAAGAAACAAATAGATACGCCGCTCAAATCAGTAGAAATCTAAGTGAAAAGTCGAAGCTAAAAAAATGGGTTGATACAAATGTTTCGGAGATGTATGTATTTTTGGGTACAATTATGTTGACTAGTCTAGTTGGAAAAAATTCCATGAAGGACTATTGGTCCACAAATCCAATCATTGCGACTCCGTTCTTCCGTGTTCTGTTTTCACAGGATCGATTTTTTCTTTTATTACGAGCGCTTCATTTCACAGACAACACCGTTCGTAATAACGACAGACTATGGAAAATCCGGCCATTATTGGATCCAATCAAAAGATCGTATAAAGAGATATTTTATCCTTTCCAAAACATATGCATAGACGAAAGTCTGTTGCTTTGGAAAGGACGGTTATCATTTAGAATCTACATTCCCAACAAGCGACATCGCTTTGGAATAAAGCTGTTTGTCTGTTGTGATGTGGAAACAGGGTATGTTTTGGACATCATTGTGTACACCGGCAAACAAACAGAAATAGAAACAGACCCAGATCTTGGAGTATCTGGGTCTGTTGTGAAAACAATGGTAAAAGATTACTTGGGAAATGGACATAGATTGTATATTGACAACTGGTATTCCAGTCCGGCACTTTTTGAATATTTATACGAAAATAAAACCCATGCATGCGGTACCATACGATGCAATAGGAAAGGATTTCCAAAATTTCCCGCAGGAAAACATAAACGTGGGTATGTGGAATTTCTACATTGTAACAATTTATTGGCAATAAAATGGATTGACAAACGGGAGGTTCACATGCTCACAAATATTCATGAAAAGAAAATGGTTGAAACAGATGCAATCAATTACACGACAGGTGAAAATATCAACAAACCTGAAGCCGTAGTGGAGTATAATTTGAATATGGGCACTGTCGATAAATCAGATATGATGATTAGTTTCATGGATACCTCCAGAAAAACATTGAAATGGTACAAAAAGATTTTTTTCCGGTTGATTGATGTGTCCACCCTGAATGCCTACAATTTATATTTAGTAAAGACAGGCGAGAAACCTCAATTCAGCGACTTTCGGCTAAATATAATAAAACAAATAGTAGAAAACTATCATAAGGTGAGACCATCTCCTTCCGGAGGTAGAAAACCTCAAGACAATCCTGTGAGACTTACGGCTAGACATTTTCCACATCCAGTGCCTGAAACAGCTGCCCAAGGATCAAGAACGCAGAGAGCATGTCACTTGTGTAGTCATTCCGTAAGACGCCCAAAAACAAGAAAGGACACACGATGGATGTGTCTTCCATGTGATGTTGCATTATGTGTACATCCTTGTTTTGAAGATTACCACACGAGAAAAAATTATTAATTTTGACGTAAGTTTTATATCAACTTATCTTACATATTTTCAAACTTTTCAATACTAAAGTTATAAAAAATTTGCAGATTCGTTCCCGTTCAAGACTCCGTGATTGAATAGTCACCAAACCCCACCTATGTACATATCTATATTATAACACGGATAATCAGTGGCAGTAGATTCTACTGAGTAGACCAAGAATTATTGGAAAATTTTTTTGTTCCTAAGATATTATAAATAAGCTACATATGTACCTATATTATTCTATTTTTTGTACCTATATCATTTTTTGCTATGATCAACCGTAAGAATTGAGTTATAGTTTGTAAAATATCTTTTTATAAAAATCTGTTTTTCAGATAAAAAAAAAAGTTGAGAATCACTAAATGTTTACCTTTGATTGTAATCTAACTATTACAATAAAATTATGTTTTAGTTTATAAAATATATCATAAATAAATTCTATGTAGATAAGTTTTTCAAGATAAAAATAAAAAAAAAGTTGAAAACCACTGATTTCTTTTTCTGTAATCCAATCAGAAGAAATGTTGTATTTTATGAAATATATATTAAATAAATTCATTATAAGATAAAAATAAAAAGTTGAGAACCACAAAACCGTCTAAAAAAGTTGAAAACCACTGAACTTTTATTTTTTATTATAATCTCATTATAATAAGAATTAAAATTAATTGTAATCTAGTTGGTATAATATATTATAAATAAATCCAGAATAAGTTTTTCGATATGTCAATAAAAAAAGTTGAGGACCACAGAACTTCTTAAAAAAGGTTGAGAACAACTGAATTTTTAAAATTTAATTTAAAGTTGATTATATGTCATACATTAAATATAATTAAAATCTTCTAATTGAAAAAAAAAAACTCACTCCTGAGACGTTTCTCATGTAAAAATTAACTCACTACTCAAAAGGTTAATATGGATTTGATTGTTTTCGTTAATATGTACATATATGTATATAGTCGGCCGGAAATCAATGCGTAAGCTTAGTTTCAAATTATTTCTTGTCACATTTTCACTTGAAAGTTTTGAAATAGGATGCATTTCATGACAATCTACTCGCCTATAGTGCTGTAATCTTTTTAAACTTTCTAAATTGCTCTGTATGACTATCGATAGAAATAATTCTGACTATTGATATGTACAATATTGATTTTTGGAAAATTTTACAAGCATGCATAAAGTATATATTTCTTTAAAAAGTAAACCATTTATAAAATTTTCGCATATAGAAATAATATTAGATATTGCTATAATAGCAAAAATGTTTCATAAAAGGTGCAAAAGTGGTGTAATTCAAAACAAGTTTTATTATGTTGGAAACTTAATAAAGTTTGAGCGTATTATATTTTCGCTGAAGATCTTAACATTTTACTTAAGAAGATAGTTTTTGTTGTAACTATTGTTAAAAATAATATAATGAGAAATAAAATCAATCGCCTCGTACATATTATTGATATTTGTAACCTTCAATATGTATCAGTAATGCCATCTTATTATTCTCGGTTATGTTAATTTATCTTATTATTTACATATCGAACTGAAATTTTCCTTACAAAATAAGGAATAGATCGAGTAAGGCGGAAGTATGAAATTTTATTGATAAACAAACGCTCATTCGGTATCAATGCACTGCGCTTGACACAAAAGATGTTTT
The DNA here is from genome assembly GCF_051622035.1 of Arctopsyche grandis. Taxonomy (NCBI): domain Eukaryota; kingdom Metazoa; phylum Arthropoda; class Insecta; order Trichoptera; family Hydropsychidae; genus Arctopsyche; species Arctopsyche grandis. Next base: position 23,821,359 of record NC_135367.1, on the reverse strand, counting down.
TTTAAACATCCTAGAACTCTTTCCGTTTGAAAAGCAGCCTCCACATCTATAAATGCATTTGTTTCATTTGGAGATTCTTCTTCTCGTAAAAATCAACAACCCCATCGTAGCTGCTTCATACGTGTGAGTAATCGGAATTATCATTGCGAAACGGAGAGTAGAACGTTAGATAAGATAGTGTCACCACGCCATGCGATCCAAGCCTGTACTCTGCGGTGCGTTCCAATCAAAACTGTTGCGCTTTCATCTCTCCGTTCGCTAGTTTTATATGTAGGAGATATAGCTTCAGTTTTTGGGATAAGCAAAAAAAAGAAGGATGTACGTGTTGGAGAGCATAACGTGCTGGAATATATCACGTGCACGTGTGCCGCACTGTGGTGGAAAGAAGGCCAACCAACCGGGCCAGCTCGACCTGCTGCTGCTGCCTCTGCCTGCTCTGCCTGCCCTACCCTGGCCTGCTGCCTCCTACCTCTACCTCTACCTCACTCTACCTCTATATCTGCTACCTACCCACTCCCATCTATACCTACGTATGGCTATACAACCTACGTTTCACCCACACACTGTTCTGCACCTCACAAACACACGACCTTACTTGCCTCTGCGCCATACAAGCTGCCTGCAAAATATCTCTCCATCCTAGGGATGCTTGACTTTTGAAATTTAAAGATTTTATATCACCGATGTGAAATCGTCCTCATACATTGATTGGTTGAAGGAAGAAAGTATATTAGCCGTTCGTAAATAAGACTGTGAAATTGTCACTGTTGCTAACAGTTCTAGCCTTAGTTGAGTTAAATTTAATGATTTTTCAATCATTTGTAGCAACAAATGTATCATTTAAGGGCGAAAACACATTGAGAGGCACGCGGCACGTGTTTTTTTTAAATAATTTTGCAAATATAAAAAGATGCAAGCACGCATATTACTGAGGCACGCAGTCCCAAAAATTACTCCCTGGAGTGTTTTCAGTGATATTTTATCCTTGTATTGACAGGCTTCAGAGCGATCGATAACGATGATTCCCATATTTGACGAAATGTATTATAAAATTGTCCAAATAATAATAAGGTCGTACGAATTAACAATGAACTGGGAATTCCCTCCCTTGGCTGGAAGTCGCGAAGACGTGCCGTACCGTTCCCTTCAGTGTGTTTTGCCTCAAGGAAGACCCATTCGCAGGATTATTGATTTGGATATATTGAAAGTTGCTTCTTTGTAGCAAGCTTGTATTACATTTTGGCCTACCAAACCATGCGTTAATTTGTTTGAATTTCGTCTGACTTTTAAATGTAAAATTTAGATCAGGCACTGTTCTTATATTTGGACTAGAGCTAGGATAGTCACAGTGCTATCCATTGTTCCATTGTTGTAAATCCTTTGTAAAAAAGGTTCGGCAAACCTTTAACAATGCATTTACAACCTTTGAACAATACGCGGCACCTTCTGGGTCCGGTGACTAATTTGGACATAAGCGGCACAAAAAGCGCGTGGCTCAGATATGTAGAAGTATTCTTTAGACCTGAAGTTTATAGTCTGATAAAAGTGGCACTTATTTTTATTCAAATAGCTTGCCATGCCGCTCATTGTATACTCTCTTCAACAGTATTATTTAGGTCATGTGAATTGAGAATTTTGCTAAAATTCCACTATCCCATCAACTAAGTTCAAGTCCCATCGTAGACCTCACCGTTGAAAAATACTAGACGTATTTTATCAACTCTCTCATGCATACTATTTTCGACTTTGGCCTATTAATAATTGTCTTCTATAGCAAGAAACTCGCCTTTAGACTTCCGAGCTATTTCAAAGCTCACCCTTCTTCCCGAATGAAATGGTAGACTGCGCCCGCTTATTAGTTCAACGTACCATAAAAAGGCAGGTGCGAAAAAATTGCAATATAGACCTATTACATATCTCACTTTACACTCTAGCATTGTCGCATCATATTCAAATAAAAAAAAAGAAAAGGTAGAAGCGTGATGATACATACGATACGCGACTTCGCAACCACCGTGTAGTTTGAACATGCCGTGTACGTGTGTGTGTGTGAGGCTGCGCGCGCACACATTTCACACGTATGTGTGTATATCAGCCTGCACACGTACAAATAGATATATACGAGTTGTGTCGAGTCGACAGGGCCGCACTGCTCGTACACATTTAATATACGTTGTGTGCATTTATAGATTGGTATGTTTGGATGTGTTCATGTGCGTGTTGCGAGGAGATAGTCCCTCGCCGGCGGCTGACGAGCGACTGTCGATGATGAGGTGTGCGCAATGCATTGCATTTACACTCACCCCTTTGTTCATCCCCACCACCGTGCCGCTTCACCCCCCACGTCAAATTATGACGCGAAACAAACGAAAAAGAAAACAAATTGGACGCGATATCGACGACGCGAAAGTGCGTATTCGGATGCCTGAGGCGAGCGCGGATGGACGCTCTCACTCTGTCTCTCTTTCTCCTCGCACGTCATCGTTCCCGCCGTGACGGATGCACGTGAACCGCTGTCAACGTTGCGTTTTGAACACGTGGACATTATTATAAACGTCAAAATACGCTTCATATTTATATTCCGACTGAATATGCCAGTATTCGAATTTTCTTGAACTTTTTTTATAGGTCTACGATTGTTATAGGGTTTCCCAAACTCTTTATTAGGGATCCCAAATATTCGTCGACTTCAACTATTCGAATATCGAATAGTAAATCAAGAGCTATTCGAATATATTCGAAAATGAAAAAAAGGTAATTACATATGTACCAAGCATAAATTTGAATTAATCGTCTTATCGTTGAATTCCACCTCGTTTTTACAGCCAATAATAATTTACCAATTTTTTATTTTCTTTATTCATTATGATTTCTTGTAAAAATGTATATTTCGCCGGTGACTTCTTAAATATTCGTCTTATTTTTCTGATGTTTTCTAAAATTTTGTAGAGATTACACTGTTCGACAAATGACGACTTTTAAAATGTTACGGAGACGAGATATGACTTTTCTTATAGATCTATGCCCAGTGAACACGAATCTGGTAATAAAAAGTGTTGATTGGCTCGAGATTCGGAGATATATGTGATTTTTAAATCGCGCGATTTTTCCATATCTTGGTGTTGTTCGGTCGATTTCTCAAAATCTGTTAATTTCCTGTTAAAAATAAATATTGGAATCTACAGTCGGGTATTTTATCTTTCATTTGTAGTACTTTTCAGCTTTCAAATCTCTCTAAGTAGTCGTCCAGTTCAAATCAAAAGTCAAAATTACGTATTTTCACTTGGGATTTTTTCCCACTGTTAATACTATATTATATTGAGTATTTTCTATTGAAACATGTTTATTGGGATAGTGTTCTGCCCAAACTATTTTTTGATTTCGTTTAAAAGGATTAATTGGATGTGTAGTGAATTTTAAACCGGTAAAACTGTGAGGAAAAATTTCGTATTAGTAGAGCACAAATTTGTGTTGTGTGCGCTGCATTATTGTACGCTGCATCATGTGCGTCATTGTATACAACGATATAGTGGTCACAAACTTTTTTCAATGTGTTTTTAAATAATTTTGTAATGAAATAATTAGAAGGATTTGAATTTAATAATATATTTATTGAATACGAATATGTATAGCGTAAAAATAAGTATCAGTACATTTTAAGCACCCGAATAAAAATAAAAATAGACATGGAAAATAAAAACAAAAATCAAAATGAAATTAAATATGAAGATAATGAACATTTCAAAGATAAATAATTGTGAAAAAATAAAAATATTAAAATAAAATATTATGTTATATATGTTCTGATATTGAAATATCAGAACATATATAGGAATAAAAACAAAATCAATTTTAATATCACACACTCAAACAGTTCAAACAAAAAAAAAAAAAATTTTTACGTAAATATACGTTTAAAAAAATTAAGTCTATAACTTCGATCCGTAAAATTCTATGGTTTTATCAACACCTTTCGAACTGAAAGACCTCTCGAAGGGAACTGAAGTACAATACGAATGTATAAACACATAAAAGAGGTAAAAATATCGCGAGCATAGTGAGTCATCGACCATCGTATAGCTCGTGCAGCTTCACGCTTCACAAGCTACATATATGTACAGTGCACGCAACACAAATATGTTCTCTACTAATACGAAATTTTTGCTCGAAAATTAACCGGTTTAAAATTCACCACACATCCAATTACCCCTTTTAAATGAAATCAAAAAATAGTGTGGGCAGAACACTATCCTAATAAACATGTTTCAATAGAAAATACTCAATATAATATAGTATTAACAGTGGGAAAAAATCCCAAGTGGAAATACGTAATTTTGACTTTTGATTTGAACTGGACGACTACTTAGAGAGATTTGAAAGCTGAAAAGTACTACAAATGAAAGATAAAATACCCGACTGTAGATTCCAATATTCATTTTTAACAGGAAATTAACAGATTTTGATAAATAGACCGAACAACACCAAGATATAGAAAAATCGCGCGATTTAAAAAACACATATATCTCCGAATCTCGAGCCAATCAACACTTTTTATTACCAGATTCGTGTTCACTGGGCATAGATCTATAAGAAAAGTCATATCTCGTCTCCGTAACATTTTTCGTGTCGAACAGTGTTATTATCGATCGGAAAGTGATTTTCTTCAAACATTTCCGTATTTAATGAATACAAATCTGTTTCTTCACATGTAGACATTTCATTTTCTTTATTTTCTTCATAATCGTCAGCTTCTTCGTTATCACTCTTTTCATGTTGATTTTGTGTATTTAGTTTATAAAAAAATATGTACACGAATAATATTCGAATAGTTGATGAAATATTCGAATAACGAATGGCTGAAAAATCAGACGAATAATTCGAATATTCGATTGGGATCCCTACTCTTTACGCAATGGAATAGTTTACAAAGCTGGAAATTGTAACGGAACACTTGGCTTATTTTTAAAGTTGGCTAAATATAAAATATATTATTAAAAACACTTACTATCTATTTCATAAATATTTTTATTACTAACCTCTACCATTTAATTCGGGAAGAAGGGTGAGCTTTGAAATAGCTCGGAAGTCTAAAGGCGAGTTTCTTGCTATAGAACACAATTATTATTAATAGGCCAAAGTCGAGAATAGTATGCGTGAGAGAGTTGATAAAATACGTCTAGTTTGATTTGGTGAGGTCTACGATGGGACTTGAACTTGATGGGATCGTGAAATTTGACCAAAATTCTCAATTTTCATGACCTAATTAGTTTGGAATCGATTTTGTCGTATGACGAAGTTTGGGTTCTTGTCCGATCGTTTTCAAACTTTGCCATTTTGCTCGGTTTGGTCATCAGCTGTATGGCTGTGGAGACTTTGATGGGTGTAGGTTTTCATGTTTATATTTTGGGTGTTAACCTTTTTATACTAACCTCTTCTTAGTTCAGAATCGATTTTGTCGTGTGACGAAGTTTGGGTTCTTATGCGATCGTTTTCAAAATTTGCCATTTTGGCCTTTAGTATAAGTGGAAATGACGTCCGCCATTACGATGGTGAAAAATAATCGTAATAGACACGTCTTAAAATACTGAATCTTCGTTCACGGTGACGTCTATCGTCCACACTGTCGCATTTGTCCACACTGTTCTGATCGTTTTTTTCCCCTTTTCGCCCCCCTCTAGCTATGGCAGATTGAGCACTTTGCCATACTCATGATCAAAGTTTACAGAGAGGATTGGTGATTTCTCAATTAGGTTTTTTATATATTGTCTTAATTTTATAAACAAAATTGTTTTGTTTTTTGTCAAACTTTGTCAAATTTTGTCAAACTTGTTTTGCCATGTTGGGGTATTCTTCTGTCAAACTTGCTCAGAAATCATCTAATGGCTTTAAAATTCTTCTACTTTAAAACTACTGGCTTTTCATCTACTAAAATTTAAGTCATTCATCTAAGGCAGGAAAACAATCAAAATTATTAGATTCTACTGATGAAGTTCAAAATTGAATTTTATCTCTTATATTAAAAATTGTATTACTTTCCACCTTATATTGTAATACTTTTTTCACAATTTTTTTTTCCGTATCCAGTTTTTGATTCGAATATTCGATTATTCGTTTTCGAATAGTTTGCTCGGTTGTTATGTACATATTCTATTTTTTTATAATTATTGTTCCAATTTTCTAAAGAGACCATTATTTGTTTGAAGCCGTATTGTCTGTCAATACAATATACATATGTAGGATCGACGTATATGATCAAAGGTTACTTGTGTGATAAGACGATGTTGGAAATTGTAACAAATACTGATTTACATTATTTACTTGAACGTCACCATTTGTTTAGTTTTGCTAATAGTATCTACACAATTCATTTGCTAATGGCTAGCATTTGGTGACTTTCAAAATTCAAGTTGTTTAATTTTTTAGTTTCTTATTTTATAATATGAAATATTTTCGGCTAAATTTTCGGTACGGAGTAGACAAGAATTCACCAAATGTCAATTTTGATTTGGATGCTTCTTACCTACACCGGAGAATGAAACTGTCTAAAAATTCGTATCCCAGGTATGTTTTCGTTTACAATGGATAGTCAGAGAGTCTTATCTTTTCTACCTGTGTATCTGGCACGTTGTTCTGCTAGTATACTCTATTCTTTCAATTGTAAGTGTATCTTTCTGGTTTTAAAAGGAGCTTGTAAAGACAATGCTGCTCTTTATTTCCTGTCATGGGAAATACTTACGATTAAATTTGGCGACGTGTTTTAAAATTGTCTCCCAGAAACGATTTGTATATTTGCTTCTGTGTGGTACTAATCTTCCCAAAAAATTCTCTACCTGCTCGCTCGGTAACCATTTTTTGCATGATTGCTTCAGTATCAATCGACGGTAAAGTGTCTTCGAACAGGTAAATATCTACCAGTTTTACGGTCGAATATGCATTTCGATAGATCGACTCGGTTCCAAAATACGCAGCAAGTTTCTAGTGATTCTGCCAAGGAGTTGCAAACTGAAAAGGCAACAGTTTCAAGGTCGCTCGTATGAGAATGGAATGCGATTATGCATTCACCGCTAACTTCTATGCATGTATGCATGTATGCGAGCCTTCTTAAAGTGCCAGAGCGTACTACGTTGTGTTGCATTTTCGCGAAATATATGTACGCAAATTTGACCCCGTTTGTTTACTTTCCGAGCGTTCGATGAGTAATGGCTTTTCGTTAATTTTACTATGGAATTTCGTTTTGAATGAATTTCCTAGTCTAGACGTAACTAGTAAAAAAGCGGCTGAACTTTGTACAATGAAAACCGTCAAGTGCTAAAGAATACAGCTAATGTACATATGTAATTTTATGCACGTAAAAGGACAAGTGCAAGTGCACTCGTTTCACTTGCCGTGTCATGTGTTATTTCTTGGATGTCACGGTTTTATTTAACGGACAGGTGTACCTAACCAGTTCGTTAACTTTGCTCGCATCTTACTTTTGTTTTTAACTTTCATCTCTGTTTTATATTCCTTTGAATAATATATGTGCAGAATAAAAAATGTACACTCTTTATATATTCCTGTTTTTTTTTCACAAGTGTGAATACGGCCTTTTGACTTATTCATATTTGAGAAGTAAATTCTAGAGATCAGTTACTTATTCAATTAGGGCGGCACTGCTTATTTGACTTTCAGAAATGCTGTTTACATTCAAATTAAAAAAAATTACCCGCAGCGCATTTTTTAATTTATTTTATTTTAATAATTCATATTTTTCCCATGATACGTTTACGGGTTGCCCTTTAGCGACATCTATAGTATGTAACTTGTAAATGTATAAATATATCAGATATATATAATATGGCTATTCCGTCTGTGTGTCTGTCTGTCTGTCTATCTGATATAACGCCCGCCGTACTATAATAGTCGTTTCGATTCGACATACATATGTACGTCACAGCTAAACCACTGCCAAAACGTATATACGAAAATAATAACAAGAGAAAAAAACTTCTATATATACTGATCGCTACTAATTTTTCCGCTTAGCAGAGAATTAACCGCCATCCATTGAAAATTTATTCAATTAATTTTTCTATCGGTGTTTTATATTCTTTATATGTAGATAGGTAGGTAGTTTTAACCATTTAAACAATTAAATTAAATATATTTAAAAGGTATTTGAAAAAAATTTGCCCGCTTGGGGATCGAACACATGACCGACGACACATTTATTTTATTTTTTTTATTATTTAATAACTTGATATGCCAACACCTATACAATGATATGTCATCAGGTACAACAATAGTAGATTATAAATTTGAAATCATATTCAAATAGTGGTGACATAGGATGGTTTTGCCCATTTTATGTGGAACCGTTTCAACAATGAAATCATATAAATTGGCAAATGGGAATGGGAAACGATCGGATTAGTGTCATAATATCCAAGTCTCGCCAGAAATACTTCCGAATAAATTCTTTTCAATCGAGGTCAACCCGGGGCTTGAACTCGGGAACCTCTCGGTAGCCACTACTACCGCAACCTTATTATTAGAGGTAGGACCGGAAGCGTGCCGTTCTTTGTTTATTGTTCGTTGTGCATTGTTCATTTTTATGATGAACCTTTGTTAAAGGTTCGCTGAACCTTTTTTTTTGCACTCTAGCTTTGTGAATAGACCCAAAACGCCGTGATTCCTGGAAAAAGCACGCTCTCTATCCGCCCTTTACTTATTATTATAATAGTCGAGATAATAAGCTGGTAAACATATTAGTATAGGGACTTTTCGATACCAGCCTGAGAACATTGAAGTTTTGACTAATTGAATAATAATAAATTAATAGCTTGCAGTATGGCTGGGTCGTTGCGTTTATGTTCAGCACCGAGGGGTTACCGGGTTCGATCCCGTGCTAATCATTAATACTGCTGGTCAGAGTCGGATATTTGTGACTCGAGTCGATCGTTTCTTATCAGAGTTTGCCAATATATCTGATTTCATTGTTGAAACGGTTCCTCCATCAAATTGGCAAAAATCATCCTGCCCGCTGTCACAAATATCTGAATTTCATTTATGTACAAATTAATGTAATACATAATTTTTTGTTCAAATTGATATCAGGTGTAGTTGAAATTATATTTTTATTTTTTCGAATGAATGGTCGTGTAAGCACCGAGACCAGCGGTTCTCAATGTGCGCTGGCGTTTTATGTAGTGAGTACGTAGTGGGACAGGTGCAGGTCAGGTTCAGTTGCGTAAATCACGTCCACGTGTTATTTGGCGCGCGCCGACATCTCCCCCGTCATCTGATTTATGTGCGTCGATACAAGAAGCGCCGGCGCCAAAATGCCGTTTTCATACTTCACAGGGACTTCTATAAATAAATAATAATAAATTAACCGCAAAATTTATATTTGAATGGGGGGGGGGGGGGGGGGGTATTATGTGTTTGCCTCTCTTCCACGGGAGAAGTATCGTGCGTGACGTCACGAGTCGACCACTCAGTCACCCAGATGCATATCAATCGAGAGGGACGCACCCGATATTTATTGTCCTTGCGTGCCTCGACTTCGACACACTACTGTAGTAGAATGCTTCTAAACTTTTTCTCTTTTTGCCGTGACTCAACCAGTTCAAATATAAAAAAGTTAATTTGCTACAACTGAAAATTTCAGTAAAAATGCGCTGAAGACGACATTTTTATATCAGTCTTTATATTTGCAACCAGAGGTCGCCATAAAATACTTAAATATAAGGCATGCTTCTAATCGAAAAAATATGAATTGATTAATTTAATCGGTGCAGTGGAGCTGCTGTATTTATATTGATATACTAGTGTTGTACCCGATGACATATCATCGCATGGGTGTTGGCATATTAAGTTATTAAATAAGAAATGTGTCGTCGGTCATGTGTTCGATCGGTAAATTTAAATATATTTAATTTAATATTTATATTTCATTTTTTGAAATGGTAAATACCACCTGCCTACCTACATATAAACTATATAAAACACCGATAGAAAAATTCATTAATTAAAAAAATTTTCAATAGATTCTCTGTCAAACGGAAACATTAGTTGCGATCAGTATACATATGCTTTTTTCTTTTGTTATTGTATTCGTATATACGTTTTGCTATTGTATTCTGAACGTGCTGCAACGTGAGTTGCTGTATAGTATGATAAGAGACTGTCGTTTACGTGAGCTGCTGTTCTGTGCTGCAACCGTGAACTACTGGATATTATGAATAGTTATATTACACACGCATGCTTACACTGACCATAATTTCTATCTAGAAATTCGCAGATGGTAGATGTAAAGGTTTCCTTTGTCTAAACGAGTCATATGTATGCTGTGTATACATATGAACATATGTATGTTTGCCCTGATTTATTCTCTAATTCTATCATTACTTTAAGGGCTAAGGCGAAGAAGCAAACGTGTGGTTGATTCATTTATTTATTTATATTTTTTTATGTTTCTGTTATTATTATATTACCATGCGGTGCTCACTTTAATAAAAACAAAATTTCGCTCTATTTTATTCTGTATGTCTGCCATTATATTTAAAAAAAAACAACTTTGTTGGGGAAAACAACAATAATTGCGTAAAAATTTTGTTTGTTCTTTGAAAAATGAAAATTTTAATAATATTTGAACCATTAAAAGCACCCAGTAGCCCTGAGGTCAGATATTTGAAGACTTCCGCAAAAATAAGTTATATTTTAGCTGGGCAGTCAGTTGAATCAGCCAAGCTTATGCTCCTGGCAACAAGAGCCTGGAGGATAATACACATGTAAATATATTTATATACTGATACACCTGCACCTACATACGTTCAGGTGCTGTATCCATTCGCTTCGTAGTTTTGAAATGTCGAATTGAAAATATTGTTTAAATAGAATACGGGTTCGCAACAGGACTAGGCACGTAAAGGCCGTGGATATTTCGGGGCTAGAGACCCGCACTTCTCCGAGAAGTAAGGGAAAGTGAGGCTGAAGCCTCCTCGAAGCTCGAGTGGGGCGAAGGGGAGACCGAGGGGGCGCTGGGATGGGGGCCGAGCGCCCCCTCGAAGCGAACAATGGCCGGGGGGCGCGCGCTCAGCCGGCGCTGTGCTGCCTAGCGCACCCATCTCAAAATAGAAGTTGAAACATTAATTTGGGGGGGGGCGGAGGGTGGGCCAGAAAACCTCCCGATCGCCACCCACTCACCCCATCCCCCATGTCCCGCCCGTCAAACATAACCTATATATTTTGACAGGCGGTGGCGTAAGAACGTGATGTTTACAATCAGGCGGGTGACGATGCGCCGCCACCGCCCACCTTTAAACTGTTGATTATATTAACTGCAACCCATACTACCTGCTTGTGTATAACATATATTTTACCTATATACTTGTTTGTGTGTTCGTGTTTACGCACCGATTTATTTTATCGCAGACACGGTGACGACAGGTGTCTTTATCGCACCACGTGGATAATGCTCGTTGATACCTGTTTTCTTCTACTACACTACTTCATACTCGTTTGACGTCTATTGCTTACGTCTTAAATAGCTGCAACTGTTGTACAACGTGTCTCTAATCGTATGCCGTTTGATTTTTGCACATTTTCTGTACTCGGGTGCTTAAGATGTAACCCATTCAGGAGATGAACGTAAAATGTATCAGGCTTGTGATGGGTCGATATTGATGTTTGTGTGTCCGTATTCTTCTTGAATTAGGATCGAAATTGGACAAAACTATCTAAAACAATTCACTTTGAGCTTATTTTTTATACATTGTCCTAAGTGAGAAACACTTTGAAATGAGTCAAGGATAACTAACTCTTTTTGGCGAAAAAGTATTCAAAATACTTTATTTACTTATGATCCAAGACTCAATTTTGATATATTAGATCTAGTAGTTTGTTCTCGCATTTTGTTGCACGTATCAGCAGCATTGACTAGTGGTTAGCATATCTTGCTATGGTCAGTGTGCTTATCAGTTCACACTGCTGGCCAGACCTTGATTTGTAACCAGGTTGGTCATTTATTATCAGAGTTTGCAAATTTCTCTGATTTTCATCGAAACGATTCCTGCAAAATTAGCTTTCCCCCTCCACTTCTCTCGCGAAATCTTGAGTTATTGTGTTATATCTCAGGATTCGCCGGTTTTCTCTCCATAGATGTGTCTGTGGATGTTTATTGTATAAATTCGTTTTGTTGTATAAAAAGGTTTATTGATCGAATTGTATACGATGTTTGCAATGTCTGACCATAGATACCATGTATGGTTTCGAATTATGTATTAAATATTTCTTGATGTGTACTTATACATAATACACTCGTCGCATTGGAGCGATCTGTTGATTGATTGAATAAAATAAATAAATAAGTATCATCTCTAGGTACCAAGAGTATTAAGGTGCAGACAGTGTTTTTTTTTTAAGATAGTTATGCACATGTAAAAAAAGCGCTGGCTTGTCTCATCCGTGCTATGCCGCCCAGGCAAAAACCATACCCTGGAGTTGCCTTGTAAGCAAACGGTCGAATGCAAGTCTGAATGGACGTTCTGTTACTATTCAATCGGTTAATTACTACGAGTTGTCGATTTTAATCGAACTTGCACTCTCTCGCTTTTGTACGTACGCGACGTGCGAGATGCTGTAGTGAACCGGTCACGGACCGGTCGGCTCGGACGCGGACATATCGGGATTATTATGTCACGGCGGGTGACGCAAACAATACAACGAGTTGAGGTAGGTGATGGATCCAATTATATCGCATTATTATCCGTTCTGCTCGTTCACTTAAGAACTACCATAAAACCCCTCTCCTTTCGCGGACAGCCAATAATTAAATATTCATAAGATTACAACCATGTGTCCGTCTCACTCTAATCAATGTCTCCTCGATTGTAGCGCGTGAACGTCTTCAGTGTGATTTATTATTCTTCGAATTGCAGCAAAAGTGGTATCATCGATTTTCATTCAGAAAACGCATGGTTTACCAACCTCTTCTTTCAATATTCTCGACTAATTTTGTTATTTTCGCTTGAATTGGAAGAATAATGGGATACACCGTTATCGATCACTGTCTAGCAAGGATAAAATTTTACCGAAAATGGTCCGAAGGATCGTTTTGGTATAGATCTCTGTCAAGCAAAGATAAATACTACCATACAATTTCAACGACATAGGTTGAAAGTGTCGTTTTGAAAGGACGTGTGCCATGAATATCACATTTTTTCTATATGTTTATTAAAACTATCTAAAAAAATCCACGTGCCACGTTCACCGCTGTGTGATTTCGCCTTAATGGTATTATCAATTTTTAGATTTACATTGTAGATAGCAGCAACGTAAGCTCTTTGTTCGTTATGCGAATATCTAAAAGAAGACCACTCACCACCAGATAAATTGTCGCGGGCAATTCGTCACTCCATCACCCACCAATTGTTCCCATAAACCCTTTTAAACTAAGCAACTTGTCTCACTACTGATACGGCTTTTGTTCGCGACACAATCACTCGGACAATTAAAGCAAAAACCTAGTTCGTAACTAGGCTTTATAATGTAAAACGACGAAACAACGAAAAACGAATTATATAATATTTTGTCAATTTGATGAATGTGTCAAAATTGAGTTTGACGAAAATAACTTCTGTTCTTTGTTCGATAAAAGATTCTCAGAAACGTAGCCGAGATTTTTGCATGGTAAATCGCTCGTAGCTTCGCTCGCTACGATAATTATTGCAGCGGGCAATTTACCGAGCATCAAATTGCTTGCTGCGATTAATTGCCGGATGAGTGATCACCTTAAGACCGAAAACACACTGGATGGTATGGGACGTCATGTGTCCTTGGCTTCCCACTGTGCACGTGCAGAATTAATATGTTTGGGAGGTCGCACGTGTAAGCATATCCATATGCAACCGACAAGTTTTTCCTACATTTCTTCAAATATGGGATTCATCGTCAAGCAAGGATTAAATATCACCGAAAACACTCCAGGGAGTGATTTTTGGGACTGTATACCATGAATATGGGTTAGAGGTGCTGCGTTTGTTTCCGCCTTAAAGGTGTTCATTCGAGTAAATTTTATGTAATTGGTGCTTGTGGACCGCTAGTTTACAATCGCTGATCGCCCGATCTCGCGTTTGGGCCAAAAACGCCTCGACATATTATAAACAAGCTGTATACAACCAATAAGGTCTCGCGACCCAACGAGCAATGATCTCTCTGTGCGGAGAGTACTCGATGGGTATAAATATTGGGTGGTTTTGGACAGTGGGTCATTCGGAGCTGGTATGCCGACGGATCAAGAACAATAAACTACCTCTACCACTACTACTCCGTCTTTTATCTCGGAAACCTCTCTACACGTCCACGCTACAAAATTATATCTGTCTGCAGACAAGTCATTTGTCAGAGATCAGCAATTTGTCTCCCAACAGATACGAATTTTGTTTAAAAAAAAGTTTTTTTGTTAATATGTGTAATTATAATATTTACAAAATATTCATAAAAATGTACCGCTCGAAGTAGTTGGGCGGTTTTTGTATTCAAAAATGAAACACTCTTTATCTAACATAATAAAAAAGCTCAAGTTTCTGCGAATGAGCTCTATCTACGTACATATTATATTGTACACAAAATTCCACTGAACAATTCAATATTTCCCAAAAATGTATATTTCAACGTTGATATATCGCAGATAAATATTTGTATCGATGTGTCGAAATTATGCATCAGGTCCAGATAAACGATACTGTTTTATCTTATCCGTTTTTATTCACGCTCGCGTTTCAAAGCTCCTTTGTCTGATTAAACGTGAAACTTTCGGCATATCCCGAAACGAATTCGTGTTTTGGCGGTGACGAACGTAAACAAAGGAAACTGGAGGAGTGTGTGCAAAACTACCCCTTTTCCACTTCACCTCCAATGCCCTTACTCCATCCCCTCCTTGCGTCGTCTACTTCCTCTAAATGACCTCTAATTCATTCATGAACCCCACCCCCCCCCCACCCAAAGCGACCTCCCTCGTCATTTCGTCTGTAGCGTTTTATGAGGTTCGCATATTCGCGTTTATCATTCGGGTCGCGAGTCTCCGATATGCAAAAGAGCACGTGGCCCAGCCTCTCCTCCCCGCCGAAGAATATAATTGAGATAAATGCCTCGCGAATTATCCCCAGTACCTACTTTTATTTGTGTGCCTTTTTTTTTATTCGATTTTGGCAAATTTGTATGTCAAATAGGAAAACAAAACAGTTGAGTGCACCTTTTGGCAGACAACAAAGCGCAGTACCGACATATGATAAACATTTTGTTATTAAATTTCATTTGAAAACCGTCTTTTCCGGGTATTATTAAATAAATCAACAGGATGATTTTTCCATTCGACGCATTTGAATATATGTACATACATACATATAGATTTTAATTTGTATCTGCAGCGTGATGACTTTTAATTATTATAAACGCGGTTTATATATCAAACCGCGTATTCGACTCGGACAAAAGTCATTTTAAAATAAAATCTTGCATTATTTTATTTGTATGATTGGCCGAAATATAATCGATGATACTACAATCATTCCTATTATGTTTAAAAAAAATTGGATGTGATATTTTGTACTGTTAATACTGTAGTAGAACTGCGTGCGCAGTGGCGCGACGTGACGTGACTTTTCATCAAGCACCGAGCAACTGTTAATTATTTTATTTATACAAGAATATACCTATTTGTATTTTGTACGACATCTATGGTCAAACATTGTACGGAAATATTACGGCCACAACACGGTAGCTCACGTAAACGACAGTTTCTATTCATACTATCCAGCAAAACACGTTCAGATACGTTTAGGCTGAATGCAAGGCATAATCGGCTTACATATACGATAAGACGATATTGCTTGCGTCGTATCGTTATTGTTACAACATGACTTTTAATGTCATATTGTTACAATATGACGTTTCCATGCGCACTTTCGTTAGTACGCGTGCACTCGCTACTATGACGTCACGTCGTGCGCAAATATTTCTACATTTGCTAAAGAAAACAGTTTTTGCTTGATATGTTACGGTGACATGTACTGCTGTATATTATGAATAGATTTTGTCGGCTACTGCTGTTACGCCTACGCCACTTTAGACATGAATGTGTCCATATTAAATGTATCAAAGAATACTTTTTGTACTGCTGCAGGAGATGGCCGATCTGGATTTAATGATAATCCAGATCTCGCCAGCAGCGTACCGGCCGGGATTTAAACCCACCACCTCTCTTGACCAGTGAGCTACGCTGTGGCTATACATCGGTTATCGATTGTTCGATTACAGTTCATTGCTTGTAATCATTGAAGTACCCTTATATGATCGCATCTTTCCAATCTAGACATCCTTAAACTCAGGTTTGAATGTTCAGTTTTACGTGTAGTCGTTTCAAAACTTCATATGCTCGAGTTATATCATAAGATTCCAAGTTCTAATCCTGTAAGATTTCGTCTTACAGTTCATTGTTTTCGTAGTGCAAGCGTGTTCTGACGAAATTGTGTGGAAAAAATGAAAACAATGTACCTATGTACATATGTATTGTTATATAAATGATTATAGCATTCAAGTTGAATTAGTACTAGTCTATTATAGATCAGAACTTTTTTCCTCCACTTGAACGTTCCTTTGTGAATCATCCCACGTATTCATATGCACGTGCTTTCGCACAAACCAACCGAAACATGGACTGTTTGGCGATTGAATGCGTATCGACGAGCCTTTGACCCGATTGTAGAGAGGTCCATAGATCTCGACAAGCGCCACCAGACAGACACGTCTCAATAATTCATGAGTTCACATGCAAATGGCATTCGAGTCGAGAAGACCGGACCTCGGAGCTCTAAGTAAGTGGGCCAGTCGCAATTAGCGTTGGGTCAGCGACACGTCATTATCCCTGAATCGTCCGGATGATCCACTCGAGGGTAACCAATTATTTTCCAGGCTGCATCCTGAGCGATCCTTTCCCTCGACGCTCGCTCTCCAAGGATCCTCCACGGAGTGAGGGGGAGACGACTCATCCGGAGTGCTCCGCGAGAGACGCGAAACGATGATGACTAATGCGCAAAAACAAATCCAATTCCGTAAATGGTGTACGGGAGAGAGAGAGTGTGTACCTACCCCTATAATGTATATAAGGACGGGCAGACAGAGTCGGGTGGAGAGAGAGACCTCTAGCTCTCTACCCACCTATATAATTTCGCATGTACGCTATATAGCCACACATAGCTACATCTCTCTGTATACAGCCTTCTAGCTACACACCCCGCGGTGGATATAGTTCTGCGTTGGTTGGTTGGTTGGTTGGTGGAAGCTCTCTCTACTCCACCGACCGGTTCAACGGGTTACTACGAACTATGTGGACAGTATTATCATATTTTATTTTTATTTTGCCAGTGCTTACTTGCATCATCGATATAGTCTAATAATAACTATGTAAGCTTTTCTTTTTATTTATTTTGTTTTATTTTTTTCAACGTGGTGTTTGATTCATACGTATCGCTATTTCGTGTGCGAGATGTGACACAGTGGTGATAAGATATGACTGATAAACGATTAATAATCTGTTTTGTTGTGGTGGAAATTCTTGTCTCTTTGCTGTAAAATTTTTCTACTATTGGATAGTAAAATATTGGAATCGTTGGAAGGTCCAAAGTCGTTGTCCGAATAATGATATTCGAATAGTTGAATAGTTGTCCGAATAATGATATTCGATCAATTTTAAACGGGACGATAAAATAAGGGTTTCCAAATCATAAGCAGCATAGCTCGGACGTTAAGCTTCTGCTTACCGTCAAGAAGGTGCCGGGTTCTATCCCTGAATGAAAATGAATTTTTCAGAGTATGCTGTTGGTCAGACCTGGATTTGTGACTCCAGGTTGATCGTTTCCTATCAGAGTTTGCCAATTTTCTCTGATTTCATTGTTGAAACGGTTCCTGGAAAAAAAAATTGGCCAAAATTCCTTCCTACCTACTATGTCACCACTATTTGAAAAATTTGATTGATGTACAATAAAAATTTATGTACAATTCATAGATGTCTCGTTAATTTGCGAGTTTTTTCAGTGTCTCGCAATTCAACGACTTATAATAAAAATGCTGTATTTGTATTTGTAATTGGCCAGGAAGGCGCATTGGGATTTACCTGTAAGGCCTTCCTGGTATATATGTAAAATAAAATAAAATAACATTTCAACTGCTAGAAAATTAAGTTTTCGGGAGGGACTAAAAAAAGTTTGAATAAATAAATAATGCATAAATTCAATTTTATTACAAGGCTTTTTATTAGCTTCACTTTTTCATCCTTTTTAGTCTGACACTATTTCCTACATTCTTCCGATCGGTTTGAAACTTTGCCATTTTGCGCGGTTTGGTCACTGATAGAAATTTAAATGGCTTCCGATAGTTCGATGGTGAAAAAAAATTGTAATAAACACAAAATTTTGGAGACGATTACGCTTAGTGACCAGTCAGCCTTACATGTTTGACTTTCCGCTACCCACTCGGTTTATCAGATTTTTATAAACTTTAATTCTTCTGCGAGGTATAATCATTCAACAAGCAAGCGATAAATTCTAGATAGAAAAATTAACTTAAAAAAATAAATTGTTGTAGGTACCACTTTCTTAATGATAAAGGGACATATAGCGTCGTCTTTATCAACTCTCAGATGCTACCCTGTGATGGCTGAATATATCACCAGATTTTTTGTGTCAATCATCTCTAATCTGAAATATTCATCCAGCTCAAGTAAAACTGACAGTGCAATTTACAATTTTATGACTTTCTACTTCAAGTTTCTACCCCTAGAAGGTGGCATTTCAAAAGTTCTTAGAACTTAAAATAAATGAATAAATTATATTTGGGTATATTTTATAGTTACAAATGAAATATGAGATTGGCTTGTCTAAATTGAAATAATTAATATTTGACTTCATAACTGAAGTTAAAATCAAAAAAATATCGAAAATTTCCTGGTATCTCGTACTTTCTAGTCTGCGTGTAGCGCTTCTCCTCTTTCAACCCAGCACACCCGACACTGGGTGGGGGAGGTTGGAGGGTAGAGTAGAGTAGGGTAGGAGAGGAGAGGTGAGGTCGGGGGAGAGAGGGGATGATGGGGGTGGCGAGCGGGGGATGGGGTGGGTCGAGAGGGTGACCGACGAGAGTGGGTGGATCGACGCGGGGGTGAGAAAATTGCTTTGTTCATAACAGCGCCTGTATTTGTTCATCTTGCCTACATATTCTGCTCCTCTGCTCTGCTCTCACTACTTAACATAATTAACCTTGAAATTTTGTCGCCTACCTCGTGGTCCAGTTCATTCAACTTCCCTTAATACTGCATACAATTCGACATAAGTTCACATCCGAATCGACATTTATGAATGCGTGTCTGGCATGTGAACGCACCCCTACGTACATATGTAGATATGTACACATACGATTTAATTTATTGCATGTCTGTATGTACACACACGTCGCACAGAGCCAACTTTATATGTATCATCTGATTCTGTAATATGTTGACATGTTTTGTTTGAAATTCATCTTAGTTCGACTTTCTTGTACTTTTAAAGAATTGGGTCGAATGAATAATCCGTACGAAAATTTGTGTTTTAGATGGGCTCTACTTCTTTCACTCAAAGTGCGATTGCATACATTTGTGTCTCTTTCTTGCGCACATAATTCATTCTGTTATACAATAGCTCTTCCTATCATCATTTTTGTCAGTCATGCAATTGCTTCTATTGGATGAAGGTCTCTCTAGCAGTCTAGTACGTTACATTTATCCCTCTCATTTCACGTTCTCTTGGGTGTCATTCGAATCCCTTATCTTCTTTACATTCAATCGCCTAGTTATGTGTATTGCCTATTGCTATTTTGAGATCTACACATGTTGACAAAGGGAAACATCGTATATGAACTTCAATTTGAAAGTCTTCCCCTTTGCTCTGTTTCTGTCCGCTCTCTTGCTCCAATGTCCTCTAGTATTTCTCCTAATAGGTGTGCATGAATTGTAAGCTGCGTGTACTTATACGCGCGTTCCATACATGCTCGCATAAATAAATTCAATATTTTTCACATTTTCAAAAAGTATGTAAAACTTTCAACTTGCTGCAAATTAAACTATAGTATGAAATCAAACTTTCTACCCAAGAGCCGTGCCTGGGATAAAAATCGCGTATATAGTAAAAACCGGTTAAAAATAGATCTCGCTAGTTCAGTCATCGAAAAGTTTGGCTTGTTTTGTAAAATTATTTGCTAGGATTCATTAATTGGATTTTTCAACTAATTGAAATTATTAATAAAAATATTATAATTATATACGTAATTAACAAATAAAATATTCCGGATTTGGTATACAGTGGGGTTTATAGGTTCATGAAGATAAAATAAAATAAAAATTGGATTAGTAATTTTTAAAAATTTAAAATAATTCGGCTATAATTTTTTTATTTAAAAATAATTGATTATTTAATATTATATTTGAAATGTTTGGACGCAAACCGTCATATGACGGGTTATCCAACTTGTGCAGGGGTGAGGAATATGCGTATTTTTGGTTAGCTTTAAAATTAATTAAGTTTTCCATTTTTTTTACATATCTGTTTGTATTATTGTAGGTAATAATAGGAGTCCATTGACGTCTTTTTTAATTGTGATTTAAATTGTAATTGTTTTTAATTATGATATGTACCTATAAGTTGTTAAAATGTTTATTAGGACATGTTGAAAGAAAAGCTTCTCGAGATTATTCGGATAGCTATTTTTTGTTCTAATTAATAAATTTCATAACGGGCGCACCGCGGGTAAACACAGTGCGGTACAGAATAAAAAAATATATTTTTATCTTTATCTATGTACATAGTCAACAGCATTTCTCGATGGTTGCGTAAATCCTAACCACAGAGAGGTTGCCGGGTTCGATACCTGAGTTGACCTCGATTTAAAATTATTTATTCCGAATATTTTTCTGTAGTGCTACTGATCAAACTCAGATATTCGAGACTCCAAGTCGATCGTTTCCTATAAGAGTTTGCTAATTTATCTGATTTCATTGTTGAAACGGTTCCTCATCAAATTAGCAAAAATCATCCTACCATGTCACCACTATTTAAATATAATTTCAAAAATTATAATCTAAATGTACAAGTTTAATACCATAGGTGTCGTGACCTGAAATGGCATCACGGGAAAAATTGGGTACATCGGCTATGCCTCTTTTACAATGTCTAAAATACATATACATATATACGAATCGATTCGGCGACAGTTTCGCACATGAAAATGGTTGCAACTTAAATCGCGAATACGGAATATTTGGCACTTAAAAATCCCACCCACCGAGAGTCACCCACGCCAACTATCTCGCTAACGAAGATCTGATTTTAGTGACACACGAGGGCGAAAACACACAGCGGCGCACGTGGCACGTGGTTTTTTTTTAGATACTTTTAAACATGCGAAAAAATGGGCCGTGCCTTGCACATATTCGTTCGGTAAAATTGTATCCTTGTATTTATCCTTACTTTGGCAGTGATCGATAACGGTGTATCCCATATTTGAAGACCACCCACAGCGTGGAGCCATGCACACGACGTGCCGTTCATCGCTGTGTGTTTTCGCCCCGAGAGTTGCTCAAAACAGAGACGAATGAAAGCGTGTTCTCTTATAATGGCCGGGCCTGACCGTGCGACTTGCGAGCGACTTGGTTGAGGGCGACCAGACCAATGCATGCAGGTAGATGGGACATGCTACACCCGTCAACTTGTTTGTCGCACACATTTCCATACATTTTTTCGTGTCGCGCAAATAGTCAGCCGACAAAGTTGCACGGTGCGGCCCGGCCCTAAATCATTGATACTTCATCATCATTATATATATAATATCGCTATTCTGTGTATCTGAAATAACGCTCGCCGTACTCTAATAGTCGTTTCGATTCGACATACATATGTACGTCACAGCCAACACACAAAATGTACGAATATAATAACGAAAGTGTGTTTTCGCCGTGAGAGTTGCTCAAAACAGAGACGAATGGAAGCGTGTTGGAGAGGCCTTCATCCAGCAGTGAATTGTGGATTATGTATTTTATGTATATTTTTATATATGTATATATATATATTTATTTATGCATGTACATATATAATGATATATATGTATGTATATATATATATGTGTGTGCATGTACATATATAGGGAGAGGGAATATCGAAAATATAATATAACGAGGGCGCACAACGGAGGAAAAGCAATCGGCTTACAAACGCCCTGGCGGGGGCGACCGCGCGCGGGCAAGGGGCGCGGGGTGGGACGATGGGGGGCGCACGCCCGGGGGCCAGAGGGGCCATGTGGGCGGGCGGGGGAGCGGAGGGAGAGGGTTGGGGGGCCGATGGGTTGGGTGACGGCCGCCATTGCGGCGGCGTTGCCATGGAGACCCGTCGCCCGGGCGGGCTCCGGCCCCCATCCCGGGCGCTGCGCCCCCCGACGCCCCCTTTCGTGCCGCCCCCGCGCCGCCGTGCGAATTAGAAACGTCCTTTGCTGTTTGTTGGAGCGTTTCAAATGAAGGAATTCTTCCGAGCGTCCTCTCTCTCCACCTCTACGGGGCGAGCGGCGTCGCAGTAATGAGCCGAGCCAAACCTGCCTGCCCACCTCTATCCACAGCCAACGTCCTCACACCCCCATAGCCCATCGCCCACCCCCTCCCTCCTTTTCTTTTTCCCTTTTTTCTGTCTTCCTTTGCACAAAATATGTTATCGTTCGTTTGTCTGTGCGTAAGATTACCGCCGAGATTACTTACTCGACGATTTCGCAGAACTTGCCATTCATTATGATGCGCGAGGGGCGATCGAAACCCGCCTTTAAACAAACCTACTAGCCTAACAAATTTCACAATAACCACTTACGCTTTCGCGGTTTCCTTTTATACATACATATATCTATGTATATAACTAACTGAACCCGACTGTGGCGTTGCAACGCCACAATAACGCAAGCAATTCCCGTTTCCGTTTCTCGATGTGTTTCGATAAGTGAATGCTTCAGTTTCAAATTAATACTTAATAATCAAATTAAATTACAGCAATGATAAAATGTCGGAAAAACGAAGGCAGCGAACACATTGAAAATTATTCAAGTTTATTTTACCCTAACAACCTAGGTGGCGACGCGAACACATTTGAAATTATTGCGTTGCAATGCCACTCATTCCCGTTTTTGGGCGTTTTTTTGCAGACCATCGCGGGCATATACACATTAACTCTTGTAAGTCTCGTCGTAATCGGTTGAATGGTATAGGAACGCATACGTGACAGACAAACATTGATTTTTTTATACATACATAAAAAAACTAGTTGTTTTACCCGGCTTCGCTCAGTATTTGTAATATAAACAGCGTAAACATTCATTTGTTTTTTTATTAAATTTAATTGTATCGAAAAAAAAAATTGATTCGTCATAGAAATTTTGACTTGTTTACGAAATTCCCAACCAACAATATTTACATACAAAGTCTGGCAGCGCGTACAAATATTATTCTCGACTCGTTTGATATCTAGAAATTTATTCAAATGGGTCGCTATCTGTACTTCGATTCTTTGCATACCCACATGTGCTATAAACTCTGCATATTATAGATATATCGAATATTTTCATTAATTTGCCAATATTTTCAGTACATTTAAATTATACTAATCATATCTTACTTTATTTTGATGAATTTCACCATCCTCTCCAACACACTTCCATTCGTCTTTGTTTCGAGCAACTCTCATCTATCTCATGCCACACATTTTTTCTGATTTCATCAACCCATCCTTCCTGGCTTTCCTTGCACCCATTTACATTCCCTTGGATACCATTCGAGCACTTCTTTCGTCCATATATCGATCGTTATTCTTGCTGGATGACCCGACCTTTTCAATTTTTTACTCTCACCATTAAACTAACCACCTTTGTCATACTCCTAACCCACTTACGTATATCGTTTTCTATCTCTCCTCGTTATGACAAGTATACAAAGTTACATACTTCTTTGATCGCACTGGACCTTATGTAGCATTCTAGCAGTGTCAAAAGTTATTCAACGCATTGATCGAAGATCTTTTTATAAGGTTTTTTTATTGTTTTTCAGGCACAGTAGCATTTTATATATGAATATGGCATTCATCCTCTTAAATGGACTCCATACTAATTTCATACGTCTCCCTATTATTTCATACTCCCTCCCTATTCATATCCCTTACCGGATATTTAATAATTTAACCTAGTTATAGGTATACCAATATAATTTTTAACTACGTCTACTGCCCTATTATAGTCTATGGCACTTGAAATATTTATTATACATTTATTTAGTCTTATCTACGTTAAATTTTAGTCCTACTTTCCGACTTTTCCTTTTACTGAGTTAGTGCGTTAAGTAGGTCAGCCGGATCGTGGGCTATGTAAATAATATAATACATTTAATCCTGTCATTCGAGTATACTCAAAAAAACAAATTGCTAACTGTCTAAGATTTAAAAAACTTAGCTGAGACTTATTGGAAACAACTTTTACTGCTACGATTTTGTTTTTTAGGAAATATTTTAGGTTTTTTTTTGTTTTACGGTAGTTCATTTTTGACAGCACACTTTATCACATTTATTTTCTAGTTTTGGTAGTTTTGATTAACTAGTTTTGGTTTTGGCCCAAACTGCCAGCATCTTTTCAGTCATACTCCTTACGAATCTTTACGCATGTTTTTTTTTAAGATGAGCACCTACCTTTATACTGCGAAAAGAGTGCAGCAAACAAGAATAACAGCAACCGTGGAAGAAAAGTAATTTTCTGCGAATCTATTCTTAACTTAATTTCCTCGCGCGTACACTCTCCCCTCATACCCCTCGACGCGCGAAGACGTCGCGAAAATTCGACTTTTTTTTCTCGTATTCTTCCTTTCTTTCTTTCGTTCTTTCTTTCTTTCTGTCTTTCATTGTGCGTAGGTACAACTATATCTACACTGGGAGATATGTGTGTCTGGATCGACCTCTGCGCGTCGCTGTACGAGTTATTTATGGTGCGCGGATTTACTAGAACGCTCTCCTTACATAAGTACAAATAAGTACACACAAGTATCGGCGATGCTAACTCGCTCTTTGTCTTTTTGAAAATCGTTAAACGATTCTAATTCGAACCTTTCGTTCGGACGATTTTATTTTCGTCGAAATGTTGTCGGGACTGTCGAGATGTGGAAAGACCAACCCCGATTATATTCGTGTGCGCGGCACTGGCGTATTTTTAAACCGTCTGCTTTTAAATCCGACACTGACGTCAGTGCAGCTTCCTCGGCATGTTCATGAATGCGTCTCGCTCGTTTCTAAACTCGTCGGCGAATTGAAAAATGCCGATAAATGTGCGTTTCAATGAATGGACAAGTTCAAGGCGGCAATCAAAAGCGGTTCAATGGACACGTGCTGCGTGCAATAAAACACTCTGCGCCATTTAGCGAAATTGCATCAATTATTGTATAACGATTGTCGTTTATCATGTCGCCAAGGACGCGTCGACGTTTTATTAACCCACTTTGCTATTTCGATGCGGAATCGCTTTCAGTACAGTATGCGGTCTCGAATGCTAATTTATTGTATGGAAAGTGATAGTGTATCAGTCGCGGTGTAATGGTGGTAATAATTTACATAGGATACCTACGAAAACTACTGTATATATGTACATATATGTTTCATTTGACCAATATCAATTTTCAAATGTTAAATTCTTCGCATTTGTCAGGGCAAGTGGCGAGATGCGATGCGACAATGGCTATATATGGCGTTTCATTTTATGTGTGCTCAAAAGAAGAATGCAATGAAGCAAATTATATTGCTACTTAATTTTGTAAGGTGAAAATTTTGCACAAGAGTTCATAGTAAAAGCCTATATGGCACGCTATAATATTTGGAGGATCGCTTACGCTAATTTCACCCTATGTTGGGTTACCCGTTGATAGAATTATTTACCATGTTGTTCGATTTGTCTTCTTCATATCAGTGGATAACTTAATAAATCGCCTGTTTAGCTAGGGTTGCCAACTGGGCAGTAAAATTAAAGTACTATTTAATTTTATTAAAAAATTACAAACTTTGGAACCTCACATATGCACACTTTTATAATAATGATCACATTCAGTAATCATTAGCGGTTCCTGATTTGAAATCATTAGAGTTTAATTTAACTAAACTTCACAAAAAATATGGTCAGAAAAGAATATCCATTCGCTGGTGCATACTTATTGGTTAGATCAGATTTTAATTTTTCTAATCTCTGTATAATATTCCTAATAGATATTTAAAAAATGCTGCTCAATAAGAAAAAAATATAATAAATGCTTATTTAATCATTACAAAATATTTAAAAGTCATAACTAGTCACCGGACCCAGAAGGTGCCGCGTATTGTTCAAAGGTTGTAAATTCATTGTTAAAGGTTTGCCGAACCTTTTTTATAAAGGATTTACATCAATGGAACAATGGATAGCACTGTGACTATCCTACCTCTAGTCATAACATTTTGAGCATATTTTTGAAAAAAGACCTGTTGGAAACCATAATTTAACTCAATTGAGAATTCCTTATGATTGTTTTGACATGACGGCATATTTAAAATGTACGAATTTCGCCAATGGCTTATAAGAGAAATGTTTACCAATTTTGTTATAGTTGTTTTTCTTAACTTATGTAAATACTGTGATAAGTTTGTTAACCTTCTTTATGAAGTCACCGTTTCAGGATTATGTACATAATTACGTATAAGATTTTTTGTAGACGGAAAAACAAACGATTTCAGGATTTTTTAATGATATACATACGCAGGTTTTTATTTAAACAAGTATGTAAATAAATTCTAACAGACAAATATATAGTAAGCATGTAATATAAAATTGGTTACCGAAATATTCAAAACACACGAATGAAATGAAACCATGACGAATTGAAAAACTTTTCCCATAGTCGGGTCAGAAAATGAAAGTTTCAAACAATCGATGGCTTAACTAGGCAGTTATGTAGATGTACCTGGTAGGTACATACATATATATGTAATATGATAAGTTCGACTTGTTGTTTATGTTAGATATATTATAGATAGATGTGTGGGAAGGGGGTTTGGTTGGGTGGGAGGTACTTGCGCACATGGTAGTAGTTTGTTCAAGGTCGTCTGGCTCGTCCCTCATTCTCCCATGTAGGAGAGAATCCTAGGTCCTGTCCAAGTACGAAAGTACCCTCCCTGCCCTACCCCTGGATGACTGGCGAGTTTCGTTTGGTTCGCTAATCGCACCACCAGCCGCCCCATTAAGCGCGAATTATCGAACTCGGTCGGTCGGTCGATTGATTTCATCCCCCACACACACCCGCCCACCCTCTATCAAACACTCGTGTGTGTATGCGAGATTGCTCGGGAGAAATGAAAGGGAAACACGCGGTTCAAGTTCAAGGAAGTACTTTGAACTTTTTTCTTGCTTCGGGGGCCTTTTTTTATTATTAACACCCACCCCTCTCCCCACCTATCCTGGCCGATTCGCGGAACAAAAAAGAAAAACACGGAAAACACTTGCCGCTTGCTCTTTCTCACTACATACCAAGTGGTACCCGCTCGGTTGCTTTGTTTTGCATCTTTCGTCACTGCCCGAGATGCGAAACTTTTCTCGTGGGTTTTGCCACGGCGAAACACTTGCATGACTTTTCATTCAACATTCTACCATGAATGTTTTGATTCAACGGTTTCCAACGCTAATTTTAACCCACATTTTTGCTACTCTGTTCCCAGTAAGCTTTTCAACGTACCTTAGAACAAGTTGAAGAATTTATTTCAAAAGTATCCTTATATACATAGATATAATTTCAGTTTTCGATCCTTAGAAAATGTCGTATCCACATACATACATACGGACAATCTCGCATACGACAATCGTCGCCACGAAAATCGCGAATACGGAATATCTGGCATTCGAATTCTCGTTAGCGTGATATTTCGCGTGGTTAACTCTCGGTGGAGTTTTTGAGTGCCACATATTCCATGTTATATATAGATTTGTGACGTGTGAAACTGTCACCGAATCGAGTCAAAAAGCGACTACAATACTTTGGACGAATCTATTATGACCCAATTTAGCATTTTTGAAAATTTAAAAGCTTATTTCTTAATCAAACGTCAAACGGGTTGCCAGTAAGGGTAGGCCTTATTAATTTTAAGATTATGTTGTTAAGGTCGATATTTATTTTAGTTACTAGCAATCCATTTGACGTTTAATTTGCCGGACGAAAACCGAATCTATTGTGGGAGCTATTTTAGAGAGGGGCATTCTTTTTATTTGCCGGGCAGATAAACGGTAGGTACCCATACAATACCCCTGAAAGTACTTTCAAATTTAAAAGACACATCTACATATTTATTTATTTATTTATTCTAAACAGACCATTGTGGCATAACAGGAATTCCTAAAGCGCCACAATGGTCAAAAAATATAACACAAAAAAAAAAAAAAAAATAACAATTAAACATAAACATAAATACATCCATACATAAACATAAAAAAAATAGCATTTAATAATAACAGATAAAGTAAAAATATCAAATAAAATATAGCATAAGGAATGCCTTGCACCTACAGCCAGTTTCAATAAATATGTAAGAAACAACTACAAATACAAAACATCCCTGTAAGGCCCAAATGGAAGAGAGTTAATCAAAATTTCACTCATAAATCACAATCAATCATGAAAACAATGATGAGCGCAGACTACCAGATAAATGGGTTAGAGTAATTTCCGACAATTTACGCTCACTAAGGTGGAAAATATCACATTCAGTCTCGGCAGCAACGATTTCATTAAGAAGTCGAATAGCTCTTGGAATAGGAGCCATTCGAAAAAGGACTGTGCGGGCAGGAGGTACAGCCAGCAAATGATGATGTCTACCACGCACATAGTGATTAGGGACATAAAGTCCCAACTGCTCCATATGATTGGCTCTCATCTACTTCTTTATTTTAATTTATGTATTTTGACAAATGACAAAAAAATATGCTCGGAAATACTATTTAAATCAAAAGAAAAATATCATTGCATAAATCAAGCTTTCCGTTCATTTTTATTATTCTTGTATTCTTTTTTTTTTTTAATAAAAAAGTTCGAACGGAATGCTTTACTACGTAGTATGAGCGAAAATAATCCGAATCGTAAAAAAAATCACAATTCAAATTCAATTCAAACAATATATGTATTTATTTTAATGGGATCGCAGCTTCATTCATGGCAATTTTTCGCGGTACTCGGAAGCGATACGTCACAAGCGATTTTATTGCATATTATTATGCCATTATCGAAACTTCCCGACTCGGCAGTGTGCAAGCACACAACTTAATGGTTTTCTAATGGGATCGTGTCGTCACCTAGTAAGCAGTTTCGCGTCGAATCGAAGGCAAGAAACAAGAGTTTGTATTTGGAAAGGCTGACCTTGAAAGTTTAAGGCCGACAATGTCGTATGGAAACGACCGAGTTTACTTACGAGTACGTACTCGTGTCTACCCGAAGTACACGTGGCGATATGTGTGTGCATGTTCGGTATGTGCGCCCTTATGTATGTATTTCGGGGTACGTCTGGTGGAAAAGTGTGCGGAGAGAGCGTCTAGAGGGCGTCCCGGCGCCACGTGCTGACGCGTCTTATGTACGCCTCACCCCTATCTTTCATCCCACCCCCACCCCCACCCCAATGCTCTATCCCCTTCAGCCGTGACGTTTCGGGGCCTTACGAGTACTCCCCAACCCCCATTCTCCCCCTCGGGCGAACAAAAAGAGCGCAACGTGCTCTGCTTGCTCCGTAGCCAAATTGAATGCGATGCTGCTTTCGTCTCTGTATGTGTATGTATGTACGAACGTTAGGACTTTTCCAGAGGAAAAAGTCTGCAATTTTTTTATGCGCTCTGTATGCGTTTTATCTCTCGTATGAAATTTGTGATCGATTACATTCGTATTAAATTACGAATGTTTCATTGAAAAAATCCTTCGGTGGTTTTCCTTTGTCTTTCGTTACTGTTGGGTATACATTGAAAATATAGTATACTACTTGTTTTACCCGGATTCGCTCAATATTTGTAATATAAATAGCTTAAACATTTCATTTTATTTTATTTTGATAGCAAAAAACGAATTATTAAAAGAAAAACCATTTTAAAATTTTCGCATATAGGTGAAAGAAAAAAAGAAAATTTAAACATAAAAGATAAAAAAAAAAATAACAATAAAGTAAGATAATTAGAATAAATAAAAAATATAATAATAAAAATAACAATATTATAAAAACAATAAAATAATAATACGATTAAAATTCACAATCACAATTACAATGTTAAGCATCAAAAAACAAATTCGCAACAATCACTTTGGTTTGTTTTTTATTAATATTAAATAAGTCAAAATCACAATTGGTAGAAATGAGTATTGATAGTGGAGCTTGCACGCCAGATGAGTCAGCTTCTTCCATAATTAGAAAATATATTAGGCACATGGCGAATCTAATAGTAAATATATTTGTTTTTTTATTAAATTTATTTGAATCGAAAAAAAATATATTCAACCAATCGAATCGTCATAGAAACTGACTTGTTTTCGATTTCCAACCAACTATATAGTTACAATCTTACAAAGTCTCTTTCGTAATTATATATTAGATGTATTATATATTATACCAGAATCTGGCGGCGCCCCCCTTCCTCAGTCCCCATGTCGTCATGGAAATTTTGACTTGTTTTCGAAGTTCCCAACCATTTTCCAACCAACAATACTTACATACAAAGTCTCTTTCGAAATTATATTAGATAGTATAGGTATATGTATGAATATTTCAGTATTTATTTTTTAAGATATTTGCTGGAATGTATGGCACTGTTCGGGCGGATGAAAGTTAGAAAAAAATTAAACCCAAATTAAAATTTGCATATATTCTTTAAAGTCTTCATTTTATATTAAAGGATGTATTGAAGGGTTCAAAGAGGAATTTCAAAAATGTCCGAAATTAAATCACTTTTATAAGAAATGATACATATAAAAGAATGAATCCCCCAACGTTGAACATTGTAGACGAGAAGAATGTTATACAATTATAAATAACCACTACAATTGTCCTATGATTAATTCCGAACGTTAACAAAAACGCTTATCTGAGAGGTTATAGGTATTCTCAGAATCAAAAAAAGATATTTCCAACAAAAATATTCCTTTTTTTCAAATGGAGTGGTTAAAATTAGTTCCTCCTTTTTGGTTTATTCCTGTTGTTTTTTTTTATTAATACTATTTGTAAGACTTAGTTTTATAGCCTAGAAAAATGCATGAATGAATGATTGAGTTGTCACGCTTGAGTAGAATGAACGATGAGGTTGGTAACATGTAATGTGACGCTTAACCTAAGTAAAGAAAACTTTAAACCGCTCAACGATTCTCATTTCAATCTACCGTCTATGTACCCTAACAACCAGATCCTACACAATTTTATTTGGATTCTTGATTTAATATATTTTTTAATTATAATTAACTTCCCTTGGATTCATCAGCTATGCGCTGCCTCTCTTCATATATTTTAAAAATATAAATGTAATAATACACTAGAAAACTATTGATTTGTGAAGCGGAAAGAATATCTATAAGATTTTTCTTAATTAGTATTGATTGAAATTAATCAATAATGTAATTGGGTAGCTTTATTAAATCGGTTTGTATAAGTTGCGTTACGAACATCTTACGATTTCTTGATTTTTATACAACTTATTGAAATTTTTTCGACATAATAATAATTTAAAACCTATCTCAGAAGAATATCCTTATTTAAACTAATACATCGAAGAGTAAATTTATGCAATCTCTATTTGTAGGTAGGCATGATTGTGTTGGAAGAATTTCTTTATATGACCAATTATAATATAAAAGCTTGGAGCATACCGAGATCTCAATATTGTATTGAATAATAAAACTTTATAGATAGAATGATTTGATTTTTGATTTTTAAATGCTTTTTATTATTACTAAATTATATTCACAATACATCTTATATCAATTTTAATAGCTACTGATCTACTGATCATTGTCTATTTTACAATTTAAATTTAATTTTGTTAGTAATCATAGTGTTATATTATTCTAATGTTAATGTACAGCATAATAGGAAAAGAAGAGCTCAAAAACCTATTCACAATTCTTATAAATGCTCATAATATATACATCTAATACATAATATTAATTAAAGACTCTCAAAAGCAGATTGTGTTTAGGTAGATTTAAATCGCCGAATAATTGGAAACCCCACTTCAAGTATACATACATAAATAAGTTTCATATACACTATTGATAGCTAATTAATTTGCACAATCCATATACAGGAAGCGCATCGACAGTCTGACATAAAGTCGCGCACACACTCGCCGCGCTCTCATGTCGATGAACTTTAATAAAACGCTTAATATTTAGGACACAGTCTGGTGCGGACGACCTTGAATCGGTTAAATTTGGGTCGCAGATACTGCTCAGTACATCCATACTCGACTAGCCGACGAAAATTGTATAAACACTCACACACCCATACACAGGGGGGATGAAAAAGAAGCGCAGAGGTGGCCGGTGACTGATACGCGACTCGAATATGAAACGCGTCAAACGCACCCGGGGGTGTGTGTGTGTGCACGTGTACCCGTCAAGATATACACATTCAGATACGTATGTAAACACCACGTCGTCCTTGAACTACATATCCACCTCCCAGCCCCCTCCTCCACCTCCCCTTTCGAATATATGTTCTCTTTTTTTCCCCACGCGAAATAATAATAGCGGCGAAACGGGAAAAGCGCATATATCGAGAGAGAGCGATCGATGGGCGCACGTGTGTGTGCGGTGTGTTGTACGTACACACGCGATATGGCCGTTTTTACGTTCGACTTTGAGAGAGGCGATATTACGAGCTCGGTGAATGGGTCGCTCGTTGTAATTGTGATTAACGACCCTGTGGCGCCGGCGAGCGGGGGCGGCGTGTGCCAATAAGCGAGAGTGCGTCTACTGCCTCCCTGTTTTCAACCCTTTCTGCCAATTTGCCGACGGGACGAATGAGTTCATTTCGCTTTGTGTCGAGCTCTCTTGCTTGGTGTCGCCTTTTTAATTGCCTCGTTTGGCCTAGTGTGGCTCTGGCTTTATACTGTCGATGCAGATGAAAATAGACTGTATTCGAGCACAAACAAACAGCTTTTTACTAGACTTTTCTATGTTTCACTAACGATTCAACATATATCCTAGCAAGCTTCCGATCGTTTTGAAACTTTGTCATTTTGCGCGGTTTGATCAACGATGGAAATTTAAATCGATTCTGATAGTTCGATGGCGAAAAATTACGCTCCGCTACAAATGGTTGCAAACTACGTGGCCGCATGCTCATTTTATACTTTTGTCTCGACTTTTGCCATTTTTAACTTGCCAGAAAGATCCAACTCAATTTTAAGAATTGCCAATCATCAATGTACATCGAAATGTCGTCTGCGCAACCCCATGAATATCTCCAGAAATTCAAACAGTCAAAATTCAATCGGAATGAGCATGCAGCCGCGTAGTTTGCAACCATTTGTAGCAAACCCGGTGAGATCGCGTGAACGGGTGGAGAGTGGCACGGCACGATACGACACGACGCGACAATTCCGATAAATGACAGTTCCTCGCTTCCTGTTAAGTTATATCAATTTACAGGAACCGTTTCAATGAAAACCAGAAAAATTGACAAACTCTGATAGGGAACGATCTAGCAGGAGTCACAAACCGAGGTTTGGCCAGCAGCTACTAGTGGGAATCGAACCGTGACCACTCCGCTCGAAAGCATAATTTATTTATTAATTTTTACATGTATACCAGGAAGGCCTTACAGGTAAACCCCAATACGCCTTCCTGGCCAATTACAAATTACAATGCAGCATTTTTATTACAAGTCGTTGAATTACGAGACACTGAAAAACTCGCAAATTAACGAGACGTCTATGAATTATACATAAATTTTATTGTGCATTAATCATACTCAAATAGTGGTGACATAGTAGGTAGGAAGGATTTTTAGCCAATTTTTAAACGGAAACCGTTTCAACAATTAAATCAAAGAAAATTGGCAAACTCTGATAGGAAACGATCGACCTAGAGTCACAAATATCCAAGTCAGCACTACGACATTATTTTCAATCGAGGTCAGCTCATGGGATCGAATCCGGCGCCTCTCGGTGTTAAGCAGAAGCTTAACGACCGACCTATGCTGCTGGTATATCTATTTCAGTGACCGTGAAAAAGTCGAAAATATTCTTATATATTTAGTTAGTATATATATATCAGTGGCGTGCGGTAAAAGTCTCTCTCCCCCCCGTCGTACATCCTCACTTAATTTGCGCGAGTAGGATACAACAGGAACAAGAGGAACAGGCTTTTCCTCCCGTATCCTGCGCGCGCACATTAAACAAATGCTGTATGACAAAAAGAGAGATAATTTCACCGCATGCCACTGATATATATTATATGGTTACCTGACAAATCGTTCACAGATTTTCCGTAAACCGAGGATGCGCTCCAGGCATTACGTATACGGCCATCTCTTTCTCACCCCGTTTGTTCACCGATAACAGACGGTCTGTGAAAGAGATGGCTGCATACGTAATGGCATAGTAAACGAGATCTTGGTGAACAGACGGGGTGAGAAAGAGATGGCCGTATACGTAATGCCTGGAGCGCATCCTCGGTTTACGGAAAATCTGTGAACGAGTTGTCAGGTAACCATATTATATATACATAGTACCGTTTACCCTGCACCCTTTTTTTTAATCTTTCGACTTAAGATTTTTCGATTTTCGATCTTTGTCTTCCGATATTTGTCTTTTCGACTTTCGGGCCCGTGAGGTAGACCCATATAATATAATTTGCTAACCACTACTCCACGCTGATGGTTATACATACATACACATGTCGTAGAAAACGTCAAGGCTCGTCTAGAGAGAGTGTTGACAGATGTCGATCGAGTGAGCGAGTGTCGAGGTGACGAATGAGAACGCCGAGCGTAGTTTTGCGCGACACTCCGATTAATTGGGTGGCCGGTGGGTGGGTTAGGAAGCGAGGGGGAGGGTGGGAGGGGGATGAGGAGGGGGAGGAGGGCTTCCCTCTCTCGTGGAGGGATTCCCCGGAGCGTGCGGTGGTTTTTAGCCGCGAGACGGCGCGGCGCCGTCAATATTTATTTTATAACTTTCGCGTGGCGTTTAGTTGTTCGCCGACAGATGGGCCCCGAGGCCCTGACCCCGCACACATTCAACCCCTCCCCCCAAATCCTCCCCCCTTTCATACACCATCAACATCCATAAACACCATCGTCCTTCCCTCCCCTCCGCCTGACGGATGCTTCTTTTTGTCCGTGTCGTAATTATGTCGTTTGTGTTTATTTCCATCGAGGTGGACAAACTTGTCACAATGTGCCTAGGTCATGGTCGCTGTTGTATCGACGTCATAATATTTATATTTTCCGTTGACAGGATTGACAGGCAAGCCTGTATAGAAAGTGGGCTGTCACCGGAAATAGAAATTGATTCATCATGTGCGAATTTCGTCTATCCGACCTATGTAAATGAATGCGCGCAAAGGTTTTGTATTGAGATTGTTTTGTACAAATGTGACAATTGTATCATTTTAGTATGATGAAAGTCGCCAGTGAAGTAAAATATTCTAAGAAATTACTGTTAAAATATCTATTAAAGATATATCTAATGCACCTATGACTTATATGTATGTCCAAATAAAAATCAAATGAGAAAATTTTTCTTATATAGAATTGGTAATCACATTTTACTTGTTTTTGCTTTGTTGCTGCTCACATTTACTATTATTGTTTGTTTAAATTAGTGTTAAACCATTCCGAATAAACCAGGGAAAATGTAAAACTCATCTGATCTCATTGAAAAGTGGCTATAACAAAAAAAAAAAAAAAATACAAAGTTGAAATCATTGAGAATTGATTTTTTAAAACTTATTGTGGCATTGATAAGAAAAGTTATTATCTACCCCTATATGAAATTGTGATAAATTGTCATTCATTTGGGGCAGAATATTACAGTCGTTTTTTAACCGGGGTCAAAGTCGTTGAATAAGAAGAGGTTAGTAAAAATCGAGCGACTCTGATTCCGCAATCGTATTTTTATTTATTAATTAATAGTGGTGCTACCCGGCTTCGCTCGGTAAATGGATTGGTCAAAGACGTTTGTGTTTGTGTTCCATTTCACGTTACTTTTATTATATCATTTCGCGTTTCCATTTCACGTTAATTTTATTATATCCTTGCGTGAATAATAAATTAATATTAAACGGAAGATATCGTCAAAAGTGGAACCGAGCGAAGCTGGGTATCAAAACTACATAGAATATTTGGGTTTGGTGCAAACGATCGAAAAGCGCCAGACAGATTGAACCACAGATTAACTGGATGGCTGCTTTAAACGCAATTCTCGACTTCACGAATGAAAAATTGCACATCAGATGACGAGTAACCTTTAGATGTGCACAGATGCAATTATTAAAATTGAGTTGGATCTTTCTGGCGAGTTTTTAATAATTTAATAAGGAAAAATTATCAGAAGCACAGAACGTATACAGGGTAGATATGTCGGGACTTCGGGTAGATTTCGCTTAGTGTAAGTGCGAGCAGTGCGCACGCATAAGATACACGTGTCGTTAATCTGTGGTTCAGTCTGTCTGGCGCTTTTCGATCGTTTGCACCGCATCGAGAATATTTATAAGATCAATTTTTTTAAGTTTGTCGATCATACTAAAATCGTTGGAATTCAAAGTTAAATTTTGATTCACCGCCCTAATTGAAACCGAAAAGAATAAGGGTTGTATGATCGTTGCAACGAACTACAAACATCATCACGTCAAAAATCGATCTAATCCGAATCACTTATAATCTATTTGTTGTGTTGTTGTAATCGTATTAGCGTGATGTTTGTAGTAGCGCGATTTAATACAAGAGCGCAAAAGTATGTCTACTGAAAAAACCTTAATAAAAAGCATAGGTACATTGCAAGGAATACGCACACATACACATACACATAAACAACTGTGCATCGACCAATCAGGCGCGAGACGAATTGATCGCTTTCGAATTCCTACAAATCACACACACATTAAATAGGCAGCGAGGGGAGAGGGGCGATGCGGGGAGAGGCGTCCGTGCGCTTATGAATGAACGAATTAGTGGCGGCCAATAAAATCGTAAACAGCGGGCGCTTCCTCCCCCCTCCCCCGCGGACAGATTCGTAGGATTGATTAGCCTCCCGCCCCCTCCGCCCTGCCGCCACGTGCTCCGATTGCACACGGGGTGGGGTGGGGGCTTTAAATTCATTTCAATTGTTTGTTTCCGTAATGAGGTTGTCGTCTTGTCGCCGTCCCGCTCTCGCGCGCCGCCTCCCCCCATAGCGTCCTCTCGCTCTCTTTCTTCGCCTTGTCACTTCGACTGTGTACTGTATATTTTTATATTATTTTACGTTTATTAGCATTTTGTGTGTGTGTGTGTGTGTGTGTTGGTTGGGTGGGAGCCAGACGTCTCGACGTCTGCCCGTCATTATTTATTGTTTGATTTGAGAGAAGCGTGACTCGACCGGACCCGATCGCGATCGTTTGTTATTGTTTGTTATTGGTTGTGTTGTTTGTTATGTCACGCGGTGTGGCCTACCGTATCGCATCGTATCGTAAAATATGTACGCGCGATTTAATACGCCGCGCCGGCACGTCTCTGTGTGCATTTCATTCAACACTCTCGCACTCTCTTTATGGTCACGTTTGACAAACTCGAGCTCAACTCTTCTCGTTCGCATCGGTTCGATTTTATTCGCGAAATGGTCCACGGTGTATTTCAATTGTTTGAAAATCGATGATCGTGCAAAACGCTGTATCGAAAGCGATGCAGAATTTTCATCAGTTTGTGTTCTTCTTCGGCGGTAGAATCGAGTTTCCTAACATATATCTGCATATTTGAAATTATTTGTATGTGGAATAGTACATAAGCTTAAGAATATTAGGATGAAGTTTTAAAAGGGTCAAAATCATTGATGTATAATACACTAGATGGGCCCAGACGTGTTATTTTGGTCGGAGATCTTGTCTTCACTAACTGAGGGGTGCGGGGGGTTTAACTACCGGGGAAGTTGGGTTTTTTTCCCTACGACGCAGCGGTACCTACCTACCTACTAAGAGAAACTGTGCATGCGCCATGTATTTTGCATGCGCCAAAAGGGAGACAAGTATAACACGTGAGGGCGGATCTAGTATATTGTATATCAATGGGTCAAAATAGTATTAAAAACAAAATCGATTTTAATAACCAAACCTAACCTAACCGCTCAATTATATTATTGAGGTTCATCTAATATAATTTTATCAGTTTATCAGATAAGTTCATCTAATATAATTTTATCAGTTTTTCTTCAGAGGTAGACTTGGCTTTATAAATATGCATTCGAATATGGAATACTTAGTAGGCTTAAGAATATTTAGCTGAAGTCTTAAAAATGTCTAAATAGTATTAAAAACAGAATCGAATCTAATAAGTAAAGAGCGGCAAGTCGCTGATGCTTTTTGCAAACAACAATAGATCGTTTAATGTTTAGTGTTCACAACACGAGAGCAAAAAAGCATGATTTTTATAAGAAATTAACAATATTGAACCCTTTTGAGTGCGAAAATTTCACCCCCGAGGATTTCTAATGAGAATCTAAAAAATAAGTTTATATAAAAATATTTGCATATCCAGATTTAAAGAAATCAAAAATAAACAATCAATCAATGAATAAAGGTGTTTGGTAAAGGCGTCTGATATTGTGAAAGCCATGGTTTTAGCGACTGATATCGGGTCCTAGGAACTTTTGATTCAATAAAGCTCATATCTGTTGTCTTGGGATGGGTGTTTTGTGTATGTTTAGTATATAGAAAATGAAGTCGATTTGGCTTAAGGTTTTTGCAATGATAGTGACAATGAGGAAATTCGGTTACAAAATTGTAATATTAAAAATCATACAAAAAACTAGAAAAAATTCAGACGTCTACTTATCAATACATTATCCCAAGTAAGCTGATGGGATCTGTCTGAATATCAAATCATAGATATTCTTTTCGTCTAATATTGAGATTTCTTATGTGTAGAAATACGAGCACGCCACATATCATCCCCATTACGCCTCATATGTTGTACAATGTACCACCTGTATGATAATCCCGTATTCTTTGACGCATTCTTCTCAAAATTGGCACCGCACGAATGCACAGTGGAGACCAGGCAATGCCAAGCTTATAGAAGCAGATTGTTTGGAGAAGATATAAGCATCTGAGAAATGCGCGTAGTATGCGACCACGTACTGTAGTCGTTTTTACCGGTCGGAGCGTGTCCTGTCGTAATGAACAGATAGTCGCAGTTCCATTCATGAAATCGGCCATTTTACGTAACGACAAACAATAATAGATAGCATTGACCTTATCATGGCGACTGACTCGTTATGTCACCCACAAACCTATAATATCTATACCACACTATGCAGACACGTAGGTACGTACGTACGTACGTGATGCAATTTATGTATCCACCGACTGTGCACTAATGATGCTAATCGACCTTCCGCATCCTCGATATTGTATATGTAATTTACATAAGTAAATCGTGCATTTCGTAATATTTACGTCTGTATTTTGTGGGTCGTTTATTTTACTACGTGCTTGGTCGAGGCTTTTTATTTTGTTTTATGGTTTGTTTACCTTTTCGGCTTTTCACGCAGGCTCGCAAGCGAGAGCACGTGCGACAATTTCGCCTTTTGTTAATTTTATTTCTGTGTGCTTTTTTTTCCCCTCTCCGTCTTCTCTACATCTCTATTCATTCATTGAATATTTTCCTTTGTTGTGTGTGCCTCTTTTGTATTATTACGCGGCCGCTTTTCGTATATTTTATTTATCGTTCATTCGTGTAATGTGCCTGATCTATCTCAACAACACTCCTACTTACAACTTCGCTTTTTATACTCAGATTATCGTATTTCTTTTTTTTTATTACTTTATTATGACGCTCCGACGAGCGGAATGGAATGACTATTGATTTTGGGCCATTTGGAATTATCGTTCTTTCAGTTTCGTATGTAATTTCTCGTAATAATAATAGTGTAATGCTTATTTTAATAATATCCAAAGTACTCGGCAATATTTTGAATAGATTAAAAGATTAGATCTAGGTTAGAGATACAGGAATTTAAAAATTGAGCAACGGATAGGTTTATTTTGTTGATAGATGTGTTTACTATTTAAAAGATAATTCCCAGACATGTTTTAAACCCACCCCAGTCATTCCCCTCTATAACAACAGTAAGCCTATTTTTTAGGAAATAGGCTTGCTTTTGAATCAGAACATTGTATTATTTAATAGACGAATTTTCAGTTGATTACGTTTTTATTATTTTATTTACACACAAAACATTTTTATTGATGATTTTTTTTCTGTTTTTTCAGGTGAGTCAAAGTGAAAAATGACGCCAGCATTCGTGCTTCGGAGTCAACGATCTCAATATAAAATCGTATGTATTTTTATCGCACAAATGTTGTGGGTGTATTTTGAGAGTCGGAATATGCCTATTATTAAATTATCGAAACAAATATTTACGATCAAAGAGATACATACTTATTTTTGCAAAGTTATTCATCGGTATCCGTTCGAGTTTGTTTATTTGATTTTCTCATTTCAAACGAACAACTCTGGCGGAAAATTCATATTAACGGAAAATCTTCGCAATCGAGGAAAAGTCACTTATATCCGGTTTGTGTTTACCCACAGTTACGAGTTGACATATTTTTTTATTTTTACCTTGCGGTTTTGACGTAGGAGTACTGTTCGCGAAGATACGTATTGGCGGCATGAAAAAATATCAAGAATTCAAGATTTATTTTGCACAGCATTAAAGCAACTGCATACAAACAGCAGTACGAAAAATATTAAATAGTACATTCTATATGGACACATAATAATTAGTAATCTTAATATCTTAGCACCCAATACTTATTAGGGTTGGCCCTATTCATTT
Organism: Arctopsyche grandis; assembly: GCF_051622035.1. NCBI lineage: Eukaryota > Metazoa > Arthropoda > Insecta > Trichoptera > Hydropsychidae > Arctopsyche > Arctopsyche grandis. The sequence goes on along the minus strand of NC_135367.1, from coordinate 23,780,217 downwards.
AAGATTAGGTTGTTAGGGTCGGTATATATTTTTGTCAAAATTTTATTCTGTCGTGCGAGCTATTTTATTCTTTTAATTTTCCGGGCCGATAAATGGTACCCCAAATCATATGTAGTTCTGCGTACATTTATATTTTATTTCACATATTAGCCACAGTGACATTACAGAGAGCTCCACCGCGTCACTGTGGCCAGTCATTCAATTATCACAATATAATATAACATAATAACATAACATGGTCATAATAATACTATTACATCATAATAATAATAATAACACCACATTTAATAATAATAATAATAACGGTAATAATAACATCCTCAACAACTACTCAACCAGATTAGCATAGTTTATATTGAAGAGGTCAATTTCACCAGCAACCCGGTTGAGCAGATATATCACCCTAGATATAGGAGGAACAAACAAATCACGATTCCTCAGGTCCCTGAATTTACTAGGTGCATAAAACCTAAATTCATTAAGAACCTGAGGATTGTGTATTATCCCATTTCATACATAGCTTAAAAAAGTGCCTTCCCAGAAACATAACCCGACGATACTCCAATGAGTTGAAACCTAACGCCCCTAATAGGAATGCACTAGGATATAGCCAAGGATAATAACTAGACACCGGATAGTCGCAGTGCCTTTTTCTAGGAATCGGGGCGGTTTAGTTCTATTTACAAAGCTAGAGTCCAAAAAAAAAAAAACGTTCGGCGAACCTTTAACAATGCAATTAACAATACACAGCACCCTCTGGGTCCGTTTTTTTCAAGACGACACCTTGGTTATCCGACCTTTAATAATAACTAGACACCGGATAGTCACAGTGCTTTTTCTAGGAGTCGGGGCGGTTTAGTTCTATTTACAAAGCTAGAGTCAAAAAAAAAAAAGTTCGGCGAACCTTTAACAATGCAATTAACAATACACAGCACCCTCTGGGTCCGTTTTTTTCAAGACGACACCTTGGTTATCCGACCTTTAATAATAACTAGACACCGGATAGTCACAGTGCTTTTTCTAGGAGTCGGGGCGGTTTAGTTCTATTTACAAAGCTAGAGTCAAAAAAAAAAAAAGTTCGGCGAACCTTTAACAATGCAATTAACAATACACAGCACCCTCTGGGTCCGTTTTTTTCAAGTTATCTTGGTTATCCGGCCTTTAATAATAACCATACAATATATATATATATATATATATATATATATATATATATATATATATATATATATATATGTATGTATATATGTAATACACCGAATCCACTTAGATCCTGGTAATTTTCACCTGCCATTACGAATCAACATGTCCTTATGTACATATTTGCCTTGCGGTTTTTTTGACGGGCCAAATTTCGGTCCTTCGAGCGGATACAATGGTTTTGACATGGGACCTTTTAGAAGCAATCCATCGAGCAGCAGAGTGCTGTGATAGATAGAGTTTGCGTTGACATAAGTGGTAGCGCGTGCGGTCGCGGCTTTGACTATTTATCGTTGACATTTGGCGTTGCGGGTGGGTGAAGGGGGAGTGGGAGTTTAAACGGAGGGGATAGATGGCGAGGGTAGGAGATGAGGAGGCGGTGGAACAGCTGATCGGCACGTGGCGATGGCTCTACCATTTTTCTCGCATTGTTTATGAGTGCAGATCGGATCGCGCGGAACAACTTGTTGAATTCGAGCGAGCGCTTCGTGACTCAACTCCTCGATATATCCATACCTATCTATCTATCTATACGGGGGAATTCCGCATCTGCTTCTACTTCCGGCTTTGATTGATGCAATACCCTCCCCCGTCAATCCCCCCACCCACCCACTCCGTGTATCTCGCCCTATCCCACTCGTATATGTATGCGACTCCTGTTTCAATATGTCTCGATTTCTTTTTTGCTCATCAATTCTATATGAGTATGTACATATTTGACTTTATTAAGACTTGTTCATTATAATTAGTCACCGGAGCCTGAGGGGGCCGTGTATTGTTCAAAGGTTGTAAATGCATTGTTAAAGGTTTGCCGAACAATGGATAGCACTGTGACTATCCTACCTCTAATTATAATATAGGGATGATATACATATGTACATACCAGTGGCGTGCGCTGAAATTCTCTCTCTTTTTGTCGTACAGCCTTACTTAATGTGCACGAGCAGGATACAAGAGGAACAGGCTGTTTCTCTTGTATCCCGTTCGTGCACAATAAGTAAGGGTGTATGATAAAAAGAGAGAATTTCAGCGCACGCCACTGGTACATACATATCTAATATATAATTTCGAAAGAGACTTTGTATGTATGTAATTAAGTTTTGGTTCGTAGAATCCGTGACGTTTAATTTAATAAAAAAAAACGAATGAATATTCAATTCAATTTAAATAAAATAATACTATTCAAATAAATTTAGTAAAATGTTGACTATTAGATGGGCCATGTTTAATCGGTTTATATTACAAATACCCAGCGAAGCCGGGTAAAAACACTAGTCTAATATATAATATAGATTTTTGATATTTAAATGCTTTTTATTATTACTAAATTAAGTTCACAATACATCTTATATCTGATTTTAATAGCCACTGATCTACTGATCATTTTCTATTTTATAATTTTAATTTAATTTTGTTATTAATTATCAAAACGGAAAATAGTTTTCACCCTTCAAACATTCACATCCGGTTGACCGATTTGATGAAAATTTCATCATGTCTCGAATATGTATATTCTGTATTCAGAGAACTGTCGAGCTGAAAATTTTCTCGGAAAATCAGACAAACTAAAATCTTAAAATCACAAACTGATAAGCGCCCTCGTGATCATTATTTTGTACTAAATTCAACCGAACTCGCCGAAGTTGAATTTTTGAATTAATACTTACATATTATATTTATGAACTATACATTTGCATGTAAGAATATACATACATATCTATGTACATAGTTATTATAAATCTTTTTGAACATTCAAAACTCAAATTTCGGGGTTCTACGGGTGACTGATGTTTTTTGAGTAATATTATTTTTTAAATGCTTTTTATTATTACTTAATTATGTTTACAATACATCTTATATCTATTTTAATAGCTACTGATCTACTGATCATTTTCTATTTTACAATTTTAATTTAATTTTGTTATTAATCATAGTACTATATTATTCTAATGTTAATGTACAGCATAATAGGAAAAAGAGCTCAAAAACCTATTTACAATTCTTATAAATGCTCATAATACATCTAATACATAATATTAATTATAGATTCTCTAAAGTCGACGATCTAAAGCAGATTGTGTTTAGGTAATCTGTGTATATAATATAGAGACTTATAAATGTTTACTATTAGATTGGCCATGTTTAAGCGGTTTGGATTACAAATACCGAGCGAAGCCGGATAAAACTGCTAGTTATATAATAAAGATAGTTTTCTGTGACAATTCGTATTTTCAATTTCGAGATTTAAAGTCAAAGTCAAAGTAAAATTTCCAGGAATCGTTTGTTTTCTTCTTGGTAAAGTAGAAAGAAGCCGTAAACATCACTTGTGAGCCTTGAATTTGGAGTTATAATTAATAATTAATATTTTCAGAATTCCCGGGAAATTTAGCTATACGGTGAATTGTATATATTATATTTAAATTAAATTTTCCAGAGCTTGTAAAATATAAGTTTCAATTTTTGAAAAAAAAATCTTTCACTAACATTAATTTTGATTTCAAGGCGAAAACTTCTTCAAAGTACATACTTAACTTTCATCGAACCTTTTATGAATTGAATTCTACCGTCTAATTCCATACATTTATCCTACTTCTTTCTACATTAACTTCCGTACCATTTGATTGTTTCACTCAACTCTCTTCTCAACAATCTTCTAGCAAAAAACCCCTAACCATCCACTTCACTTTCGGGCTCAGAAAATGTTTTTTTTAAATAGTTTTGTATCTGCAAAAAATTCTAGACGTACTCCGGTACGCCAAATCTGTACCACCGCGTCCCTTCTCAAATCTCAAGTCTTGTATTGACATGCAATACTTTACGCATTTGTAGGAGAAACTTGTCGAAATAAGAAGATCGTACGAATTAAAGAGATATGATATATACAAAATTACCACTTAAACGAAAACCATGTGAAACGTATAAGAGGTTTGTAAAAATGACATGAGGATATGCCCATCACAGCTGGGGTCACCTAGGCATGCCATGCCGTACGATTCAATGTGTCTGCGCCTTACGTCTTCATTCATATATGAGGTACATAACTCATATACATTGGTAGACGAAAGATTCAATCCCTTCATATGTATGTACATACATACATATATAAAAATAAGATTCAGCTATTTTTTATTTGTCCTAGTAGATTGCTCTCCTCATATAATTTTTCATTTCAATATTTTCTCATTGGTTTAATATCAATTCGTCATTTGAAAGATCCCTTAAATTTTTGAGAATCAAAAAAGACAATTCCCGGAAAAATGTTCAATTAATTCTCAGAAATGAACGAGCAACATCCTTTTTTTTTTCTCTTTCATTCACATCAATTTGTTGTTTTAAAGCATCCTGCGAATTTTTGTGAAAATTATGAGAATCAGAAAAGCCAATTCCCGGAAAATTTTCCAATGAAATCTTGGAAATGAATACGTCTGTTTATTGAGTGATGGGGTTTGCAAGCTGAACGCATACAGAATGTGTATTGATTACATTAAATATTGAGTAGCATCGTTCAGTTGATAGTAGCAAAAGGACACGTTCCTATTTTAAACAATGCATATATCTATTCATCGAGGATTATGTATGTACATATTTTAAAAATTCGATAGTTTGTACTAGCGTTTTAATGGGGTCTTTAACACGAACTTTTAACAGACGCAAAGCTGAACCGGTTTGACACTAGATTTTTGTACTGTATCGTACTCACCGGGGTCCACTGTCGACGAATACGAATATTTGAATATTCACGCCATTAGATGTTATTAATCTTCGATTAAAATTACAATCTGAAGAGTGCCCGCGTCAATGATGAGTTTCACTCTCGCCCGCTAATTATTGTCTTATGCAAAATTGCGCAATTAAAATTAGCCCAATAATCGCCGTTACGTCGGAATCGGATGTTTAATGATTGGTCAATAAAAACGAGAGTCGTGAAAATAAGCATACAACAATAATAATAAAAACACGTCTGTCACGCGGACATTCAACTCTCAATTCTGACTGGTTGGACTAATTAGTGTATCGTGGTCAAGGTTGCTGTCTACTTCACCTCATCATAACATAACACTCACGATTCTTCCTCATTCATTCTCGTTTTTTTGGTTTTACGCCCCAGCTTGACAGATTTATTGACGCAATTGCATCGAATCTTTCATGCGAGAACTTTAAAGAGTCTCTCCTCTTGTGATATTATCGTTCAGTTCCTTACTTTGAGAGTTCAATCCGATCAATTTTATTGACCTGTTTGTGTCTGCTTTGTGATCTTCTTCTGTCTCACCGGCTACTCTTACTTCATTAGTTACGTATGCAGTAACTTTAAGTAATGTGATTTTATAGTAAATATTGAATCTCAACCTTATGGAGCATTAGAATGTATCCCAGACGGCTTTATTTAAATGACAATGTTAAAAAGACGCTCCCATAATTCTTCTCCCGGTATACATTCTTGATTCTCTTTGGATATCCAAAATGGACGATTTATTAGCTTTGATGCTTACTGGATGGATTCTAAGAAGTTTTCTAACTCTCGTACATATCCAACTATTCACTAGACAAATCTTATTTACATATTTATCTACATATACGTTTGTCAGTACTCGAGTAGATGAATCTTTATAACCTCTCCAATTCAATTTTAGTCCCCAAAATATTGTCAATATTTTTGTAACTTTATGCAATAATGAAAGATAAATCATAAATTTTCCGCAATTTTCTATCAAATGTATCACATTCATATCTTATTATACTTCGGGTTTTTATGTAAAGTTTTCATGAAGTAACAGCTTGGAAATGATTAACATTAAAAGGGATGCAGAGTGCAGTTTGGCTGTCATCGATTGAATATTTGCAAGCTGGGCGATGACGATGACGATTTAATGTCAGAGTACTCAACTTTCCTAGTTGAATTGAGTAAATAAAGCAGCAACTACAATCAATTTAGTTTTTCTCGCTGAATTGGGAAAAGGAACATCTACATGTGACATTTTATCCAGCTTTATGTGGTAATACGTCATGCCTGTCGTTGCTGGAACAGTTGGGACTCTATGTCCCTAATAATTATGTGCGTGGTAGACATCATCATTTGATGGTTGCACCTTCTGCTCGTACACTTCTTTATCGAATGGCTCCTATTCCAAGAGCTATTCGAATTTTCAATAAAATCGTTGCTGCTGAGTCCGAATGTGACGTTTTCCACCTCACTGAGCGTAGGTTATCGGAGATTATTTAACCTATTTGTCTGGTAGCCTGCGCTCATCATTATTTTCATAATTGAATGTGATGTATGAGTTGAGTTTTTATCTTCTCTCTTCCATTCGGGCTTCGCAGGGATGTTTTGTATTTGCGGCTGGTTCTTATATATTGGTGCTGGCTATAGGTGCAAGACACTCCCTACATTGTATTCTATAATTTGATATTTTTACTTTATCTGCTACTAGTGGTTTAACGCAGCTTCGCTCGTTATTTGTAATATAAACCGCTTAAATATGGCTAATCTAATAGTAAAAATTTTATTTAAATTTATTTGAATATTCAATAAATAAATAAAAGTCTCTTTTGAAATTATATATTAGATTATTATAATGCTATTGTTTTTTATGTATAAATGTATTTTTTGTCTGCGTATACATTTTTATACTTTATCTAAGTACGTAGTACAATAGATGAAGTTTTGTGATCATGCGAAAATTCGAACTCGAGATTTTGACTGATTCGAACTCAGAATCGATTACTGATCACGTTTGCATGATCTAGTTTTTTTCATCTATTTGTATTTTTTCGACCATTTTGGCGCATTGGGGACTCCTGTAATGCCACAATGGTCCAAAATTAGTAAATAAATAAATATATAGAAACTTTTTTTGGTGACCAAAACACATTTTTCGAAATCCATTTTAGCGATTAGTAGCCGTTCAATATTTCCTTTTTCGATATTGATTGATGAGTACTGTTTTTGTAGAAAAAACATGCCATCAAATCCGGCCTAGTTAGCATTACGGGAAAGATCCTCCAATACGTTACCGATACTCTTTTGAGTATTTTTTTTTATAATTTATTTTATAGAATAGGGACAGCAAGTAATAGTGGTTTAATTTTGTAAAATGAAGTATGTAGTGTTGTTTCGAATTGCGCGTAATTTAGTGTCGAGCGTCTGTTTGGTATATTTAGGTGTGACGCGAGCCGGCAACCTCGCCTCGGCCGCTTTCTACCAACTAAACCGGACAACCGGAGACCGAACAGAACCGAACCGGACCGGACCGTATATAAATACATACACACATTAATATATAGGTAGGTATATGTGCGTGTGAAAAATTACGAGGACGCCAAAACAACCCGATATCGGGGAAAATCGAAACGGGCGCCACAAAGGAAAAGTGTGTGGGCGTGCGCGCGCCGTTATTCCATACATACATATGTACGTCTGTATGTTCGCTGCTACATACAGTTGTATGTAGTCGGTTTGCCCTTACGTCCCACAGTCGCAGTCACAGTCGGTGTGTGAGTGGAGACACACAGCCTTGACACGCAAACTTTCAAAAATACCACCGAAAAATACACAGCAAACTCCGCTCGCCCAGAACGCTTTTTGAGGTTATCTATGCATGGCAATAATATCGCAACAGAGTGACGGGCGTCGCCTGAGATAATCTAGCCAAATTTTAATACAAAATAAAATTTTGAATATTTTTTTATTATTTTCAAAGACTTTCATGACGCATTTGCAGGAATTAGCCAGGAAAGCGCATCGGGTTTTACCTGTTAAGCCTTCCTGGTATATATGTGTATATAAAAATAAAAAATTCAGCTAATTTCAACGGCTGTGGAGTCGTTAAAAAATACGACTCCGACTCTGAATTAAAAATTTTTCCAATTGAATTATTTTTCGAATATATCTGGAGTACTTATAAACAGGCGCTGCTCTTGCATAGGAACTGCGGCGAAAATTACAAAAAAATCGCATTTACAACTTGTATTTAGATATATTTGACATACTCATTAATAATGATTATGTCAAATATCTAATCATTCTTATTTAAATTATTTTTACAAGTTGTAAATGTATACAAATGTGATTTTTTTGTATTTTTTCTGGGGGTGCTGCAGCGCCGCATTTCCTATGCACGAGCCGCGCCTGCTTATAAAGATTGCTGATATAAATCATTTTCTTTTTTTTCCAATATTTTGTATTTTAAAAAATATGTGGGGTGAAAGGATGAGAGTTGCCCAAACCAGGGATGAGTGGAAGTGTGTTGGAGAGACCTTCATTTAGCAGTGGATGATGAATGGCTGTAAATGAAGATGATGAAAGTAATAAAATGTACGCATTTGGCGGAACAAATTTCTTTTATATCAGGCATATTCTCAATTAGACCTAAACATGAAAATAATAAAAAAAAAACAAGAGTTTGTTTATAAAAATCCTAGATCTCAATTTATATTGGTCGATAAGCTTTGTCAGAACGTCTTGGCTGATCGATAAGGATTGCGTATTTTTTTAAATTTCCTCCTACTGCCAACTTAATTGAAATCTTATATATAAAACCGAAACGGCGTCTGTAATTCGTTTCTGATTTGCATGTCATCAAAGTCGTTTGTGATTGGTCGTTCGTTAAATAATATTATTATTTTTTTTATTCTCACTACTAGACTGCATTTCCATTTCAAGTTACTTTTATCCGTGTTAAAACAGAAGAGATCGTCAAAAGTTGAACCGAGCGAAGCCGGGTAGCGCCACTAGTGAAAAATAAATTTGTTATAATATTGGTTGTGAGATTTTTGAATTGTACTAAATACAATTCGATTCATGTTGCAAAATGTTTTTAAATCATATTTATATTTGATTAAAATTTATACACTACCTTAAATATTTTCCATATGGGGCGAGTGACTAGCGTATATATGTATACGCAAAAAGGTCATTTTATAGATTTCTATTGTACATTCATACATAGACGCAATCAAATACATGAGTTATATGATTTTCAGGTCTTTCAGAATGGAAAGTAGGTAAATGTTGCAAAACTGCTTTACAGATAGATAACACTTTGGATTAAAGTGTGTCGAGTATATGTGACGAACGTCTTGAATACTTTTGTCTCTTACCCCTAAGGTCACACCATTCGCCGAAAGATATTTTGTCTTTTATATTTTGGAACTACAAATCATCGGTTGCTGATATTGAAAATGACCATAGAAAAAAAAATGAGGCTATGTATGACGTACAATTATTTTTTTAACATTTAATAAACCTATCTAAGAGCAATTTATCTATCTCCCTTTGCTAAGTGTGACGAAGGCAAAACGTAAGTATCTCATTAGAGATAATTTTTCAAGCGGCGCATAGTTTTCCAACACCGATTAGACACCTTTACGGGGAAAACGTTCGTACTAGTCTCTGAACGCACCGACCCAAGAATTTCAGCTCGATCACCTCTATAGAATTTAGCCAGCTCACTGACACTTCCTGCGCTCGATCGTGTGAGTGATGAATCATCACATCACCATCATCGGTCAGATAACCATCCAATGCACAATAGTAGTGCGACACCACGTGTACCAGATAGATAGATCCACTTACCATTTCGTTGTTATCACGCCTGGGGTCATCACGCTTAGTGCCAACGAACGCTTATCTAATCCTTGACCAATCTCGCACGCAAACTTGACGACATTGATCTCTCTCGAGACATCGAGTCTTCTTCTTCTACTTCTTCGATGATGAAACTGTTTGAAAATGTACGCGGTGTCGCCATCTTGCCGGTGAAACCTGCTATTATATATCGTGGTCTGGTAACAGCGACTATACTCCATATTCCATGACGAAGACGACGAGTCGTTGGTTAACAGCACGGAACGGATACGAAACGATGTAACGAACGCGATCCGAATTCTCGTTACACCAGCTTTGTCCAAAATTTTCAGGACGTTCAGTCTGAGATTTGGATTTGTGCAAGTGCAAGTGCAAGTCGCTCGCTTCTAATCATCCAAGCGTACATAGTGAGGTGAGTTTTGACTAGTACAGTTCAAGTTCAGTATTTTTTGCTCTTAATAAATTATTACAGTTGCCTCAAAATACGTTTCATCATCATCATCATCATCTACAGCCATTCACCATCCACTGCTGGATGAAGGCCTCTTCAACACGCTTCCACTCATCTCTGTTTTGCGCCATACTCATCCATCTCACCCCACACATTTTCCTAATTTCGCCCACCCATCTTCCCTGCGGTCTTCCTTTTACCCTTTTGCATTCTCTCGGGTACCATTCAAGCACTTCTTTTGTCCATCTTTCGTCCATTCATTAAGCCACGTGGCCCGCCCATTGCCATTTCAATCTCTTTACTCTATCTACTATGTCCACTACCCTCCTCATACTTCTCACCCACGTGTTCCGCTGTCTTTCCTCGTTATGCCGAGCATACAGCGTTCCATACTTCTTTGAGTGCATTGAATTTTGTGTAGCATCTTGGCGTTCAGTGTCCAAGTTTCACACCCATACGTCATCACTAGCAAAACGCAATGGCAAATGTTGGAAGCAGTCATCGCTTTCCACTGTATTTGGTATTTCTTTGGTTCGACTTTTCATTTATACTGGTTTATATGTTTCAGTCGAAGTGTATTTTCAATTGTAATATATTCCAACTGGAGTATTAGGTCATTCATATTCGAATATAATTGAACTAGTAAACAATATCTCTACAAGCGCAAATGCTCTTTCAATAATAAGCGCCAGTTGTAATATAATAGTTGAGTTTTGACAGCTCATATGCTTTTACGAATGCTTCAGAATCCAATAATGCGCTATTATTTGCTAGGTATTACGAATAAAGGTAAGTGAATACCGTATTACGATTTCTCTAACAATGTGTTCAGAACAAAAATGTGATTTTTCAACTCAATTTACTAGCCGAGTGACGTTTTCACGAAAACTTAACCTCTACATCTAACCTGGTACCAACTTATAGTTGAACTGTATTTTCAGTTGTAATACGTTTTGACCAGTTGGAATGTAATTCGCAATATGAATCAACTTACGTGGGTTAGATGGAATATATTACGACTGACAATACACTTCAACTACATATAACGTAGTTAGTACCAGGTTATATGGAATATTATACCTATTCAAACTAGTCAAAATATATTACAACTGGAAGATACACAGCATTTTTTTTTTACGTTACAATATGGAAATTTTCCATTTTAAGTCAAACCAGCCGTTTAGTAGAGTGGTATTGAAATATATGTCCATAAACACGATGTATTGATATGTAGTTTCTCAACGAAATATTTTTGCTATGTGGGGTGGGTTAGGTTGTATAAGTTTAGTGCTACTTGACTAAACGACTATCTGTATGTAGACTGATGTAAAGTTAGTAGTACTTGACAAGTCTAAGTGTGCAGACACACAGAGAGGCACATTTGCAGTGAGCAACCTAAAGGTTGTAAAGCTTTATTACGAACCTCAAAATACACCATTCTTATTGATCAGAACATCTGAACTGTTCAATAGCAATCGCGTACATTTATTCCTACTGCAAACAGCCGTAAAATATAATATAATCTTTAACGGCATTGCATACATATGTACATACATTTCGATTTGGGTATTGATTAAAATATCTATTTGAACTAGTAGATTTGCCATCAGCGTTATTTTCATTCATGGCCATGGTTAAATTACTCAATTTATACAAATAAATGAATTGTTTAAAACTTCTGGGTATTAGAATAGCAGCTCATTGGAATATGTAGTATGCGAATTTTCCTGAATTTTCTGGACAAGTGGCATCATGCATTTATTCAAGGCCCATTCGAATATGTAGGTGGTCTTAGCGCGGATGTGGTCATCAACCACCTGTCGACCAGTCGGACCACTGGATCTTCACTCCCTTTTGCCGATAAATATATCTGCGCGATGTGCCCATATACATACATATGTATATCAGATATGTATTATATTTTCGTTATCGTTGTGCAATACGTGCAGTGCGTGAAGATTCGAGGGTCGTTATGAAAAATGAACGACCCATTTATTGTGTTTTAACGATTGTCGGGGGTTGGGGCGAGCGTTTTTCCTACCCCATTTTCTCCCATCCCCGCCGTTTCCTTTCTCGGAAAATGCAAATCCGAGATGAATTTCTCTCGCGCCGTCACGTTTTCCTCCACTTTTATGCGGGACAAACAAATTTAACTTTTTACAGGTTTTTAAGGTCATGGCCCTGCTTTCGGGTTTCCTTTTCACTTGCAACTTTTAGTTTTGCAATTGTGTATTATTTTCGATTTGTATGCTGGTATATATATATATATATATATATATGTTTATGATATATAAAATGCAGAATTTTGTTTTTGGATTGCTTTCGCCGTTCGTTGGTGAGCGTTTTTTTTTCGTTTCATAACGTCGGCAAGTGTGCCACCATTGGTACTGCCAACGGTACTGCCCGACGGCTCTGCTACCTTTGTTCGACTCTGCTCTGCTCCTCAAACTGTGTGTAGTCATTGCTTTATTTTATTTAGCACTCTTCTGTCAAAAAAATCCGTTAAAAATGTCTGAATAACACTAAAATTGCTCAAATCAAAGTCTTGGGTACACATGATTAGGTTCAGTCGAAACAATTCGGCAATTTTGAAAATCATTTGACGGTTCAATTATTAATTTCTTCCAGTGTGGTACATTTAAGTACAGTAAGTATTGTATCGACAGTTAAAATGCTTTTAAATAATGTCCTTTCTATAAAGCGAAAAGCTTTGAATGGTACACAATAGTACTTGATAAGTATCAAAACTCTACCATGAATATTGTTCCTTGAATTTCTAGTCATCAATACATCCTTTCATATACTCCTGGCATTTTTCTTATGCCCTTTATTGTGTCTCTGGAAGAAAGTGGTATTAGTATGGCATCTGAATGTTATTGATTGTCAATTATCTAACATTGAGTCGTTATATGCTAAATTAGCATCATTAGTTCTCTTCTGAAAATATATTGAAAAATTTCTTGAAGGAAAACATACATACAATTGAGCGATTTTAAATCTATAAAAAATACACTAATTTAATTGGATTTTTTTTTATTTGATATCTTTTGTATATATATATGTGTATATATTAAAATATCGCCAACGATATTCGTACAAATTCCTCTCCATGACGAGATAATTCATTTAATATTTGACCTTTTTTATTTATATTTTTGGTGATTCCAACTCCACTTAGTTCGTAAAAAGGTCGTCAATTTTTGATCGTGTTACGAATTTTCAAAGAATTTTAAAGCAATATATCAAGCATTCGTCCTTGGTTAGACAGATGTATACAGATACGTACATAGTTGTGGGGTTGGGTTTTTACAAGGTCGATGTGGTAATACAATATTTGGTTTAATCAAGGCTCGAAAATTTAATAAAAGTTTCGCACACCATTTCATAATATATTTGTGAATTAATAATCCAGGTGTCCGCTGCGCTTGGGAAGCGCTGTAATATACCTAAAAGTTTGGTGAGCTCTTTTGTATATACGTAGCTAGCCGAGCTCTCTGGTGTAGGTGTGTATTTATATCAAACCGCTACAAGTATAGAAACCGGTATAGAACTTCGGTATTATATACAGGCTGTACCTTCTTTTTTATATTTTTTATTATCATCTTGTTGTTTTATGAGTTCGACGATATTTGCAAACAATCTGTAAATTTTCCTTGGATATGAACAGCGAAATCGAGTTTTTATCAATGAGATTTTTGAAGTCAAGGAATGGGCGTATGTATAATGACGTTCTCAAAAGCGTGACCTATATCAGCAATGAGTGCAATGAATATTAATGCTGATTCGGACCTCTTTAAGACTTCGTTCGTTATATAAATGTTGATTCTGTTACGTGTGCGTAGGTGGAGCGAAAGTTCGAAATGCATTGTATTTACATAGATATTGGTCTGAAAAAAGTTAGGTTACTGCATTTTAATTGCAAAAATCACAATGTGATGCAAGGAGTAATGTTGCGTACAAATTCTTGAGAAAATTTTGTATAAAATGATTATGATACATATATTTGGGTGTGTTCGTGAAACGATACTTAATACGAAGTTGTTGAGTATGGAATATTAATTGAATTTTTGAAAAATGTATGAAAAGTAGTTAAATTTCATATGAAACAATGCTTATATTTTATTAAAGAATTGATCGGAATATTGATCCATATAATTGTTATAATCTTTTATTTTTTGTGATGCTTATGACAAAATTTTGGGATTCGTGTTATCCGTGTTTGTTCGTTTGTTCGTGCCGACTCTTCTCCATAAGCTCTAATTAGCCGGATTAATTACAAATTTGAAATTATTATGTTTAAGTATAGAAGTAGAACAGAACTCGAGACAAACCGCCGTCAAAAAGTTTGCTAAATTTTGTCGTTTATAGTATTTTTTGCATTGTAAATTTTGTCGTTTATAGTATTTTTTGCATTGTAAATTTTGTCGTTTATAGTATTTTTTGCAATGTAAATTTCTGCCGATTTTGATCCAAAAAATAGCAAGTGTAGGTTAAGTTATGCTAATCGTACATATGTATAAAACATACGTTGAACATAAATACTCTGTCGACAATTTTTTTATATTGCATGATGTTTTTCAGCCTTGTAAAACATTTTTTTTGCAGTGCCAATGCCCTTTATTATCGCTATTTTCCAAAAATTTCTATTTATAATAAAATGCCCACATTATACTGATAAAAGTACCAAAAAAAATCGTGAAAAAATATCCCATTCGGGTTATCCGTGCAGGTCGGCTAATCCGTGCCGTATCTCGTGTGCCATTAGTCCGGATTAGCGAGAGCTACATACATAAATAATGAATAAAAATAGGGAATTCCGACAGACGAAGGTAACCTGTAGGTATTTGTATTTGTCAATAAATAAATATATAATTTTTCACGAGTGGCCGTACATCAAAATCGATCTAATTAAATATTTAATCGGTGGCCGCTGTATATAAACCGGTAGCTGCTTAATTCAGCCCCGAGCCCGCGTCATCTAGCCTCTCCCCACCCACTCCTCCACATCCCGAACCACCCCATCCCTCCACAACCCCTCCGCCCCCACCGCCCTCCCACGCCCCTCTGCCCCTGTCCTCCCCCTTAACAACCCGCCCGGCCCCTCCAAACCCACCCCGTCCTCCTGCGAACCCTCCTGCCCCTCGTTCAGACCTCCCCTCTCTCTTCGTGGCACGTGAACGCACCCCACACCACCCCCCAAAATGAAAACTTACCAAAAGAGAAAGTAAAAATAATATATTCTGGATCGGACGACACGCAAACGACCGCCAATTTCGGAACTTTCACGACGAGTCTCATGCGAAGAATGCACGCTGCCACCAGCTCGTCACAATCATCACTCGCGATGATTTTGTACTATTCGATTGTGCCTCCTGCCTTACATATTATTATTATTATGAAGAGAGTCGTCTAATGCTGGAACTGTGTTTATGTTCGCCTGAGGGAGTTTCGTGGGTCGGTTTTCGGGTCTGGTTCTAATTTTTGGCACCATTCCCGACCCATCCCTAGGTGTCCCGCCTCTCTTCTCGCCCGCCACTCCTCTCTCTCTCTCCCGTTCCCTTATTTCCCTTCCCTCGTCCGCACGCACCTCGTTTCGCTTTTCTTTCGCTCTCGTATAGCGAAAACCCACGCCGGGTTTTCCCTCACCTCTCCAGTCTCGGAAAAACCCAAACCCCCGCTCGCCCACCCCCCGAAACCTTTCCGAGCAGACAACAAAAAAGTTTTTCCTCTCAGAGCTGTGCCGAGCAAAAGCGGACTCTGCTGAAGCACTTTTGTTTTCCTCGACGGGGTGTCTCCTGTCGAGAGACACTCGATGATACAGAATAGGATTACCTATCGCTGCCATTATCATTAAAAAACCAAAATTGGAACCCAGTATATAATTTTAATTTATTTTTTAATGACCGCTTACCAGTAGAGAGGTCGTGGGCTCAAATCCCGACTGAAATCGAAACATTTATTCGATATTCTCGATGATTGCGAATACGACCTGGATGATTATTATATCCAGATCGGCCGTCAACTTTTATAGTTTACCCATTTATTTAAGCGATAAAGCTTGCACTTTGTTTTACAATATTTAGTAAAAATTTATTTATTTATTTAAAGATGACTATGATGATATTTATTGTAAGTTTCCGAAACTGTCCAATGACACATCTAAAGGGCAACAGCTTTTGTAATTACATACATTATTTTTATGCATTCTCTTTTGTGCTACTGTACTAGCATTAACCCTTATCGGACCTGATGTATTATACAGCAGTCATGTGACACAGTTTTAATACAAAAGCGCGGTTCAATACCAATCACGATGCAGAGTAAAAATATAAATTTTCAACTAGAATTCAATTTACACCATATTAATAATTGAATCGAAAACTGTTCTATTTGAGGCAACCTTTTATAACCTCATTATATTTACTGAAGATAAGTTCAAGATTCATAATTTAAAAGTTCAATATACAGTACTGATCAGTGCTAGTAAACCAGTGGTCAACGAGCACTAATCACCTAATCTCTACGTTACAGTACTTTTGATTTTTTTGTGTACAGCGGAGAAACGCGATACGACGGAAACGGATGTTTCAAAAGTACTCTCAAACTATGAACCGCCATCGATTCATACCATACAGCCAAATCCTTATACATATATACTGATGTATTTGTGTCGTATTTATATGTACTTTTGTCGAATTTGTGTATGTCTCATACAATTTGATGTACCTAACTTTTTTCGTGTATGCATAAACGATGTAAATTGTAGTAATGAGAATGTGTGATGTAAACGATTTGTGCTGTGAGTAGTATATGCGGGTTCATCTAGTACTTGTTCCCTGGAGTGGAGGACTTGTACAGCGGTCGTCCTCCCTACGGATTACATCTCTGCGTTTTCGTCCTTTTCACGTAGTCAGGCTTTGCTCTGCAAGGCACGCTCTATTATGAATGATTGAACAAAAAGGCATACTTTTTTATACCGATAAAATCAATGAAATTTCACTCAGCTCACTTTTATTTTAGTACTTAAGCTTTTAAGAATTACATATATTCCTTCATCGATATGACATCTAAATTTCTTAAAATTGCTGACGTTAATGTCGTATATACATATGTACCTGCGAATTGTATTCAACCACTTTTTCTGTGATTATTAGGGTGCAGACGCACTATATCTTACGGCACGGCTTGCCTAGATAGATTCCAGCTGTGATGGGCGTATCCTCAAGTTATTGTTAATTTATACGGTTTAAATAATATTAAACTAACTCTCCACTACTGCTGCGTCTTTCACTCCGATCTTGGAAACCCCACTACATGACCTCATATCATTACTCATATAAAGCTCGTATAAGGGCGAAATCAGACAGCGGTGAATGTGGGACGTGGTTTTTTTCAAATAGTTGTAAATATATAGAAAAAATGTGGCATTCATGGGACGTGTCCTTTCGAAACGACACATTCGGCCTATGTCATTGAAATTATATGGTAGTATTTATCCTTGCTTGACAGAGATCTATACCAAAACGGACCATTTGGACCATTTTCGGTAAAATTGTATCCTTGCTTGACAGTGATCGATAACGAATATGGGATTACACCGTTACCATACAATTTCAATGACATAGGAACGAATATGTCGTTTTGAAAGGACTATCCCATGCACACGTCCCATGAACGCCGCATTTTTAAAACTATCTAAAAAAAACCACGTCCCACATTCACCGCTGTCTGATTTCGCCCTAAGTAAGATTTGTAACAATTTTGTAAATTAATCTCACCCCATCATCTGAATTTGGAAAAGCAAATACACCTAAAACTAGCCTACTATATGATCCATTGAATGAGTCCATTTTGACAGTTCATACAATATGAGGCTTGACTGAGTTCAGCATGTCTTTTGAATAGTTAAAATGTAACGTTCGCAATCGCGCACTTTAGCTTGCGTTTTGTTATTTTTCAGCAGCACTTACGTGTGTATATTATATAGGACATGTGGCCCATTTCGAAGGGATACAGAACGTAAATCCTTTTCGGCCTGAGATAATAAAAAGTAGAGCCAGACGCAACGGTGTGTCCGCCGCGAAAACTTTTTCGAGGTTATTCTTCCGTAGATGTAGTAGACATACAATATGGATATAGGTAGTATGCGTCGATGTGGTATACACTTGGGTAGAAATGGTGAGTTTCGTTTCAAGGTTTCGGTCGGGAGTGTCGTTAACTTGAAACACGTACCCACGTAGTCGAAAACTCGTCTGAGGGATTTATCCCGATTTTTTTCACTTTTATTCCTACTTTGGATTTGAATTTTCAATTGCACCGAAAGCCCCTCTTACAGAGCATTACCGTCTAATTCGTTTCGATTCAAAACTGATGATTTAGTTAATGTTCAAATTATTATATTAACAAACATTTTAGGTCAAATATATCTGATACCAGACCCAATAGTACATATATCTACAACCGATAAATCGAATTCGTACTCTAGGCTCTGACTCAATTTTACGTGCATTCAAACTATCGGTTTGTTTGTAATATATTTGCGTCAGTTTCAAATATAATTGATAATAATACATATGAAGCTTGATTTCGATTTGTAATATATGTATATTGTCAAAACGAGCTAGTTTGATAATTGTATGCTAAAGCATCCTCTTGAATGAAAAAGGCGCAGACACACAGAATCGTACGGCACGGCATGCCTAGATAGACTGCAGCTGTAAATATGTATGTCTTATATTATTGTTACAGACTTTGGTTTGTAACCAGGTCGGTCGTTTCTTATCACAGTTTGCTAATTTTTCTGATTTTCATTGAAACGATTCCTGCAAAATTGGCTTTCCCTACCCATTTCTGTCGCGAAATCTTGAGTTGTTATTTTATCTCAAGATTCACCTGGTTTCTCTCCATAGATGTCTCTATGAATGTTTATGGTATAAATTCCTATTTTTGTAAAAAATGTTTATTATCGTATCATATTCAATGTTTATTGATCGTACTGTATACGATGTCTGACTATAAATGCTCATGTATGGTTTCGAATTATGGAATGATTATGTATTAAAAATATATATAAATAATTCCTTAACGTCTATATAGCAATGCGTGCAATTTTAAATGTGAGGAGGCGTAAGAATGCTAGAAGTTAGATGAATTGAAATGGTTGAACATTAGAAATAGGCTTAAATTAAACACTTTAAAATTTGTATATAAGCTAGATAAGAATCTATTACCCAAATATTTTAATAATCATATAGTTAGGAATAGAGATATACATAATTATAAAACTAGAAATAGGAATAAATGAATTATAGGTAGAGTTAAGAAAGCGAAAACTGCAGGAGGTGTTTTCCACAGAGGTGTTCAAATATACAATGCCCTTCCTTGAGAGTATTAGAGGTGCTGGTAATATTGGCGCTTTCTTAAGGGGTGTTAATGGATACCTCTGTAGACGATGACGTTATTATATATGTAAGTTTAATAAAATGCTATGTTTGGAATTATATTATATTATTTTAGGATTACTAATTATAGTTTTGTTATATTATAGTTGTTAGTTTTAGTTTAAAATTGTTAATTGTGAAATAATTCATTAGCAATTTGCTATTTAATAATAAATAAATATAGTATACTCAAAATTCTTGCAAAATTGGCTTTCCCTCCCCATTTCTCTCGCAAAATCTTGAGTTATTATGTCGTATCTCAAGGTTCGCCGGGTTTCTCTCAATGGATGTCTCTGTGGATAAAAATTCGTATTGTTGTATACGTGTTTGTTGATCGTATTGTATACGATGTTTGCAATGCACTTTGCTATGTTTGACCATAGATGTCATGTATAGAGCGCGGATAAAGACCGTGCTTTTTCCAGGAATCGGGGCGTTTTGGCTCTATTTACAAAGCTAGAGTCCAAAAAACAAAGGTTCCGCGAACTTTTAACAATGCATTTACAACAATTGAACAATGAACGGCGCGCTCTGGTTCCGCTCTTTAATTCGCATGTATAATTCGAAATTATTCATGACTCATGTATAATTTCGAATTATGTATGAAATTTGGTGTGTTTCTTGATCTATATAGTACACTCGTCGCATTGGAGCGATCTGTAATGACTAGAGGTAGGATAGCCAAGGGGCCGCTCATTGTTCCATTGTTGTAAATCCTTTGTAAAAAAGGTTCGGCAAACCTTTAACAATGCATTTACAACATTTGAACAATACGCGGCACGCTCTGGGTCCGGGCTTTAGTAATGACTAGAGGTCGGAATCTGAAGGGGCCGGAAACGTGCCGCCTATTGTTCCATTATTGTAAATCCTTTGTAAAAAAGGGTCGGCAAACCTTTAACAATGCATTTACAATCTTTGAACAATAAACAGCCCCTTCAGATTCCGGGCTCTAGTAATGAGGAGTGTACATTGATTGATTGAATAAAAAATAAAAGTAAAACTATGTAGAACCGCCAAATTTGGTATCCTATATCCGGTTTTCGGAAGGGGTTGGATACTGTAGTCAAGGTACCCCCCCGTACAAACTTTTGCCCAAATGTGAATACTTTTTGTTTCTATTTTGGTATTATCACGTTGAATCCGACACAGGTGCGGATGCATACACTAGCGCTCTGATGAAAACGGACTTCAGGGACAAGTTCGATGTTCCTGCTTAATTTGTATGTAAGCATTTGGTTTCGCCAGCACAAGTGGGACTTCTTACCTTTTTGTTTTTTTTTTTGTTTTCGATATTTTTTTCTGCAAATCGAGTAGGACAAGGAAGGTTTGTGAGTCTGGAGTTTGTGCTCAGGTCGTGGTAGTCCGGGGCCGATCCGTAATGCGTAGGTCTATTATCCGTAGGGCGTAGAGATAGCGTGCGTAGCTGCGTAGGCCCCGGCCTATATACAAGCCACCTCCGATCCGGCCCCGGTCGCACCCCCCCCCCTCTCACCCCCTCCCCGATCCGGGCCACCCCTCGGGAGGGTATCCGCCCCGTAATGAAAGGAGAGGGGCGGAAGGACGCCGGTGGAATTGTGCGAGCTCCGAAATGAGGACAAAGCAGGATCCGAGGAGCCAGGACAAAGTCGACGCAGACGTGGTGGTGGTGGTGGTGGAGGTGGTGGTGATGGTGGAAGGCTGTGTGCGATTAGGTGGCGTAAAAACAAATGGTAGCGAACCCACCTCCGAATATAACCCACCCACTCGCCCACCCACTACCAAAGAGGGAATATCAGAATACGGTCTCAAATGTACGACGACCAAATTTTCCCATTTCAAAAGGGTACTTCATCACAGCAACACTCTTTGGGCTTCGTTTTAGCTCTGCGGTGACTCCACTTGCTCCACTCTCATTAAACTTTACTCCATTCGGTCACTGCCTCCTAAATATCACTTAATCCTAAATATCATATCGGATCTCCTGTCGGAATGTGCTCATTAGTACTCCAGACAGCTGAACTACCATCTTTCGTTCCTTCAGTGAACAGTGGAACGATCACTGGAGTAGTATTCTACCTTTCCTTTCTTTGTGTCGGGATCATAACCAGCATATCTTGCTATGTTCAGTGTGGTTATGAGTTCGAGTCACACTGGTTGCTGCTGGCCAGACCTTGGTTTGTGACCAAGTCGGTCGTTTCCTATTGAGAGTTTGCCAATTTTTCTGATTTATATTGAAACGATTCCTGCAAATTGGCTTTCCCCCTCCATTTCTATCGCTAAATGTTGAGTTATTATGTTATATCTCAAGGTTCGCCGGGTTTCTCTCCATAGATGTCTTTGTGGATGATTGTTATATAAAAATTCGTATTGTTGTATAAATGTTTGTTTATCGTATTGTATACGATGTTTGCAATGCACTTTGCTATGTTTGACCATAGATGTCATGTATAATTTCGAACTATGTATATAATTTGGTGTGTTTCTTGATCTATATAGTACACTCGTCGCATTGGAGCGATCTGTAATGACGAGTGTACATAGATTGATTGAATAAATAAATGATTTATTTATTTTTCTATAAAAGAACTTTCTTCAGATTGTCCCTGCTTCACTTCTTCTAATCTAATTAATGGCTAAATTTCCTCTAGACAAATAGATTTCACTTCTCTATATATGTACATACCTTCTACATCTTTTTTCTACTAAATCCGCTATGTAAATCTACAGTTTTCAATTTAGAACTATCAAATTTACTACCATATAATGGTGCTCGTAACAGATCACGGGCGACCTTGGAAAGCGTTGAGTCTGGGGTCAAAGGCATCCCCATACAAAGTTTTCTTAAAAAGTTTTTTTTCAATTTGCAACACCGGGTAAGTCGCCTGGTATATATATCATAAATAATCTTCCAATCTTCTCTGGAATCTGCAACACGAATAACTTTCACAAACGTATAGCCTATTTCTTTTGATAGCTCTACTTCTTGCTCCTTTCACGTCATCAACCACTTTTAGTCACTCTAAACGATTTATACTTCTTCGTATTATGTGTTAACGTATAAATGGTATAAACTTCTATGACATCTGCTACTTACTTAGGGTGGAATTCTAATTTTGAAAATCTAAAAATGTTCCCTTAATAGCATCATCATCATTATCGTCAGCAATGCATGAACTAGTACTATCCGATGCTCTAAGCAGCCTTCTTATTTTTCTCTAAACATTTTTTCTTTTCCTTGCTTTCATACGTACGTACATACATTATCCTGAGTACCATTTTAATATCTTTCGTCCGGTTTCTTCTTCGTCTTCGTCCAACCTTCTACGAGTTCTTGTTCAACTGCGTCTGGTACTTTTGTCCCACTTCTCATCTATATATTCCGCATTTTCTTTTAAAAAACTCTAATTTATATGTTAATTGACATCGTATACTGAAACAACATACATACAACAAACACTCCACCATTCAATATGTAAGATAGATAGTTGTCGTTCACCTTGCCTAAGTTTGGCCCTGATTCAACATAAACTTTGCAATGTCTAATTTCGTAGTTTCTATTAGTGAAATCATCGTGAGTCATGAGTAATAAGTTATTAACGACCCATCAAAGCGGGAGCGTTGGAACAATGGTATAAATTTAACCCTTAAAAAGTAGGTATGTTTAATAGGTACGTAGATATAAAATGAAGGAAAGTCCTTGTGGAGTGGAGTAGTCGTCGAATGGGGTTTCGAGGATCAAACGCGGATTATGTGCCGCTAATGAGTTATTTTTCGTTGCGGCCTTGCCGGCGGGCTTTACCACCGACCTTCTCAAATATTCATCAAACGTCCATCTTCAGATTTATATTAGGCTGCTCTTTGATCATCGACATCGTCATTATCAACGCCGACTCCTTATTTTCTCAGGAAACCCCTTTGCGGAAATTTCTCCCTTTGCCGTCTCACGCAGGACGACTGGAATCTCGATAATTAAAACTATTTTTTTTAAATACGTAATTTATTTTAAATTTTTTCAAACCAAGGATAAGTCGAAAGATAATTACTCGTCATTTTTTGTTATACAATTAATGCCGTAGTAGTTTTAGTTGAATAATAATCTTTATTTTTACGAAATATCAATACATTGAGCAGCGGTCCCTAAACTACGGCCGCTTTTTATCTCGCCCGAAATCGAATCTCAAAGATTTTTCATTTTGCAATTATTTATTAATTAAATTAAGCAACAAAAAATCGCGTTTTTTACTTACCAGAGCACAGATATAAAGTTTGACTCACTAAATTCGAATATGACTATGATTTTTGTTGACATCTTCTCGTTTATGAGATAACCTAAGCGCCTAAAATGTATACGGATTTTTAGCTTTTGCAGTCTTTAACTCAAAATCTAGTATTGCTGTGCCAAAAGTGAGTATTGGAATCAATATTCAGATGTTTTTTTCTATCGATTGTAATTTTTTATAGCTTTAAAATATTTATAATCTTGCAATTATTAAAAGTCAAAAATATACTTCTTTTTACGAGGTTTTTTTTTACTCATTTTTTTTTCGTGCTAGCATTTATTGGGCAAGTTTTATATTTCACTACGTTAATATGGGTTGGTTATCAATCTCAATATTTTTTAATTTTATCTAAACGTACTAATTCAAGCGGTAAATGATTTTAAATTACATTATGAAATGTTCTTGGCAGGTCCGCTGAGCATAATATTTATAGTAATATTTTATTTTTATAATATTTTTTATGGCATAATATAAAAATAAGCTTAAAAACCTTTAAACGGATTTTAAATTGCAGAAATATTAAACATACACTGTTGTAAATTTAGAAAATGTGCGAAAAAATGTAAAATTTCTAGTCCGTTTCTCGTCAAACTTTCTTGTTTCGAAATGTTTGAAGAAACCTGGCGATGTTTTCATGTAAAATTTCGACCTTGATTTTTCGATCTTTATATTCGCATGACACGAATAAATTTGAATTATTCAAAGAATCGATTACATTATAAAGAGATTCGGCTCAGATTTACCGAATACATGTATATTTACACGCTTACTGTTGATACATATGCATTGTCATAATTTTATGTTCTTACATTTGCCACAGTTCAAACTGATCAATGTTCATATAATAAACCCACATTCATTATATGCATATGTACATACATATCGTTTAACCCAACCTAATCCATAATTAATATTTTGATATTTGTTTTTGAAATTATTTCCCTTTCGCGCAATGTATTAATTAAACTTGCTGTTGAAAGTCTTTGCATTAATTTTTTCAGTCATTTCAATTTTTGATTCGATCTAAACTATTAAACGTGACTTACCAATCCTTCAGCTTGGCCAAAAAATAAGCTCTCATATCAAGATCTCTTCTACGATTGCGTACATTAAACGTAACCCAAGCAAAATCGATTGTAGGCTTTTATTGCTTCCAATGTTTTGTTAAGCTTGACCTAACCCAACACGATTATCGCGCACGCGTGACTGACTAATTGACGGTCATTTCTCAATTATGACAAATCATTAATGTATTGTTTATTTTTGTTACAGGTATACATATAGAACATCTCCCTGAGAACAGACACATACATACTGCGATTTTTCACAAACGGTTTTCGAGATCACCAAAGGCCGCCACACACGCATAGAGGTTTTGATTCCGTCTGATATTTATTTATTTGCTAACAAAGAGCGTGTATGTAATATGTGACTTAAAAGTGAGGATTTCGTGTTTAATTTCGATTGTAATAATCGCGTATATATATATAAAATATAGTAGATGTTGGTTATACGAGTTTTGGGTAGGTAGAGGTAGGTAGTCGGGAGGTTGGGTATTCATACCCCATTTTAGCGTTGGGGGTTCGGGATATAACATTTCGGGGTCTTCCAAACGAGGGTCGACCTACTCGTCCCTATCCCTATCCCTATCCTCGTCCCCTCTTCTTCGCTCTCCTGCGTCCCCTTTATTCTTCCACTGCTCTTCCAACGTATACCCACTCCATACCTATACGCATTAAATATATACGTATATCGAGTATTTTGGGTTTTGGATGGAGTTTTCGGTCTCTTTTTACTTTGGAATTAAAAAAATTAATAAATCAATCGTAACTTTGTATTGTATTCGACATGTAACGAATTCCGACCTGCATTATATAAATGTATGTAATTCTGCACAAAGGATCCAAGCTATGTGATATCTATATCTGATATTTTGACAGTCGAAACTTCATTAATAATTTTTGTACTACATATGTACCATATATAATTACCAAATTTTATAGGTGTGCTTTTATATTGTTTAAGTACATATAAATGCTAATTACACTGTTCGACAAATGACGACTTTTTTTTGGTCATATCTCGTCTCTGAACCATTTTTCGTCTCGAATAGTGTTATTATCATGAAAATTTATTGGTTTTATATTAATTCAATAATTCAAAACATATTCCTATTTGGAAATGAGTATTGATTATTTTGTAAATTTAACTCATATTTTAAGCTCCACACAAATATTGTCAACATGTTGAATTTAATTTCAATTTTATATGATTTAAGCTAAAAAAGATAAAAAATCGTAATGTGGAGACATTTATTTTGTTATCTTTGTTAGTACAAAATTTCATGCAATACTTATTAGTGTCGTTTATAGTAATTTTTCATTGAAAACAAATTTTATAAAAAAGTCTTAATCAATTATCAGAAGATTCGGAGCCGCATGAGGCTCTTTGTATGAAAATTTTGAGACTTTTATTGTTTTTAATGTTTGCTTTATATAAAATAAAATAAATAGAAGATTTGTGGACTATATTTCCTTTTACATCAATGAAAATTTAATTAACAAATATATCTACATATAAAAAACCAAAGGAAATTGTTCCTTAAGTACATAGACTTTAGTATAAAATAATTTGTTTTGCATAAAAATTATTCCCAACGATTTTTCTAGATCGATTCGTTTAATGAAAAAATAATTTTATACGATGATATTGTGTTCGTAAAAGTTGTAGCATCGCTGGCTCAGACGAATTGTATTCGAGCATGGGGTTCAGAAGCAGAGCGGTCCTATTCCCAGAAATGGTTTTGGAACATGAAGGGGCTTTTGCCAAAAACGACCTTCTCTCCCCGTTCTATGTATATTTTCCCTTCTATCGGGGTAGGTTTAAAATAAAATATACGAGCTCTTCTTCCCCTTCTTTATTCTACTTTGGTATGACGGATTTATTTGTTCAAAAATAATTGTATGTGTTCTTACATTTACAATTGCAGGTAAAATAAAATATAGGCATTCGATCTATATACATACATATATATTTTTTTATTATTTGCCCGTACTATTTTCTCACGGTATAAAACAGATTCGGTAATATAAATGGATCCTCGTTCTGTTTGCTCCGAAAATGGACCCTTTCGCCCGTATAGATACATAGATAGATGATGGGAAAACTACTAAAGTAAAACCGAACACTTAAGAAATGATTACTCGAAAAATTGCCGACGGTATAGTGGTCATTTGCGATATTGCTAAATTTTTATCTATTTTCTTTGATATACCTTTATATGTACATACATATACGAATAAACTTCCGTATTTTTACTTTTCTACATAGTAAGCGCCTAAACAAAACAAGGGAAATTCTGTTTACACGATTTGTATACATGTTTCCAACATACGTAGGTCAGAAGATCAGATCGATGGTTTCGATGTCGTTGATAACAGGTTGTGAACGTCGATAACTAATAATGATTTGTTTATGTTGCTGTTTACGATCAATACGTTCTATGTATAGTAAGTACCACGTTGTGCATTAAATTACATTTCTGTTTAGTTGATCTTCGATTGGTCTAAAATGAATTACAGTCTTTAAGCATATTCAAATTTCCAGCCGTAGTTCCATTATTTACTTAATTTTTAAATCACGAAGTGTTTTCATTTATATGTATTAATATGGAAACCAGAATATGCTAGTTTCGTCAATAAAATCGTATAAAGGCGCAAACGCACTGAATCGTACAGCATGCACTTACTCGTGGTTTCCAGCTGGGAAGGGTGTTTCTTTAGGTCTTTATTAATTCGTACTATCTTATTATTTTGACCGTTTCTCGTGCATTTCTTCAAGTATGCACGGATCACTGTCAAACATAATCTGTACTGTTATCGTAGAATCAAGAACTAAAAATATTTCTTATATCACACTATATTTATTCAAATAAAGACGGTAGCCTTATGTTGAGAGTTTCAAATGTTTACTTCGCTGTATCCTCAGCATAAATAATATGCTTAAAATGCGCTGCAGACGAATTTTTTTCTAAAAAGTATTATGTCTTTCTAGTTTGGCAAAATGCGTTTTCTTACATAATCATTGTTGTTGTTTTGAATGGGAGATATATTGACAACTAAAAATTAAATGAAATAGTATGTGTCAATTATATTATTTTTTAAAAATTTACAAACCCTAATTTAAAAAAAAAAAGCTTAAAATAGTATGTAATTTGTGAATATGTATGTAGGTAAGGCACAGCCGTAGCCAGGGGGGGGGGCATAAGGGAATTACCCCCCCCCCCCGTATATTAAAAAAATAATCTAGAGAAAAAAAATTTAATTTAAAATTTTTTATTTTAATTCAACACCTCGTGAAATTTTTTTCAATAAATAGACATAAGTATGAAAACAAAAAAAAATGTTTTTAATAATTTGCAATATGATTCATAAAAGTTTTGTATTAAAGCGCCGCAGTAGTAAATTGTTTTTGAAAAAATAGCATAGTTACATATTCTGATGCTATATTCTTCTTTAAGCTCATAAATGGTTTCCTTGATTGTTCTGATTTACTGAAGAAGGTTAATTTCAGAATCCCAGTTCGATACTCTAGACGCGTTGCACTCTTTTCACTTGATCCTTTCAATACTAATTCCCAAAAATATTTTTATCTGCAGCGCGTTTATCGTATGTTTAACGGAGAGCTGAATGAGGTTGATCTGTTTGGTATTTCCCTACATCAATTCAGGTCTAACATCAAGAGAATCTTGACCGATTGATTCATTTTTTCTCCTATT
This sequence comes from Arctopsyche grandis, assembly GCF_051622035.1. Taxonomy (NCBI): domain Eukaryota; kingdom Metazoa; phylum Arthropoda; class Insecta; order Trichoptera; family Hydropsychidae; genus Arctopsyche; species Arctopsyche grandis. The sequence continues at coordinate 23,751,506 of NC_135367.1, read as the reverse complement.
CTATTTTTCCAATATTTCCATTATTTTTATACTTTAGTTTAGTTATGTAATGTGCTATTTAATCATATTATAGCTTTCATTCTTTTCCTTTTCATTTGTTTATTTTGTATTTACCTTTTTCATTTGTTTTATATTTGTAAATTTCAATTTCTTCTTATATTCTATCTTATAACCTTTTCCAAATATTTTAATGCTATAGTTTAATTATGCAATGTACTACATATTTTGTCATGCCTTTATTCTTTACTTTTTAATTTGTTTTCCTTATATTTATCTCTTTCATTTTTGTAAAAATCTATTATTGGACTCGGATGTTACATATATTATTTATTTACTTTTTGTTTTTGTTATACCTATCTCTGTACATCCTGTCTGTTGATTTTTCAATTAATAAAATAAATAAATAAATAGTTAATTAATTTGATCAAAAAAAAAGTCTATTAAAAATAACGAAAATTCGATTATTCTATTCTACACAATATTCTAGTTGTATGAGTTTAAGCTTATTTAAAGTTTTTTTTTTTAAAAAACCCTTGGAAAGGGGGGGGGGGGTTGCGCATGTGTTTCAGCCACCCCCTCCTAAAAAATTCCTCGCTACGGCCAATGATGTACGGTATTTTTTTTAGAAATGCGCCGTTGATGAAATTTTTCAAGTGTATTTATTATAATTTTTCTAAAATCGGTTTGTCAAACATTCGCTCAGATACTACATATATATGTATAAAAGTTTTCATCTTTGGCGGTTGACATTGCAACACGGACGTAAAAGCGAGCATTCCACAACGGGTACGGGACGAACAGGTGAATATGGCAAAGTTTAGAAGACATAAATGATTGTCGGCCAACAAGTGGGTGGGGGTGGGTGGGTGGGGGCGCGACCACGTGTCCGAAACTATTGGCAAGTAGGCGGCGCGGCACGAGAGAGACACGTGCACCCGGCGAACTTGACAGGGTCGGATTGCATTCGGGGCTGTTGGGGGGGGAGGAGGAGAGTCCCTCCTCTCCAGGAGATGAATCGCCCCATTCATGGGCCATTGTAGGTGTCGGTGGGTGTGTGGGAGTGTGAGTGCGCGCGCCACTGAGCGAAACTTTCGCCGTTCACGGCTTATAAGTTTTGTGACGTCAAGCGGCACCGACACTCACTACACACTTTGCTTCACTTCACTTCACTTCACTTCCTCAACCCCTTCACCTCCCACGCACCTCTCCTTCCTCCCCCCCGCTCGCCAACTTTCCTATCGATAAAATTCGCAACCCCGCGTCTCTTGAGGTTTCTTCGATCCTCCGAGTTTGCACTTTCTACTCAAACTTTTCTCGTCGCCTTTACTTTCTGGAGGTGTGAAGAAGGCGTTGCACACTTTGCTAACGAGTCATCCCAATTGACGTTCAACTAGTTCAATTTCGTTGCCGCGTTCCGTTTGATATTTACCGCTCGCCAAGAACAGTAACACTTGCATATGTAGATTCGTATGAACTTCGTTTCAAAGATCTACATAGTATGTATCTATTCTACGAAATGCTTTGTTAAGAGGGCTGGACAGCAGCGCCTTGTCCATACAAACGTACTATACTTCTCCCTACCTCAATTATGGCACTAGAGAAATTATTTTTTAATATGCTATGGATATCCACCATTGGGGTGCATCTATCGTTTTATTTTTTTGATTAATTATTTTTTATAGGAGCTAGGAGCCGCCAAACATCTATAAAATCGCCTCTTTTTTACACCCACGAAAAGAGTCCAGCGTGGTTATTTAACGGTCGATTTAAAAAAAAATACGCCGATAGATGCACAGAAAATATATTTTTCATACCGATGATGAAATTTTTTTAAAAATTGGTCCAGTTTTGGAGGAGAAAATAGTAGAATACGAAACCTCGATTTTGTCAATTTAAAACACGTTTTATCTGGTCGAAGCGCAACTGTCGCATTCACTCAATATATATATTGATATATATTGTCGCATTCACTCAATATATATATATCGAAGAAAGGAACGGTAACAAAATTAAGGTTTCGGGTGTACAGCCCTCTTAAAGGTTCGCCGAACCTTTTTTTTTTGCACTCTAGCTTTGTAAATAGAACCAAACCGCCCCGATTCCTGGAAAAAGCACTGTCTCTAGCCGCAGTCTAGTCATGACTAGTCACCGGAGCCTGAGGGGGGCCGTGTATTGTTCAAAGGTTGTAAATGCATTGTTAAAGGTTTGCCGAACAATGGATAACACTGTGACTATCCTACCTCTAGTCATGAGTCATGATTCATGACTAGTCACCGGAGCCTGAGGGGGCCGTGTATTGTTCAAAGGTTGTAAATGCATTGTTAAAGGTTTGCCGAACAATGGATAGCACTGTGACTATCCTACCTCTAGTCATGACCATACATTGAAGGGTAATTAGGACAAGAAAGTTTTGCTATTGTTCACTTCGTAGAAAAAACTTTTTTGAACACTGTTGGAACAGTGTATTGTCATTTTACGTTGCCCTGATGACTAGAGGTAGGATAGTTACAGTGCTATCCATTGTTCGGCAAACCTTTAACAATGCATTTACAACCTTTGAACAATAGACGGCCCCCTCAGGCTCCGGTGACTACTGATGACCATCCGATGTCTAGTCATGAGTAGTCACCGGAGTCGAGGGGGCCGTGTATTGTTCAAAGGTTGTAAATGCATTGTTGAAGGTTTGCCGAACCTTTTTTACAAAGGATTTACAACAATGGAACAATGGATAGCACTGTGACTATCCTACCTCTAGTCATGAGTCATGACTATCATTCGCCTTATTTTCTTATTACATATTTGATTCTTCCACTATTTTTCTCCACAGATTTAAAAATCTTTATCTTCATTGCACTTTAAAGCGAATTATACGATATCTTATTTAAAAATATCTAACTCACCCATGGATGAGACTAGTTTCATGCTAAATTGGTTATATACCGTGGATATATTAATTTATATTATATACTAGTCGATTGCCCAGCGTTGCTCAGGCGAGTAAAATTTGTCAAAAATGGAACATTTAAATATAATTTTGATTCCGGGACTCCGATGCCGAAAACTGTTATGATCAGACATCGGCGTTGGATGAATGATTTTCAAATAACAATAGACCTCTCCATTAATGTTCAGAGCGAGAGAGCAAAAAAAGCTTGGCTTTTGTAAGAAATTGGTAATAGTGAACCATTTTTGTGCGAAAAGCATCCATCAATCGCCGATCTTTGGTTTTGATGAAATATGTAGTACACCAAAATTGTTTGTTCTTGATTGAAAATTGAAAACCGTAGATTCGCACAGTGGACATTTTTTGTATCATAAATTTTGTACATGTTTGGTCTTGGGCGTTCGCATGAAAACTGCCTCGCGAGCAAAACACACTTGATTTATCAAGTTTTTTCATAGCCTAGCCTACTTAACTATCTGAAAGAACCTTTTGGAACGCTTCCAAATCCACGCACTGCCAAAAAGAAGAGTTTGACGCAAAACTTACGGGTAGTACCCACACACACACACACACACTCACAATAGTCGAATGTAGACGTAGAAAATGCGTTCCACTTGACCTCGTTTAAGGTAGAGTACGCTTATCGTTACTACAAGGTGGCACGTCGTGTCTCGTAGCACTTCTCATTAGCATTCTGGGCTCGTCTTCCTCGGAAAACCCTCTGAAACACCCTCCCCCTCCACCAGTGCCAGATTATATTTGCTGGAGCGCAATTTTCGAATGTTATTTGCGTTTTATCTGACCGTTCGTATCTGGAAAGTGTGCTGGCGACCACTCGCCGTGACGCAACAACTCCTACCGTTTGGTTTGGCAACACTACTACCTCTACACACGTTGTTTGTACATGTACGTCGGTGTTGCTGCGACGTAGAATGCAACTGGTTGCCGTCTTCTGTTCCTCTTGCCAAAGGCTACTAGTTTCCATAATATTGTACACACGAAGGTCGCAATACCCTGCCTCCTCTTCCCACCCCTCGACAGGAAGTTCATTGTGTTGTTATCAGGCTTAAATTCGCGGCCGCCAAAATGTAGTTTCGGAGTGTGCGAACTCTAGTCCGATGCTACTACATATGTACTTGCCTTTGCTAGTACTTCGGAATTATGCTCGAATACTACAATGAGCTGAGTGTACAACTTCTGTGAATGCTAAACCAATTTGAACACGTGCCTTCTGCTTCTACAAAGCTACTTGCTAATTCTTCTTTTAGTAATTGAGCTACTTTTCAAACGTCTTTTGTCTTGATTTTCATCCACTGACAGAATTTATAACTATTTTTCAAATAGACTCATAACAATGTTGACCTGAAATGATATACCCTTGAATGTCTACAACGCAAAAATGGTCGCATTGGATAAACTGCTCCGGAAATGCTAGAAGACTTATGCTAAAAACACGATCAAAAGTACGGCACGGCACGGCACGACTAGGTAGATTCCAGCTGTGATATGCTTGTCTTCACGTCATTGTTAATTCATACGATATTATTGTTGCGTAGGGCTAGATTTCAGGTTCCAAATGAAAGGCCAAAGTTGATTCATATCATTTATTAAACGATCCGGGAGGCCCACACGAACCCACCCTCCACCATCCAGAATGATCTGATCTACCGTGTGTACCTCCTTATAAAGGATAAGTTGTACATCACAGCTTCCCCGATTCATTTATGTATCTAATGTCTAGGTACGTAAAGGTCTACCGTGGTGAGTCTATTGTTATGTGAGAACTCCAGCGTATCCTTTGTTCGGGCACTTACCGAGTCCCGTTAGCTTAATCCGGGGTCTCTATTGTTCACCACGAATGCACTTAGGCAGTGAATACTCTGTTATGTTCCCGCGTTACATTATTATTTCGACAAGTTTCTTCTAAATGTTATCCTATATATGGAAATCACCGTTATCGATCACTGTCAAACCTACATAAGTCAAGGATAAAATACCACTGAAAACACTCCAGGGGGTGATTTTTGCCAAGGATTGCGATGGCATAGTTAAGGCGTGCTAGAGATTTTTTTGCATGTGCAAAACTATCTAAAAATAGCTCGTGCCGCATATCAATGTGTGTAAAAACACGCTCCAAAGTACGGCACGCCACGCCTAGACAGATTCCAGCTGTGATATGCGTATAAATCTTATTATTTCGACATCTGCATTTCTTCAAGTTTTTGAATCACTGTCATACTTATGTCAATACAAGGATAAAATACCACCGAAAAATCTCCAGGGGGTAAGTTTTACGAAGGATCGCGATGGCATAGATTAGGCGTGCTAGCATTTTTTCGCATGTACAAAACTACCTAATAAAAAACACGTGCCAATGGTTATGTTTCCTTATTTTTATAAACGTGTGAACATTGTAATGCGTTTAAACTATACAATATTTATAATATGCGATATATTAATTTGCACCTACCCTATACATTTAATTGTATTTTGTTATTAAAATCTATTGTAATCTCATAGTTCGAATACTTACCAAGTGCAAGTGTCTGTCGATCTTTCAAATAGTAAAAAAATGTGCTATTCTATTCGTTTATTTGTATGTTGCTTTACCTGTCGAAACTTGTGGGGTCTGGGTGTGTGAATGATTTATGACATTTTCAATGATTTTACATTTCATATATTAAAAATCTTGTCTATTTAGTCATCGCACCGCTTCTTTTCTTAGTCACCATTAATTAGAGTGCAAATTGTAGTTGTTTTATAATTTTTGTAGCGTGAATGTGTGTGTGTTGGGTGTTGAAAATTTGCCTATGAGGCGATCTAGCGGCTTGGGGTCATTCTATTTCAAAATATTTACCGCTATTCGGAGCTGGCAGCAGACCAGCGACGGCAGCATTCCTCTGCTGCTGCTGCTGATGCTGATGCAGACTACTTTACTTCTTCGTACATTTATAATACCTCGCCCATACTCATTTTTCGTTAAAACTTTTGTTTGTTTCCATTTATACGCATTTTTGCATCCTTATGCGCGCCCGCATACTCCAGAAGAGTAAAATTCATATTCATACCAACTAAACAATGTGAAGATTTAAAGAATTGCTTTAAATATATTGCCACAAAAATAGACAACGGCCGGAAGTAATTGGAAACTCAATTCGATTTATATTGCTATAAAGGTCGACTTATACACGTCCGTGTCCGGGTTCCGGACGAATATGGTTAAGCTAAGCGTACACTACTACTTTTTCTTTATAATTATAAGTTGACTTTTGATGTGTATTGGCAACTTTTCAGTTGCGGCAACTTTTATATTCTTCACATCAATTGGACATACTGATTTTTAGCACGAGAAATTTTCTAGTTGCTCCATTATCTTTATCAGTTATAACAAAACCGATAAAAAATTGTTTCTTTAGTTAAATTTTGCTTGTAAAATTTTCACCTTATCAAAACTTTTTTTAATTACGTTATTGATTTATCAACAATGTTGATTAAACAATAGCGTAGTATGAAAAGTTATTCCCCATTTTGTTTCTGTTACATCAATATACGTTCGGATTAAGGATTGCAATACCGGTTTACCGGTAAATCGCCAATATTTCGCCACCGACAGATACCGGTAAATTTTAAAATTTTTCCGGTTATTACCGGAAAATATTTCTTCGCGAATTAAGTATATATGCAGGCATATTATTGCATAATAATACTTTGAAAATCGATGCAGATGGCGTATTGTGGAATTTGTTTATTTAAAAATTCACTGGCAACACAGACCAACCATATAGAAATAACAGCAATCAGACGGTTGTTATGTTACAAACTTTCAATAAATAAATATGATTGGTTAAAAATATATGAATACCATTTGTTTATTATTACGAATTTACTTAAATGTATATGTATACGACACTAGTGGTTTTACCCGGCTTCGCTCAGTAAAAAATTTATTTGTTTTTTTATTTAATTTATTTGAATCGAAAAAAAATAATATTCAACGATATCGATATCGCCGCCATAGAAACTTTGATTTGTTTTCGATGCTCTCAACCAAACCTTACATATTTACATACAAAGTCTCTTTCGAAAGTACAATATATATTAGATTATTATTTTTAATTATTTACGATTCAATTTAGGAAAAGTAACCACACACATCTATGCAATTCACAACTTTTTTTCATTTACCGGTAAATACCGGCAGTAGCGAAAAACATTTACCGTTTACCGGTTTATGAAATTTGACGATAGTTGCAACCCATTTATACATATCCAGATCTGGGCTCGTAGTTTTCCGACACAACGTTGCGTAATGAACTTATTTAAAATTTAATTTAAAAAAAGTTTCTTTTTATTTTCTTTTTTCTTGTTTACAAAACTTTCGAAGATCTCAGCAGGGGTTGTCAACGTGGCGCCGATTACGCAAAAGTGAGTCTGCCGCATGCCTGGAAATAGCTCTCGCTATTCTTGTTTTACGACGATTTTTGACAAGACGCCAGTTCAGTACGGTGTCGTAACGCTACGAGAAAAAAATTCGAATCCCTCTGCTAATATTTTGCAAACGTGTTTGCTACGGAGGTTTCGGATCTAGTTTTAGCGCTCGTCCCAACCAGGATATGATGGAATCGCATTTCTGCAAAACCGGTTTCTGATTAACTCTAGCATCCTTTTCCATTTCTGCCAGGACGCGACGACTGCCTTCTTCTACATACATATATAATGATATATACACTCGTTAATATAATCCTCGGATTTCGACAGTAGCGTTTCCTGTTTATAACCTTGCTGCTTGCATACATTGTATGGTCGTGTGTGGAGACGAGTAGGCCGCTTTAGAAGCTCGGTTTTGTCTATTTCTTCTCCTGCTTCTACTTCTCGTTCTTCACCTGTGTAGTGGTTGGGTCTTTGGTAGTGTTGCTAGTCATACTCGCTAGCTAGATAGAGCTGGTGGAATGGCCGCTGTGTAGATGTATATTGGCAAGAGTTGTTGTACGCGGGTTGTTCTGTGAAGGCCACCACGACCAGCCATTCGCTTCGAATAAAAAAACAATTACTTCTCCAAGGTCATCGTCGGCTCTCCGGATCCTCGACTTCGTCGTCGTCGACTGCTGACTTTGCACTTCTCTTTACAACAGAATCTTCTCTCTTATTTCTGTTTTTCTCGTCCAATGTCCTTTGACTTCTAACAATCGTTTTAATTTCATATTGAAATTTCCTTGACTTTTGAGCATATGTATGACTAACTGTTCAGTATTTTTGTACTTCGTACATCGATAGGACCAGTATAATATTCAAATTAGATACACAGTACTTAAGATGCTTTTACCAGTCACACAACACTACTCATTAAGGTTCCGAAAAAATTCTAACCTGAATTTTTATTTTGAAAATAAACAGCAATTAAATTACAATACGTATTTTGATTTTTAAATGATTTTTATTATTATTACTAAATTCACAATACATCTTATATTTATTTTAATAGCTACTGATCTACTGATCATTTTCTATTTTTCAATTTTAATTTAACGTTGTTGGTAATCATAGTGTTATATTATTCTAATGTTAATGTACAGCATAATATGAAAAAGAGCTCAAAAACCTATTTACAAACACAATACGTATGAATGGCTTGATCAATATACATTTGTATTAATATTGTGTTTCAAAACTTATGTAGAGCAATATTATATATGTATGAATGCTTGCAAACATTTGAAAATACATTTCCAAATCAACGTGTCATAGGGGAAAACACAATGAGTTGTACGTGGTACGTGTTTTTTTTTTATATGTATGTACTTTTAAACATGCGAAAAAAATACCCATTTGCATGGTACACAGTCCCAAAAACACCCCCTTGAGTATTTTCGGTGATATTTTATCCTTGCTTGATAGTGATCGATAGCGGTGAATCTCATATTTGAAGAAATGTAGTAGAAACTTGTCGGTTGCATATGGATATGCAAACACGTGCGACCTCTCAAACGTATGCATTTTGCACGTGCACAGCGGGGAGCCAAGAAAACGTGACGTCCCATACCACTCAGTGTGTTTTCGCTCATAGGCAGAGATCGGCGTCGATCGGTTGCTTTCATGCACAAATAATGGTTCACTATTGTCAAACCTTTTTTTTTTGCTCTCTTGCTTTATAGGACAATAGTAATTGATAATACTGAACCATTTTTTGTACACGAAAGCAACTTTGACACCGATGTCTGGTCATAGGTATAAGAAGGAGTCTCAATAGGGCAAGATAGTTTTGCTTGTGTTGACTACGTATAAAAACCTTTTTTGCTCTCATGCTTTGAATACTCTATTGTTATTTGCCATTGCCCTAATGACTATCCGATGTCTAGTCATAGGACTGATAAAAAGAGTACGGATAGCCAAGGTGCCGCTTATTGTTCAATTGTTGTAAATGCTTTGTAAAAAAGGTTCGGCAAACCTTTAACAATGCATTTACAACATTTGAAAAATAAACGGCACCTTGGTTATCCGGGCTCTACTGATAAAAAAAATGTGTCTCAATATTGGTTTAAGTTAGGTTAGTTGCATATATTGACATTTTTCAATATAGATTTTACAAAAAAGTACTAACCCTCACGATTTATATAGGTATATTAAGTAGAGATGTGATGATGTTGCTCAAAAGCAAGTAGTTGAAAGCAGAGCGTCTATTTTCACACGACTATTTGAAATGCGTCAAAACTTCCAGCATATATTTTTCTCTGATGATGAAGCCATCGAACAGTTCAGATTTAGAATTCGATTCAGATCTGTTTTAAATGCTGCACAGTCTCATTTCATAATGCGGGGATAATGCGGAAAAGCTCAATGCGATCACATCTAGATGCAAAAGAATCCGCGATTGCACAAGAGCTGTCCAGGACTTGATTGGTAAAAGTCCAGTCGTAACTGAACCGAATCGTAAAACTTTTACACCTAACCACTTCCAAGCTCGAAACGGTTAATATAGCCATATACTATACTCTTGTGGGGGGTTATGGCTCAAATAGTGGTTAGGTTAGAATCGGAGGATGATGGAATATATGTAGGTAGGTAGGTGGTTATGTGTGGTCGATGTGTGTGTATGTTCTGAGATTTGAAAGTGCGGATTGAGTCTGTGTTGGTGGTCGGTGTGGGCACTTTCTCTCGTGTGAATAATGCTCCGTTCGCCAGCCACCGCTCGCTGAGAACTCTGTTCTGGGAATCGCCTCGTTTTCTTTTCAATCGCCACTCGACCGCTTCTCTTTGCCTCTCTGCTTCACCAAATTTCGAATCGAAAGCTTTTTGTACCGCTCTCCTCGCTCCCGACCGAATAATCATGCTCGATGGAACTTTTAGAACTTATCATATGTATGACTTTGCCATTTGCCATTCTCTGTGTGTGTTTGTTTTCCTTGTGAGCGTTTGTTTGGCGTGCGCGTTAGCGAGCGAGCGCCGGTCACTTTGCACAATTCCGATTTTCAAGGATCACGCTGAAAATTTCATTTGGAATATATGTATGCATGTAGACGATGTGAGTTTTATTCGCCGATTGACTCACAGAACGTTTTTAAAAACCTGTTTTTTTATCAATACAAGATGGAAGTATGTATGTACGTCGATGCGCTCGTTTCGTAGCTTGAACTTGCTCGTGGTGGCTCGTTTGAATTTAGCTTTTATATAGTAATCACAGTTCAGTTATCAATAATGAAGACTGGTCGTACGGGTCTCTCGTTTTGGGAATGGTTTTCTGCAGCTAATACATAGACACCAATGGCGTGCGGTGAAATTCTCTCTCTTTTTGTCGTACGGCCTTACTTAATGTGCACGGGCAGGATACAAGAGGAACAGCCTGTTCCTCTTGTATCCTGTTCGCGCACATTAAGTAAGGCTGTACGACAAAAAAAAGAGGGAATTTTACCGTACAAGTATTTTTATTTTATTATATGCATGTGTACCAGTAAGGCCTAACAGGCAAACCCCAATGCGCCTTTCTGGCCAATTACAAACAATGCATGCGTTTTTATTACACAAGTCGCTGAATTACGAGACACTGACAATTCACGTCTATGAATTTTAGCTTGTACATAAATTTTATTGTACATTTATCTTACTCAAAATAGTGGTGACATAGTAGGTAGGAAGGTTTTCGGTGAATTTAATTGAGGAACCGTTTCAACAATGATATTAGAAAAAATTTGGCAAACTCTGATAGGAAACGATATCCACACAAATATCCAAGTCCGACCAAGCAGCATTACAGATATACTCGGAATAAATTCTATTCAATCTAGGTCAACTCGTGGGATCGAACCCGGCGCCTTTTGGTGCTAGGAAAAAGCCCAACCACCGAGTCATGCTGCTGGCTAATATATGTATAATATATATGTACATACATTAGTTTCACGCTCTCGCCTGGGTTCTGAGAATTCTAGCGGACACTTACTGAGTCTCGTTAGGCTAAGTTAGGAGAATTGGTGATTTCTTAATTAGGTTTTTTTCGCATGTTTAAAAGTATTAAAAAGAAACCACGTGCCACGTGCATCGCTGTGTGTTTTCGCCCGAATTCACGTAGACAGCGGATACTCACACTCTCCCGTGCTCCCCACGTTACATTATTTTAAAAATTTGGTGTTAAAAAATGATTTGAACATCTAGTGAACCGAGTATCTCTACGTTACATTGTTTTTAGTATAAGTTTTGTGAAGACGGGCGTGTCTTAAATGCGGGTTTAGCTCACGGCACCGAGGCATTACGTATACGGCCATATCTTTCTCACCCCGTCTGTTCACCAAGATCTCGTTTACTATGCCATTACGTATGCAGCCATCTCTTTCACAGACCGTCTGTTCACAGACGGGGTGAGAAAGAGATGGCCATATACGTAATGCCTGGAGCGCATCCTCGGCTTACGGAAAATCTGTGAACGAGTTGTCAGGTAACCATATCAGTGGCAAGCGGTGAAATAATCTCTCTTTTTGTCATACAGACTTGTTTAATGTGCGGGCGCAGGATACGGGAGGAAAAGCCTGTTCCTCTTGTATCCTGCTCGCGCAAATTAAGTGAGGATGTACGACGGGGGGAGAGAGAGAGAAAGTTTTACCGCACGCCACCGATATATATACTAACCGTTTTTCATATGTATGCACGGTAAACCTTTTCTTTTTTTTGACTGTCGGTGCGGTGACGGCCACCCATTAAATGCAATATATATAGGAAGTCCGCTGGGTAGTAGGGAGGATTGCAGGAGAGAGAGACAAGTAAAAGCGATCTCAATTCAATCTTATACGTTTATTTAGAACAATAGTTAATCGATGCGCGTACGCAACCGGCGCGTCAAGGCGCGACTCCTACTACTGTCGCCCGGACAAGGTTCGGTAGTACCAACCTTAACATTAATACATACAGTGCATAATACTGTTGCGTAGGGGTGGGTGGAGGATCCAAGTAAAAGGCCAACAGTCGTTTCACAGCATTTATTGATGATTAAGGAGATACACGCAGTGTCACGGCTAAGTCCAGAATGAATTATATCGCCTACGTACCGCCTTATAAAGGGTAGATCTCTCAGGACGCCTAATCTGTTTACCTGTTGTATAGTCACGTATTTGGATATGTATTTCCAAGACATTGGGTCTTCCCGTACCGATTCTGAGAAATAACTAATAACGGTCATTGTTTAGCCTAAATGCACTTAGAGTCCAGATATAATCTTTGGAAGTAAGTGCATGGATTTAGTTAACCGATAACAGATATCCGTTGGTCTAAGTACAATTCGCTCAATCCACGGCGTACGTAACAATACCAACTGTTCGGCATGAGCCACATCATTATACATAATTATAATAATTTTATATTAATATCCTACATATATATATATATATACTGATTTTGGTTTTAAAATGTTTTCAGAACAACGGTTTGATGGGCGCCGGCAGCAAGCGGAAGCTGTGCGGCGGCGGAAGCACGGGCGGCGGAGTGGGCAAGGTGGGCCGCTGGGAGGAGAGCAGCTTAGCCAGGCTGCAGGCTGTGGCGGTTCCTGGCGAGGGCTGGGCGGATGAAAGGGCCGAGTGCGGGTGCTGGCGAGGGCCCCGACCCTGGCCCTACGCCCAGGAGACCATCCGATGCGCCGAGAACGGAAAGTCGTACCTGGAGCTGGGCAGTGGAGGGTGGGCGCGGCGGCGATGCTGCGCCCGCCAGTGCCACCGGGAGCGAAGACTCAAAGTGATGAACCTGTGCGTGGTGAAGCTGTCCCGGTTTCGCCAATCGGCCGACCCTTCGCTGAGGAGGAGCGTCCTCGTGTGCAACACCCTGAGGCGGATGGAGCGCGAGGCGGAGCGCGAGGCAGCCGAGGAGGCAGCCAGAGCGCCTCGCTCGCCTCCTGCGCCCCTGCCGCCGCTGGGTGCTCCAGGCAGAGCGACCCCCTTCCCAGTCCCCCCGGCGGACGCCGACTCCGGCTACGGCGACGAGGAGTGCGCTCGCCCTATCGACTGGGGCTCCGTGCTCAGCCTCAGCTCGCAGTCAGCCCTGGATCCCCTCAACAACAACGAGCCTAGCGGTTGGCCTGACTCAGCGGCTCTGCCCCTGGACGAGGCGGGGGCCACGTCGTGGGGGGCGCCACTTCCCCTGCACGAGGAGCGCCCCCCCGACCCCGACCTGGACGGCTTCATGCACATCCTCGTGGGCCAGAGTTAGTGGGGCGAGCGGGCTCGGCCGCGTCCGCCGCCCCTGCCCGCCTCGCTCCTACCCCCACAGCTGCTGTGACGCAGCCGCCCTCCCCCTCTCGGTTGTGAGGCCCCCGAGCCGCCCCCCCTCGTCAATAATTACCTTAGAGACACTTACTCCACTAAGAGACACTTTATTAAGAAAACAAATGCAGGAATTGCGAGTGATGTACTTTTGTGCTATACTTGTTAGGGAATTATAATTTTTTTCATAGCTATATAATTAAGTACATACATATATATATATATAAATGTTTATATATATACATATATATATGAACGTGGATTTCAGATTTATACTTACATGTTAAGGGCGTGCAGGTTCGAAAGGGGAAGATGCGACGTTCGGTTGGTGTACTTGGTTGCCGCCATTTCTTCAAATTTGAATGCGCATGCTGTTATATAGGTTCTTCATTCCAAATTGACCCTTTTTCATTTCAAATTGACATTTAATAGAGATTTTTCAATTTGAAATGAAAAAGGTTTAATTTGAAACGAAAAAGGCTCAATTCGAAATGAAAATGGGTCAATTTGGAATGAAAAACCTGTATCATATAAATGACAAGAAGATACAGTAATTGACTGGTCTACGCTAGTCGGACACTTGGATTTTTCAATTGTATATGTAAATTCACATCCCGATATCGATTAGTTGTGAACAAATGCACCATTTTGGGAATTTTTGACGTTTAAACCCAAGTGGCCGACTTCTATACGTAGACTGGCCAAATACTGTGTATAATTTTTGCTGTCACAATTATCCACCATATATTGTTTGCGTTCAAAATTGAAGGTTTTGTGGTTTACTGTTTCAAAAATTTGCATTTCTTATTATTTCTATTGAAATTTAATCAATTTATCAAATCATTTTAACGGTACATATTTGCATATACAGAAGGAAGTAAAGCTGGTGTGTTCAATTTGTTGTATGGATTTGAAATATGCCGATTCCTCGCCCTCGCCCCTTCGGAGTCCGCACGCTGCAAACGACACTTTTCCGTCTCAAAGATACTTGAAATGCTCATTTTAGAAAATCTTTGTAGGTTTTATTACTTATGGATCACTTATATTGTACAGAAAGTTTTAAGTGGCAATGATATAAATATAGAAACATTTGTATATAAAGAAATTAAATTTAAATAAACATTGTATATAATTAATTTTTACAAATTTTATTATTATTATTATTATTATGTAATTATTTCGATTTATTATTAGGCAACTTAACTTATATACATATATATATATATATATATATATATATATATATATATATATATATATATATATATATATATATATATATATATATATATATATATATATATATATATATATATATATATATATATATATATATATATATATATATATATATATATATATATATATATATATATATATATATATATATATATATATATATATATATATATATATATATATATATATATATATATATATATATATATATATATATATATATATATATATATTAATAATTGTAAAATGGATGTGATGATAATGATGAGAATGGCCGTTCCAAAAAAAAAAAAACCAAAACAAATCTGTATAATGAAATAGTATATAATAGTAATTGAAAATGGGAACGAAAAGGATCACTTGTGCAAAATTGATCTCATCTTTACTTAGTAGCTTAGGCTTCGAATGAATTTGAGACATTTTAGAGTAAAATACATTATATGTAATGTGCAAGTGGTTCTTATCGTATTTCTTTCTATTTTTTTATTATGTTTGATTCTTCTTTACCTTTTTTTTTTTTTTAGAACGGTTCAATTATCAGAGTTCTATATATACGTATGTATATATATACACACATAAAACAATTGATTAGATTTATTAAAATATATTTTACAAATGATAATTACACGGCGATATTTTGGTAAAATTGATTAAAAAATGTTATTAATTGATATGAAAAAAAAAAGGTAAAACAAAGAGTCTAGTCTTTTCCATTTCATACAAATAGAAGATCAATATATATTATATATTGGATTTAAAGTTGCTTTAAAGTCGGTGCAATTCGCTCGGCGATGCATCGAAGGCACCTGATGAAATTTTACCTCATATATGACACTTTGATTTTCTCATATTAATTGTTACGACGTTGAAAGTCTGCGGATGAATGTTCATAGACGAAGTGTTGTTTGAAATAAATAAATGAATAAAAATAAATGCAATAATAATTTGAGAATATACGTAAATTACATCTAATTTGTTTTTGGGCGAGTGCGTGTGAATATGAGATTATTATATATATATATATATATATATATATATATATATATATATATATATATATATATATATATATATATATATATATATATATATATATATATATATATATATATATATATCAATTTTTTCGTTGATTTTTATTTTTGGAAAGTCGTTCTATTCGTGTAACATTATTACGATTATGATTATATTATTCTAATATATATATATATATATGTAATGTATAAAAATACGGAGTGCAGATTTGTAGGGTGTGTCACTTTCAATGAGCTGTGATTTAACGATACATTTTAATACTTATTTTTTAAAGATAATTAATTAATTATAATAATAAATGATAAAGAGAAATATTTTATTATATAATAAAAGTCCACACTGTCACATTTATATCTATATATATATATATATTATATATATGCCTGTACTTATAGTTAATATTTTAGTAAAGCTAGCTGAGTGCGGCAGCGCAACTTAAATGAAAAAGCCTGCCGGCATGTTTTAATTTTTACGTTGCTTAAGACGTGACCACTCCTACACCTCTGACTTGCCGAACCTTGCGACCAATTCTTTCAATTTTACAAAATTTAATACATATATATATATAATTAATTAATTATTGAATGTAACGTAACACTCACATGTTTTTAGATGTTCAAAATTTGTACAATCATTATCCGTAATATACAATTATTGTTATTCAATTTTGAAAAAATTAAATTAAAAATACCTTAGAGTATATACGAAAAAAAAACCTTTTTGTGAATATGTTTTTTTTTTTGAAAAACGTCAAAAATTTTTAATAAAAAAAATACTTGCGAAAAAGTTAATGTGTAGTGTTTTATGATTAAATGTAATAGTTGATATAGGAAAAAACAAAAATTCTGTCGATTTTATTGATATCCGTGTAAAACTAATACAGTATCATCTGTTGATTTTGATTATTCTGGTGTCGCGCACATTTTTTTTTATTATATTATCTATATATATATATATATAATATTGCAACGAAAGATCCGTTAGAATAGTGGATCGGAAACTTCTCATTGGGATTTGAAAGTGTTTGCCGAGCTAGCGGCAACGTATCGTCCGTCCTGACTTATAAATCAGTACAACAACTTTTTGAGAATTTTCCGCACCTATATATTCTTGTCATTTGCTTATTATAATATTTTTGAATATATATGTATATATATTTGTAATACGTACCTTTGGTCCTGTACATACCGAGATGCATTTATGGAGTTTAATCTAAGCATTGCGTCCGTTGATCACTCAAAATATACAATTTTTAATTATTTTATATTACTTTGTCAATATTTTAATATATATTTTATAGTTTTTTTTACTCTCAATACTTAAAAATTTGAATTTATTTATTTTAAGGATCATTTTATTAGTATACTTTAATGTGGAAGTTGTTTTGTTCCATTTGTCAATTTGTACAAAAATATTAATTTGACTTTGATCAGTGCTCATGAATTTGAAAAAAAAAATGTAAATCAATTCCAATATCAATATGTCGTTCACAAAAAAAGCTGCTTATATTTTTACGGTTGTGGCTATTTGCAGGTACTATATCTGCAAATTATTGGCTATTTGCAGATATAGTACCTGCAAATAGCCGAAACCTATTTTTATTTTAAACTGGTGCTGTTTTTGTTTATTATATTTATATTATTTGTGTCTGTGCTATTTATTAATCACATATTAAAAATGCAATGATTTCAATTAAATCGATAACTCTATACAGAAAAGGATCAACGAAAAAAATATAATTTAAAGACCTGATCACGACGATTGTAGCCAGGTTTTTTCAACTACAATATTTTGTTACCCCATCCTCTCTCTCTCTCTCCTCAAAAGTATAGGACCATTGAATTGTATTTGTCGAATGTAATAACTTCTTAATTTTATATCATATATATATATATATATATAAATATAATTGTGCAGTAACAAAATTACAAAAAATAAATTAAATAATATAAATAAAAAACAACATTTTGCTATTGAAAAAATTGAATTGAGATTATTATGTGTGTTAATATTTATATACACAAATGTTAAAATAAAAATAAAAATTATGTGAAACTTAAGGATTAATAGGACAATGAGCATAAACAATGTGTTACTTTTAAAAAGACAAAAAAATAAAATAAAACCAATATGTCGCGATTGATGGCAATTTTTTACAATAAATAACTGTTGAAGTATACATATTATATATATGTATATAAATATATGAAAAAAATAGTTGTTTTATTTGAATGCATCCCCATTTAAAAGACTACACTTATGTCAAGAAACACATTTTTAATATAAAATAATAGCTTTCTGTCTTACATATGTACACATACACAACTTATATTTCCTTCAGTGAAATCAAATAACAACAAACCACTTTTACAGTATGTATGTATGGATAAAAATGATCTCGCACTGTGAAAGATAAACCAGACCATTATATTTGAAAGTGGCGGACATCCAATTTTCAGTTCCGAAAACACTATTTCTATATGACTTAATTTACAAATTGTTATCACTTCTTTTAATTCGTTATGTCCAGAATCTTGGAAAATCATAATAAAGGTATTAAAAGGCCAATATTATTTATAAATAATGTTAAACGCAAAACATTATATTAAATGTTTTGCGAGATATTTGTCGAAATGAATAAAAATGGACTAAATGCCACTTTCAATTATAACAACTCATATATAATATATCCCAGATTGCGACGGATCTCTTCAGATTGGTGCTCATTTTGATAAGTAGGTATATGTGTCTCAATTAACAGATTGACTGTAAATATTTGGTTAGCTTAAGTCGACTTCGGGGCTGGATTTAGAAATGTAGCGAGGCCTTAAGCTATTTTTATTTAGATGTGAGGCCCCTCCAAACTCAAAATATAAATGAAAAATTGGTTGACATATACTTTTTTAAATGGATAACTTTTAGTATGGCTGCATTTTTTGTTTTAAGTTACAGTAGTCTTAAACTTAATGATAGTTTTCTTGATTAGTTCAAAATTTTGGTCACATAATATCGTAAATTGAGATAATATTAGATTATAAAAAATGAAACTTTAAAGAATGCCTTTCCAATTTGAATTGTTAAGTATTACATTTGATTTGGTAAATGTAGAATTCGATTTGTGAAATATTGAATTTAATTTCAAAAGTGTAGAATATAATATGTAAAATGTTGAATTTGGTTACAATATTACAATTATTATTTTTAATGAAAAAAAATATTTTTAAAGAACTCCCACTTAAATTACAATTATGTTTAATCAATCAATTTGCAAATGAAGGTGTTGGTCTTTTTGTCGATATGAATAATATTTTCAAATTAAATTTAATCAAAAGGTTGATTAAAATTTTAAAATATCTCATATTACTTACCGATAATTGAAGAAATTGGGATTATAATACTTCTGGAGATGAGGGGTTCAAAAACTTCTTTCACATTCACAGCAATAAGCGTGAAAAGACGAATAAAACACGAAAAATACAGAAAAATTGTCAACAACCGTTCAAACATGTGTTTGAGATAACACTGTGTAATTACCTTCGACTAAAAGGATCGTAATCCAGGAAGAATGCAAAAATTAGATAATGGTATGGAAGTTCAGTACCTATTCAAACCCTGCAATAAAACAATTTATTCCCAGAGAAAATGATTACATTTCTCTATTTATTCCTGTTTTTCAGTGCCCGAAAATGAAAACTTTAACGAATTTTAATTTTGAATATTTATTTACTTTACATATAAAAAATGATGATATATTTCGTTTGAAAGCCCCTGGATTTTGTTGCTCTAAGTTTAAGCATTTTTAGTGTATAGGTAAAACTGGCTATGGTAGAGTTATATAATTTAATTAAAATTGTAGTATAGTTAGTATCAATTGCAATAATATAACTCTTTCTCTAATCGAAATTTTTAAGGATGAACTTTCTCATAAGCATTTTGGTATCAATGATTTGAAAGCCGACGTTCGAGGGTAGACCTGATGTAGATATGTATGCATTTTCTTAAAAGTGTTGATCAGCTCAATTGCATCACAAATTCTTCCCAACACGGCGTCTGTTAGTGTTTTATTAGTGAGAAAAGAAACAGCCATTAACAGGCTTAATTTTCATTATTTCTATATTCAAACTCTTCTTGCCGATTTTAAATTACTTATAAATACATATGTATAATCATTTTGATTTGAAAACTGACGTTCGAGGGTTGACCTGATGTAGATACATATGTATGCATTTTCTTTAAAGTGTTGATCAGCTCAATTGCATCAAAAATTTTCCCCAACACGGCCGTCTGTTAAGGTTTTATTACTAAGAAAAAGTTTTTCATTATTTCTATATTCAAACTCTTCTTGCCGATATGAAATTACTTAAAAATCATTTTGAGAACAACAAATATTAAATGTGAATTAAATTTCACTATGAAATTCATTTCTGATTGTTGAAATCCTCTTTTTATTATTTATAGTGGTTTTACCCGGCTTCGCTCGGTATTTGTAATATAAAAGGCTTAAACATAGTTAATCTAATAGCAAACATTTTATTAAATTTATTTGAACAGTTTTATTTTATATAAATTTATTTGAATATTCGAACGAATCTAAACTAACATACATACAAATTTCGAAATTATATATAAGACTAGCTGTATTACCCGGCTTCGCTCGGCATTCGTAATATAAACCGCTTAAACATGACTAATCTAATAGTAAACATTTTATTAAATTTATTTGAATAGTTTTATTTTATATAAGTTTATTTGAATACTCGATTGTTTTTTTTTATTAAATTGACTGTCACGAACAAACAAACATATATAGTAAGTCTCTTATAAAAAATTATATGTACACCCCCGGCGTCTGCGCCCCCTAGGGGGCTTCGCCCTCGACCCCTACGCCCTCGGGAACTTCGAATGCTTTGAATCGGAAAAAAGCTAATTATTTGTTCAATGACGTCACGGATTTCTACGAACGAAGGATACATACATACATATATATAGTCTCTTTCCAAATTATATATTAGCTTATAAATTCAAAATAATTCAATTCAGAAAACAAAAGAAATATATGAAAAATATAACATAACCTACAATATAAATATGATTTTCATATTTTTCTAGGGCCGTGGAGATAGTTAAGAGAAACTTGACTTTTGAATCTTTCAAACTTATGTTCTTTACTTACCATCGATTTAGAAACTTTCTTTACTTTATATGTAGGTATATTGATGAGATCTAAAGATTTTTGCTTCAATCAAAATTTGACTGAAAAGCAAGAGCTAGATTTATCTCCAGAATTGTATTATGTATTTGCCATTTGAAATATTATATTTCAAACACGTTGTCTTGATTTCAGTTAAACTTACCTTTCGCTTTTTGTATCCCTTACTTTAGTCTTTCTCATGATGATATTGTTGCGTAGGGGTGGGTGGAGGATCCAAGTAAAAGGTCAAAGTCGTTTCACAACATTTATTGATGATTAAGGAGATACACGCACTGGCAGTGCTCAGTCCAGAATGACTTGATATCGCCTTATAAGGGATAGATCTCTCAGGACATCTTCGACGTCTAATTTGTTTACCTATTGTTATGGTCACGTACGGATATGTCTTCCCACGACATTCGGTCCACGGTACAGGTCAATTCTGCGAAGGAACCAATAACAGCCAACTCGGTCGCCATTGTTTAGCCTACATGCACTTAGGGTCTAGATATAATCCTTGAAACCAATTATCACGGTCGCACGGCCTCGACGCCTTGACTTAATCCGATTGTCCTTAACCGGCGGCTCTTTACTACCCTCTTATTTTAGTATACGTAACAATATCATTGCTAAATAAAAGCAACCTAACATTATGTTCTCACATTAATCATAAGTAGAGACCCGTATTTTGGGCATTTTGCTATTAATGCTTAATTGATGCTGAATTCGTAAAATATGCGAATAGATGCTAAAATAGCAAACAAAAGTGAAATTTGCATAAAATTAATAGACAATTTAGAAGGGTTTTGCCCATTTATTATATGAAGAAATTGAGGGGATAAAACAGAGCTTGCAGTTTATCATAGACGGTGTTTTTCCTGTCGAAACCAAGCAACTGCTTTTGTCTACTGCTGTAAACAAAAGAAGACAGTTGGAGTTGTGTATCCAAAAGCTGCTCAAAAAAACCGTCTTATAACTAGACTCGCACTCAAGACTAAACTAGACAAATCTATTCTTCCAAACATTAAGTAAACTATTCAATCCATCTGTGGCAGGTACAAAATCTAATATTAATGTTAAAGAAACAGTTTTGTTCTTTAGAAACCTGCCATTGTTTAATGTATTAACAGAGGCTCAATGTTTGGAAGGATATCAGCACTTTTTTAGACAATTAATAGAGAATATAAAAAGTGAATCCACGCCGGATATACATATTGCTATTATTGATGGCAACAAAAATTAAATATGAAGGGTTTGGTTGTGCAGCTCTAAAATCTAATTGGTGTCCTGTCAATAGTGTGGATGCTGAAAGGTATTTTAGTAAACACAATATAATTGTTACCGATCGTCGCACGAATCTTAAAAAAGAATCCGTAGAAATATGCTCCATGTTGATTTTTAATAAATTTTAATTGGTATTATATTTTTATATTCATATTTTTATATACATGTTTTTTGAATTTTAATTTTAATTCCAAAACATTTTAGAATTTTTATATAATTTTTTAATTGTTGTGTTGTCTTTAAATTATATATGTATATAAATTTTATTAAAATTAAATTCTTCATAAAAATAGATGCTAAAATTGAACATTTTTAATGCCCTAAAACGCTAAAATGCAAAATGAAAATGCTAAAATTGACAAAAATAGATGCCCAAAATACGTGTCTCTAATCATAAGTCACTCTTAAGCATTTTGGTTTGACTGAGATGAAGAATCAAAACTCTAGTGATTTGCATACAATCAACATTACCAAAATATTTATAGTACTATAGTAATAGTAAAAAAAGAACCATTGAATCGAAACGATAATATTACAATAGAGGAATTTCTTCATATCAGTGATCTCAGTATTAAGTTTGACTATATGTAAATACATTGAAAAAAAAAAAAACAATAATAAAAGAAACATAGCTGTAATTTGACATGTCTATTTTATTTAAATCATTCATTATTACAAATCATATTTTTAATTTTGTAGTCTGATGTAACTTTTGAACAATATCTCCATATTTTTTTTAAGTACATGTGAAACATTCGATCGAATAAAAATTGAAACCGTCGCATGGCGGTAATGCAAAGGGCCGTTTACACCCGCCGACCGACACAATAGACGATGTCCGCAATACACATTACACGCACAGCGCGATACAAACGGCCGTTTGCATTAGACGACAGCTTCGAAGTAACGTCCAGCGACCTATAAAAGTAGAAAATAGGCATAATATCATCATCAAATCCAGCCTTTTAGGCACCACGGAGTACACGATGCACACGGTGGCGCGTTAACATACAATAATCTCATCAAGTTTTAGGTATACGAGCAATACACAATATGCACAAACGAAACCTTCACGCACACGTGTATGCGCACGCATACGAGACATACACACTCAAAAATTTATATCAAAAGTTGAAAAAAATCAGTTCGAAACAATACTTTTTCATTTTATAATAGTAGTTATTATTTAATACTGGTTAGTTTATTGGAATGGAAGTATACATAACTTTTTTTTTTTTTATTTTATCACAATGATACATAAAAACTATTCAGTAGTTTTTCCCCTCATATAAATTATTTCAACTGATTAGAAAATTAATTTAAAAAAAAAAAGACATTGGAAATTTTGACGTCAATTAAAAAATAAAATATTATAGTGATTACGTTTATACTTTATTATCCACCCTATATACTAAATGTTTCTTATATTGACAATGTAAATGAGTAAAAATTAATCTAAAATATTAAACGGAATTGCAAATTATTTACGGAATTTTGAACACATACATAATATGTATATTAAAAAAAAAAATTAAATAATTGAAATGCAAAATAATTAATGTTCGGACAGATAAAACAATACACATACATATAGGATATTATATTATACATCTAAAAAGTAGTCGTATACAACTTAAAATTAATAATATAGAGTCGAAAGCTCCAGCAGTCAAAACGAAATAAATCACAAGTTTCATCAGAGTCTTACATTACGATAGGAATAAATTGAGATTCAAGAAAATCACAATAATCATATATAAATAAAAAGCCAAAACAAAAAGGAGAAACAAAAAAAAAACTATTATCGTTTAACATAATTGATAGTCCTTATGTGTAAAATCAAACTATCACGACCGCATTGTGTACAAATGTTGTATATATATATATTAAGAGTCGAATAAAGTAATAAAAAACGAAATAAAAATAAATGCATATTCCGAGGACTAAACAGTTTAGGAACTGACTGTATGACGTGTCGAAGATTGTCATGACTCGTTTACGTCGGTGTAAAAGCGCCGTTGTAAAGTTAAAAAGAAAAAATGACTCGAGAGGATTAATCAATCCGCAGTAGTAGTAGTATATATGTATATATATCGTAATTATAATAATATCAGGAAAACATTCATTTATATTCTAATAATAATAAAATAAATGCTAATGACTTACAAGTATAATTTCTTTTTCAATATGACCCTGCGAACAAAAACAGCGTCGATTCATTTTACTTAACATAAATCGTAGTGGAAGAATATAAGTGGAAGTTTCAGACGAAATCATAATATATCGGTATAAAAAACGTGGAAAGCACTCGAATTCTTCGTGAGTTCTGTTATTATATAAATTATGTCGTATGATCAGTTTTTAGCTACCAATTTTGTGTTCTCAATAATATTTTAATACATACAAGTCATCGTGGTTCTGAACGAAACATTGTCAATTACTTTTTTTTTCTTCAATTAATAATATTATTATATAACTTCACGTTTTACGTATCGACGAGCTGTTCGACGCTTTTATCTTCGGTCGCCAATTTTTTCACTACGATTTCAGTATCTGCAGATTCTATTGAAGCACCGTTTGTCTTCTCCTTGTGGTCCGAACTCTGGCCGTTCACTTCGGGCGCCTCGTTCGTCTTGCCGTTGGACTTTGCCGAGTCTCCATTGGTCTCCGATTTCCCGTTGGTCGCTTTAGTTCCGTTCTCCGTCGCCTCTTTTTCCGGAACCGTCACTGAAGCTTCTTTCGCTACCGGTTCGGTGGCTTCTACGGCAGTCTCCGTCGCTGGCAACTCCGGCACAACCTCGGCGGTCTTCACCGTGCTGACTAATTCATCGACGATCGTCTTGTGGCCGTTTGTTATTTCGGGTTCCTTTTCACTGCTTGCGACTTGTGGTTTGTCTGCGACTTGTGGTTTGTCTGTGACTTGTGGTTTGTCTGCGACTTGTGGTTTGTCTGCGACTTGTGGTTTGTCTGTGACTTGTGGTTTGTCTGCAACTTGGGGTTTGTCTTCGATGAGGGGTTTGTCTTCGACGAGGGGTTTGTCTTCGACGAGGGGTTTGTCTTCCACGTGGGGTTTGTCTGCGACGTGTGGTTTGTCTTCCACGTGCGGTTTGTCAACGACTTTTTCTAAATTTGTAACCTGTTTGACTTTGGAAAGCATCGCTTCGCATTCTTTCTCTAAAGCTACGCCTTCTTTGCCGAGGAGTTCGTTAAGTTTAGCATCGTCTACGTTGTCGGTAGCGATTGGGGGCACGGCGGCAACTTCTGGTAAATCATCGTCGTTGACCATGATGTCTATTTCGGCTGTTTCTTCTACAATAGGGGGCAATACTGGTTCTGTGTTTGATACTTCTTTTATTGGTTCAGCCTCTACGGTCGGCTTTTCCTCGGTTTCTTTATCGGCTACCTTTTTCTCTTCTGACGATTCGACGACTGGAACTTCTTTAGTGGTCTCCACTTTGGCACTCTCTTTCACCGTCTCTGCAATGACTTTAGTTTCGGTCGCGTCATCTGCTTTCACCTCTTCGACAACTTTCGGTTCAGTCTTTTCGGATACAATTTCAACTGGCTCTTCAGTTTTTTCCTTAGTATCGGCCTTCTCTTCAATTTTACTTTCAGTCTCCATAATCTGTGGCACTTGGTCCTTATCGCTAACTACTACGTCGTCAGTCTTTGATTCTTCCGTTTTTTTTTCAGTCTCGATCGGTTCTATAATACTATCACATTGTGAAACCTCAACGGGTTTTACTTCTACACTCTCGCTCTCTTCGACTTCCATTGCCTTATCTTCTTCGGTGACGACGGGTGTTCCGACGACTGCCTCCTTTTCGGCAGGTTTGTCAACCGTTTCTTCTACTGTGCCATTTGTTTTAATTTCAGGTTTGTCAGCTTCCTTTACGGGTTCTACATCGACCTCCATCGGGGTGTCTTCTTTTTTGCCGTTCTCTGTAACAGCAACTGTTTCGCTAGTTTTAGTTTCTACGCTATCGTCTGTCGTTTTGGCTATTTTAGCAGGAGGCAAATCCTGCAATAATAAAATCAATTAAACATTGAACAGCCTTAATATCGTAATTGTATTTTACAATAGGAGTAAAATGAGGATATATAAAAAAGAGGATAATATTTACAACAAACTACTCTTTATTAACAAAGAAAATAATATAACAATATATACAAGAATATATAGTACATAAATTACAAAACCTTTTCATCTTCAGCTGTCGGCGTTTGTTTCCGTTTGACAGGAGAGGCGGTGAAAGTTAATTCTTTGAACGATTCGATAACGAGATATTTCTCCTTTGCTTTTGTTTCTAGGGGTGCATTCCCTTCTCTGGCCAATAATATGGCATTAATGCCGCTCTCGCTGGCTGCATCAGCCTCTGAAGTCAAATTAACATCACAAATTAATAAACTGTAACAATCTTATCACATAATATAATAAATCAAGGTAGTATTTTTAGAGAAAACACTCAATTTAACAAATATTATAAATCAATTCGATTTTACAAATGATTTCTTCTAAAAGTAACCTTTGTAATGAATATAAAGATCAAACTGTCAAGATGACACTATTGTATTTATACAAAGTATACATACAATCATACAAATGTCTAATAAGACTAAAATATACATGTGTATTATATTTTTTAACTTGATATATTTTTTCCAAAAGATTAAATTTAATAAAATAGTATGTCGTCGCTATCTAAATTCTATATATTACGCTTGAGAGTTATTTTCATTAGGCATAATTATAGCTTAGCCAAATACATATATTGGGAAAGTACCTGTACACAAAAAATAAACATTGTATTGAAAAAATAATGAATAGCTAATTATATCTAGGAAAAACTATACATGATAAGTTGCAAGGAATCTTCTACTGTAAAAAGGTGAATTTTTGTTTGTCTACTATGTAAATCTACAATTTTAAACTGTCAAATTTGATATAGTCTCATTGGTACTTCAATTTCATAGAAGAAATGTTTTTTTTTTACAACTTTCACTCACCTGACAAACTCTGGGGTATTCAACTAGTAATAAATAACATAAAGAATGAATCTAGTGTAGTATTTTCGGAAGAGTGAACATAGTTTTTAAGCGATTAGTTTCACTAATTATGATAAAACATTACCAATATTTTAAATTCAGTCAAAAATTTTAGTAGTGTTAATTGGAAAGACGTTTTGCCTGTGAATTTCAAATGGGAACAATTTAAACGCCCATTTTATAAAGTAAATGTGCATTTAAAAAAAGTTTCTGTACATTATTACAAAAAAATTGTGTGCATTTCTAAATGACGGATACAGATTGCATTAAAAAGTTTGCTTTGATCATTAAAAAAAATATTTGCTACATAAAAAGTGGATTAAATGTGCATTAAAATGACAGATGAACTTTATCGGCAACGTCGCGAATACCAAAATACGAACCAACGTTTGGTTAGGTTTTATTCATTTATGGTTTGGTTAAGTTAGGGTTGGTTTTATTTATTTAAGATTACATTTCACCAGTGAGATTATAATTTCACTAGTGAGAAGCAAAAGTAAACACTTTTGACAGTTGACAATTGTCAAAAGCGGAAGACTGCAACGTTGCCACCTTTTGCATCCATTCTAATGCTAAAATCTATTTTTTCGAATGATCGTTTCATATTTTTTTATTGGTCACTTTATAATGCCAAAATATTTTGTTCGATGCACAATACGAGATTGTTTAATGCACCGAAAATAGTGCAAATTTTTAATGCGCAAACATTTATTTTAAGATACAAAGTACAGTTAAATCGTACCCATTTCAAATCGCAAACATACTCCAGCAAATTTCTAGAATGTTCGAAATAAAAGTAGGATCTGATCTAAGTACTATTCATACTTGGCTCTCAGCCCAAAAAGTTTGTTAACTCGTGAGCTAGACCAACGGACAAAAGAATTGCATTCATTCATTACAATCTAAGATGATGTAAAAAAAAAGAAGACAGAGAGCAACTAAATAAAATACGCGAAAAAAAATAAAACCTTCGGCAATATCCGTGAAAAATATGGTGTCTTCAGGATTTGTAGAAATTTTATCAAGAATATTCTTATAGCTTGAAGCCTCTCTCTTCTGTCCGACATTAGTATCAAAATACTCGTCGATCTTTGGCTGTAAATCGCCAGCCGAAGAATACTTCATGAGCAACTTCTGTGCATTCACCGACCCCGAGGAGTAGATATAGACTTTAAGGCCCGCCTCCTTCCACCTCTGAAGAGCGAGTGGCACATCATCGTAGACACTGAAAACATACGATAACAAAACATCAGCATTGTAACAATTATAACACGTACAAGAATGAATTGACTACGAATTTTAGATACATACTGTCCTTTTATTTGGCCGTCTTCGTAGCCTTTTTTCCAGATGAGACCCGAAACCTCCTTGAAATGCGTGTTTTTACTATCGATGGATACGAGCCACTTGAGACTCTTGCTAACGGCTTCGATCTGTTCTACTTTTGCCGAGTCCTAAAAATAAATAAAAAAACACAACACACTGTCATAGTTTGCAATTCCAAAAAGAAACCAACCGTATTGTTTAAATATGAATTTACTTTATCTGGAATTGGCACGGCGCCGTCGACTTTAGATTCAACGTCTTTGGTGGCCTGTTGTCTCATCCCTTCAACGGCCTCTTGAACATTCGCCTCGTCCCAAGATGCCTCCAGGAATTTGTTGACATTTTCTGTTGCATAAGGAAATAGGACGTCCTGAAAATCAAAGAAATTTATTTGTTAGTAAAATCATTTCTTCATTACAAACATTCAAATTGCTAGAAAAGTAAGGCATCCAACACTGGTGAAACTGAAATTGCCTATTTTTTTTTAATATATACATATGTACAAGTAATAAAATATTATATTGGAGAGCATGCATGGTATGGGACACTTCAGGCTTGCCCGACGTTAAGACGTATAAATAAACACTGTCTAAGCTACTCTATGTGTATCATTTTGAACTACTTGCATCTAGGATCCTAAAATAAAATGCACAGTTGCATATGTAAAATGTAAATTTCTAATTGACTTTTCAAATAAAACTTTTCGTTTTCAAGAAACGTTGCTCAGATTCAAATGAATCGTTTTCATATCGATGTTGTTCATATCAATTTTGGATACTTATTGAGAGCGTCCAGATCAAAAGGCCAGCAGCTATGAAAATTTTAATGCGAGTGTTTTATATAACAGAATAAGACAACAGTAAGATACGAAAATCCTTCAGAAATGAACCGTTGACCTTAAATTTCCATTGAGAAGTGACGATTGGTGGAACTTCTTAAATGAAAATACCATATAATGAAGGCGACGAAAATATCTCTTTGAGGTGATAGATGGAGGCGTTGGAAATCCGATTTGAATAGGACAAAGGAATGGAGGAAAGTCAGCCGAGTGGCACACTTAGACTAAACTGAATTTCCAAAGTACGTATGTAGCATATTCAATTTAAGGCATATTACATAGCTCTACATATGTATATGTACGTATACTTCATCATGGCAGGGTTTTCCATGTAATACCTCTAGTGGTATTGGAATTTGAACACTTTTTAAGGGAATTTGTAAGAGAACAGTATTACTGAGCAACAAAAAATAATGTTTTTTACTTACCGTAGCGAAGACTATAGATTTTTGACTTTTGCATTCTTTAACTCAAAATCTGTGTCAATATTGCTGTGCCAAAAGTGAGTATTGGAATGTTTTCTTCAATTGATTGTGATTTTATATTGCTTTAAAATACATATAATGAATTATTTAGCGAATTTTACAGGTCAATATGTATTTATTTTTTTCTCGACCCATCATGCATATATTGGGCCAGTTTTATATATAACTACGTTTGAAAGGATTAATTTTCAATTTTAATATTTTTTTATTTGAACGTACTAATTCTGGCGATAAATGATTTTGTAAATGAATTGACAAAATCGCTAGATAGTGAATTAGAAGTATTTTAAAGCAATAAAAAAATGTGACTATTAATTCCAATACTCACTTTTGGCACAGCAATACTAGAATTTGAGTACTGCAAAAGTTAAAAATCTGTAAAAGTTGCGCATTTTTTTAAACGCTTACATTTCATACGCAGAAATCGGCGTAGGATGGGTGTGTATCAAATAACAATAGAACACTTCATTAGTGTTCAAAGCAAGAGAGCAAAAAAGCATGGTTTTTCTAAGAAATTGACAAAAGTGAAACATTTTTTGTGCAAAAAGCATCAATCGAGCGCCGATTTTTGCTCATGGGTAAAGATCGGATACATGTGGTTGCAGTTTTCTTAGAAATAGTCAATTTCTTAGAAAAACCATCAGTGCTCAAAGCAAGAGGGCGATATTTCTTCGTGAAAATATTTGAATATTCTTCCAGGTGTTCGCAGCCTTTCAAGGAGCTCATAGTTTTTAAACCTTGGAACTAAAGTAAAAAAATTAACTACATATATCATGAACTAATATATAAAATGAACTACAACTAACAGATCGTACTTGTTCAAAACCGGAACGACCCCAAATGGAACGTGCGCGTGGATTAATAATTTAACTCTATTCAATCCACATACACCAATGGTCGCCACGCGAGCTATATTTGGGCGTAGTTCATTGTTCCAGGATTATCCTATTGGCCTATTTTTTCTATAGGTGAAGTGACAGAGGTTTTCAATGTAAAATATAATAGGTATTTTAATAAAATAAATCACAAATAAACAAGCACTAAGTCGCCATCCACTGCTGGATGAAGGCCTCTTCAACACGCTTCCATTCGTCTCTGTTTTGCGCAACTCTCATCCATCTCAATCCACACATTATCCTCATTTCGTCTACCCATCTTCCCTGCGGTCTTCCTTTTACCCTTTTGCATTCTCCCGAGTACAATTCTAGCGATTCTTTTGACCACCTTTCGTTCATTCTTCTAGCCACGTGGCTCGCCCGTTGCCATTTCAATATCTTCACTCCACAACCCTTGTCATACTTCTCACCCACGTATTCCGTTTCCTGTCTTTCCTCGTTATGCCAAGTACACTGCTTATCAACTTGGCGTTCAATGTCCAAGTTTCACATTCATACGTCATCACTAGAGGTAGGATAGCCAAGGTGCCGCTCATTGTTCCATTGTTGTAAATCCTTTGTAAAAAAGGTTCAGCAAACCTTTAACAATGCATTTACAACATTTGAACAATACGCGGCACCCACTGGGTCCGGGCTTAAGTCATCACTGGCAAAATCCATTGATCGAAGATCTTTTTCTTCAGGCAAATTGGCATTTTTGATTTAAAAATCGTCCAAATGCACTCCATTCTAATTTCATGCGTCTTTTCATTTATTCTTCTTTACTACCGGACATGTCAATTATTTGACTTAAATATAAATAATTATTTACTATTTCTACTATTTTATCAAAGTACTAAGTATTGCAATAAAATAATTCAATAACAATATCAATATTTTAGATAAGATCCGTCGTTTCTCTCTGTCAGGAAGGTTTATACCTACTTTTGTATTTAGGGTTACATTCACATTTAACGACACCAGTCTGTCTTTAACCATTCATAAAATAATACGCTCCTTGAGAGTATTATTTTAAAATAAAATGAATATCCCTGCTGGCAGCTAAATAATGTCTGACTTACTCCTAAATAGTGTCTCACAAAGTATTTAGCCAATGAATGGGCAGAGCAGGTTCTAAAATACCATAAGGGCGAAAACACACTGAGTGCAGCACCCCTAGCCCATATACATGATACACAGCCCCAAAATCACCCCCTGGAGTGTTTTCAGTGATATTTTATCCTTGCTCGACAGTGATCGATAACGGTGAAGTCCATGTTGTTAAATGTACATAATTGTAAGCCTAAATACAAAATTAGGTATAAACGTCTATTTGAAGGAATGTGGGAGAAACTTGTCGGTTGCATATGGATATGCATACACGTGCGACCTCTCAAACATATGCACTCTACACGTGCAACGGTTTGGGGAATACCCACTGTTTAGTCACAGCGGGAAGCCAAGGACACGTGACGTCATTTTTGCTAATATGAAACATGTTGAAAGAAAAGATTTTTATTTTTCAGGAATGCATTTCGTTCTCAACTTTCGAGGAGTGCAAATTGTTGGTTTCAATACTTTATCATAGCTAAAACAGTTTTTATCCTGAAGTGATTTCGTTAATTTTGTGCTAAAATCTTCATTTCAAGGTATTCACGGCAAGTTCTTTATATATTTGTATTATTATATTATTATTATATATTTAAAGACGCTATTCTGTAAATTTATTCGGAATCGAACCCACGTACCCTCGCGTGAACACAAATATCCTCTTATAGATATACCTGAGTTCAGAGAGTAAGCGACGAAGCCAACGTCGAAATTTAATTTAAATTTTTTCCTTCTCGCCATATAAAAATACGTAATAATGATTTTATTTTATACGAAATAATAATTGTTTTGAACCATTTTTTTCTTTTCATATTAAACAATTAAATATATATTTTTTAATTAAAATGAATTATATTTTAACGATATTTGAGAAATAAAATGAAATTGAGAGATTGCAGATCGAACCTGGGCGCTCTGTTGCTTGACTGCGCTGTAGACCACTACACAATGACGGCCGACAAAGGAAGCGTTCTAAATTGAATATATATGTAATTTATAATATTCAACGTTGCGAGCTCAATGACTGGGGTTTGTTTATACATAATTGTGGGTATTAGGTTTGTAAATTAAACATACATAGCTCATAAATCTTTTTGCTTATAAATACGTAATTTTCATATTATCCGATTTCGACTTCGGGTTTTATAATTTTACTATTATTTTTTATTGCATGATTTAATTGGCATAACTGATTCCCGATCTCTGTTTCAGTTCCGATTCCGACTAATAATTACTATTCATATTGTAACTTTATTTTAAATCATATATCAATCCGAAAGCACCCGTTGAAATTTCAACGGGCATAACACTAGTATTTTCATAACTATAATTGGTTTTAGCACGAATAGACATTAACATAAGTAATGATCGTTGTATATATAATATATAATTTTGAAAGAGACTTTATATGTAAGTATATAAATATGTAATGTTGGTTGGTAGCATTGAAAACAAATCGAAGTTTCTATGACGATTCGATATTTTTTTTTCGATTCAAATAAATTTAATAAAAAAATAAAATGTATATTTACTATTAGATTCGCCATGTTTAAGCTGTTTATATTACAAATACTGAGCGAAGCCGGGCAAAACAACTAGTGTTTTAATAAAGTGAGAATGGGGGGTTGGAGGGGCCTCGTAAGTGGAATAGCTTAGGACCTCTATTTATCTAAATCCGGCTCTGATTGCAGTCATTTCCTTTCAAAATAAATTCTCGCCGAGAACAATATCGATTTATTGACCAGTATTCGTTCTTTATTAGTCGAAATAGTAATAAAATTAAGACAATATATAAAAAACCCAATTAAGAAATCACCAATTCTCTTCGCAAACTTTGGCAAAGTGCTCAATCTGCCATAGCGAGAGGAGGGCGAAAAGGGAAAAAAACGATCAGAACAGTGTGGACGATAGACGTCACCGTGAAGGAAGATGCAGTATTTTCAAACGTGTCTATTACGATTATTTTTCACCATGGTAATGGGCGGACGTCATTTCCACTCATATTGATAACCAAACCGAGCAAAATGGCAAAGTTTGAAAACGATCAGATAAGAACCCAAACTTCGTCAGACGACAAAATCGATTCTGAACTAAGAGGTTAGTAAAAAAAAAAAAGGTTAAAGGTCTGACCGCACTATACGACAACCGAACGATCCGACACTTCAAAACAGTGTGCGACAATATTAGGTAAACCGCACTTGAACGACAGCGATGCGACACTACGCAGTAAATTACGTCAATCATTCGTTCGGTACCTCGGAGCAAGATCGACGAAACGGACACTATTATAGTATATTTTTGATATGCGAGGAAGAAGAACAATCGAGAAAAACTAAAAGATTATGCTATTTCAAAGTCACGATATGAAGGAGAATAATTGTCGCAAGGCAACCCCCACTCACGTCGCAAACGACACCTTGCGTCAAAGTTGGTCGAAAAGTCAACTTTGACGCAAGGAGTCGTTCTACGTCATGCGACTGTCGCGCAATGCGTTGCAATTTCACACAAACAATATTTGGTCGAGTACTGTTGTGAAGTGTCGGATCGTTCGGTTGTCGTATAGTGCGGTCAGACCTTAAGAGGGCTGGACAGCAGCGCCTTGTCCATACAAACGTACTATACTTCTCCCTTCCTCAATTATGGCACCAGAGAAAGCATTTTTTAATATGCTATGGATATCCACCATTGGGGTGCATCTATCGTTTTATTTTTTTGATTAATTATTTTTTATATGAGCTAGGAGCCGCCAAACATCTATAAAATCGCCTCTTTTTTACACCCACGAAACGAGTCCAGCGTGCTTATTTAACGGTCGATTTAAAAAAAAAATACGCCGATAGATGCACAGAAAGTATCTTTCTCATATCGATGATGAAATTTTTTTTAAATTTGGTCCAGTTTTGGAGGAGAAAATAGTTGAATACGAAACCTCGATTTTGTCAATTTAAAATACGTTTTATCTGGTCGAAGCGCAACTGTCGCATTCACTCAATATATATTTTGATATATATTGTCGCATTCACTCAATATATATATATATATATCGAAGAAAGGAACGGTAACAAAATTAAGGTTTCGGGTGTACAGCCCTCTTAACACCCAAAAACAGCTCCCTTGGCGAGCACCGACATGCACGAATCCCACTTCGGTGCGTTCGAAACTACCTCAACATGAAAACCAACACCCATCAAAGTCTCCACAGCCATACACAGCTGATCGCAGCACCAACGGGCCATAAAACATGTGACATCTCAGCTGACGAAATTTGAGCAATGTGGAGGGTAGAGTGGAGTGGAGTGGAGACACAGAGCCAGGGTAGCCATCGGGGAGTATAGTAGGGTCAGGTATGCGAGTCGCGGGTGACTGCCCTCTAAACTGGTTTCAGCCACACTCCTCTCTTTCTCTCTCCATCTCTCTGGAGCTCGACGAGGGAATATACGTATGCACATTCTACCTAGGGTACGGACCAGACAATCGATACCGATTTATACATACATTAAATTCGGCCAGATGTAATGTGCATCACGTCCTTCTACGAGCCTACCCTTCGTCCTCGTCCCCATCTCCAGGTGGGTTAACACAATAGGTGAACCAAAAAAGAAAAATGAAAAAAAAAATCATCAGGTAGTCTTGCTTTGTCCATTGTTCCGTGGGTTACGTGGATCTCGTTGCTACAGACGAGGCTCCCGAGAGATTCGAATAGTCGAAGAATGTAAATTAAACGATGATTGGTTATATGTATGCAGTTGGTTGAGTGAATGAATGTTGATGAATGCACGTGTTGCCGTCTCGCTCTTGACGCGTGCGAAGAAAAGAGAGTGAAAAAATGATAATACTATATGTAGTGTCAAACAGCTGATCGACGCTAAACATCAAACTGTGCAGACGTTTGCCTAATTCAATGCTAGGTTGCACAATTCAAGACACACACACGCACGTTTGAAACGATGGAACACGTGGTCGAAAAACACGGCAGGTGGACAAAAGAACTGCTAAAAACGAAGCATAGGGGCGTCGAAGCTTAGTTTCGTATGAACGATCCAATCGACGTATTTTTTCAATGTGTATAGTTTTTGTATTGAACTAAGATATGTGCAAATGAAAAGTTGACCAAAATAGGCAGGTGTTTCACGAAACACTTCACGCAAAGGTGATGCATGTTACTATATATATATATATATATATATATATATATATATATATATATATATATATATATGGTGTTGGTTTCCTTCGTAATTACATAACGTAGGATTTCCTAAGTGAAATTAAAATAACGGTTGGATATCTTGATTAGTATTAAAACGATTTGATAATACCGGTTGATTGTTTGGTAGGCGGGTTTCAATATTTCGAATTGTACAAATGCAGAATATTCGAATATACGTTTCTGCGTAGAAAATACGACGTTCACTTACATGTGTATATGTATGTATATATCAGGGAATGAGAACGTGGTAATATAATAAGTGAATTATTCAACGGATAGAGTGGGTGTTTCTGGCACATGCTTTTAAACCTCGTTCTAACCTTAAAAGCTTCAAAGTTGAATATTTTTTTATATGAAGAAGCTTTTAAATTGGATTATTTAAAGCTAAAAAAGCTCAAAATTTAATATTTTTTTACGAAGAAGCTGACCTTGGATTGATTCATAGGGGGTAACCAGGAAGATGGGGAGGGGGAGGGATTTGGGGACCCTTTTTGTTACTAGATTGAATATTATATACTGATATAACTTAACGTTATGTTACTGTTTAAGAACTATCAAAAGTATAGCTAACTAGTAGTTTTACCCGGCTTCGCTCGGTATTTGTAATATAAACATGGTAAAACAATGTAATAGTAAACATTCATTTGTTTTTTTATTAAATTTATTTGAATCGAAAAAAAAATTCAACGATATCGTCGTCATAGAAATTTTGATTTCTTGTCGATGTTCCCAACAAACCTTACATACAAAGTCTCTTTCGAAATTATACATGAGATGTAAGATGTATTATTGCTATAATTTTGGAAAGGTTTTTTTTATAAAAAATAAATAGCGAATCAAGTGCATAAAATACAAATTTTCGGTTGCGGCGCATGTTTTTGCTATTTAACGTATCTAATAAGAGGAATATTTTGTTTCTAATATTCTAATCATAAAAGTATGACAACAAATGTTATTTGTGATGTTTTTTTGAAGTAAATCCTTCCCCTGAGATAAAATCGCGACAGCGTGCGTAAGCTGAGCTGATTTTGAGAATATGTAAAGCTATCTATATAAATAAGCTGATAGGAAAGAATCATCGAAGAGCAAGGATCCAGTTACTGATTCACCGAAAGCGCTGAAGTTGTTTTATTATTTTATAAAGTTCGAAATCTAATCCAATTCCAAGAATTTCCGAACGACGTATACATACACATACATTTAAACCCGAGGAAAAAGATTCGATTGGAAAACAAAACAAATAAAAACCATTCAAACGGCGAGTCAAATTTATCCTGCTAGTGTTGTTTGATACATAGATCACAAACAAGTCAATTCGGCGATTGAAATGCTGAAATTCAGTGTCCGGATCTCGCTCAGACCCGGATGTTGACATTGTCAATTTGCGACGTCGCTAATTACACCACAGGTCAGAGCCGTACAAACAGACATGTACACATATATTCCGAGCGCGAGAACGCAACTCGGCGAGATGAGCGAAACGATAAAGATGCAAATGGAACAATAGAGGGGAACGGAAACGGGTCGAATGGCCGCTTTTGTGTCGCCGATGATAATGAAATGAAATTCTCCACCGGCGGCCGTTACTTTCTCGCACAAGTCGCCAAATATGAAACGAGAGACGTTTCGTTGCTGTTCCACGATCCTCTGATAAGAGGCCGCCGAGACGAAAGGGTCGCAGAGGGTCACAGCGATAACTGGACATATTGAAAATATCCGTTGGGCTCGCCGTGCCCGTTTTTTGTAAAACCCGACTTTTCGATGATGCTGAATTACGAGGAAAATCGTCAGGGGGAAAGTTCGACAACACCGCAATATGCAAAATTAATTCGGGCGTGTTGAAATGCAGCATTTGTATGGAAAATATTTTACAAAATTGAGCATTTGCTTTATCTCAATCTCATAATTGGTTTTAAGATTTTTTTTACGATTCGGTCGTGTGAAGGGTTGTTTTGTTTTGATCAGTCCAACGTGTTGGAGATAACCATTTTTTTTGGGGGTTTTCCTCCACGAGACCGATGACAAATCTTTCTCCAAGCTATTGTCTTTTCTTTTTCCAGCAGAATAGATTACTGGTTAGCATATAATGCTTTGGACAAAGTGGTCACGGGTTCAAATCCCACTGGTTTCTGCTGGCCAGACCTTGGATTTGTGACTCCAGATTGATCGTTTCCCATCAGTTTGTCAATTCATCTGATTTTCATTTGAACGGTTCCAACAAATTGGCAACCTTGCCCGTTTTTTCGCAAAATCTAGAGTTTCCAGCAATCTCGAATTTCGCTGAATTGTATAAAATACTGCAAATACATGTCTGTGTGGATATTAATTAATTGATATGCATTTATGTACTTTGTATAATACTAACAACATTTGTATCAAATGTACAATGTTTTTGCCAGGAAGGCGCACTGGTAAAATATTTTGCTATTGAAGAGTCGAAGAAGTTTACGGAAGTTAGATATAGTTGATATTTAGTAAATTTATATACAGTGTGAAAAAGATTACAGGCGTATAAACAATTAAAATCTGACAAAACAAGTAGGTGGAGGAAAGTTAAACATAAGGCTACTATCCAATAAACGTCAACGTCTCCAAAATTTTTGCATTCTTAACCCTTTGCCCGCGTCACCAAATTTAGCGAACATGCCCTGTACGCGGCTGCTTTTTTGCGGATTTTGTTATCGCGTTTTCGACTATAAATATAGGTTGTAATATTTTTTTGAATTTCACAACCTATATTTTTTTTTTTTGACTACTGCCATCTATTGAATTTGGTAAAGTATACATTTAGTAATATTTTCAACCTAGTTATAAAATTTTAACACAATAGACGGCTCTTATACAGGTTGGAACTTCCAAGACATCTATGCGTGTCTCTCGCGCTGAGGGCATGTTCGCTAGGACATGTATAGTAGTCGTACGCGGTGGAAAGGTTAAACGTGTTTATTACGATTATTTTTCAACATCGAACTATCGGAAGCGATATAAATTTCTATCGGTGACCAAACCGCGCAAAATAGCAAAGTTTCAAACCGATCGGAAGAATGTAGGAATATAGCCCGAACCATTAAGCGAAGTGAAATATATAAACCTGACAAAACAAGATGGCCAAAATTGTTGTATTTTTTAAACGTGTCTATTACGATTATTTATCACCATCGTATTGGCGGAATTGATTTGAATATCCATTGTTGACCAAACCACGCAAAATGACAAAATTTCAAAACTATCAGAAGAATGTAGGATATAATATACACACGTTGTCAGACCAATGAGCGAAGTGAAACATACAAAGGGCTGAAACATAAAAAAAAAAAAAAATAGGCAACAATATACAGCAGTTAGTATACAATCTTTTGCGAAAGCAAACCAATAAAAGAAGTGTAAATTTTATATGCATGTACTGTTAAAATATTTTAATACGTTGTCGAATTTTTCAAAACAACCGCAAGGCGGCCATATAGGCGTTTCTGTTACGTGTCGGACGTACATACATACATACATTACGTATAAATTTACCGTTCCTACAAGAAGCAAACCCTTCGAAAATATTAAACCGGGTTAGTTCCAACAGGCAAAACAACGACACAGCAACGTGGAAAGTTTTCTGTTTATACACACATACAATTTCGTACGATTTAGGCGACCATTCCAACATACCGATAGAAACGGAGCAAAATTATTATTCACATCGGCCGGA
The DNA here is from genome assembly GCF_051622035.1 of Arctopsyche grandis. Lineage (NCBI taxonomy): Eukaryota > Metazoa > Arthropoda > Insecta > Trichoptera > Hydropsychidae > Arctopsyche > Arctopsyche grandis. The sequence goes on along the minus strand of NC_135367.1, from coordinate 23,711,490 downwards.
TCTTTCTAGCAAAACCTAGAGTTCGCTCGAATAGAGCATCGACAGCGTCCATCAACTCTGAAAACACTCGGCCGGGCGACGCCGGTCCACCACGCTAGCGACCACGAAAATAAATCAAAGAGTGGGTAGTCGAAAAAGTTTGACATCCTCATTGCGCGAAGGAGAATAGGTGGGGAAAGGGCGGTGGGAGGGGGGGGGGGGGATCGATTTTAACGGTTTTTCGTTCGAATGAAAAGTTTCGACGACGACTAGTAGGCAGACGCGTGAAGATTGTGCAAGAAAGATTTATATCGAGCACTACTAATTACCATGGCAGCAGGATCGCGCCGGTTGAGGGGAGGGGGGGGGGAAGTAGTGGATCGGGAGAGGGAGGGAGACAGTGTGTGTATATAGAGGGGTGGGTGTGTGCGCGTGCGAGAGAGAGCGAGGGTGGGTCGATATCGCAGCACGTTCGCGAAAATGGCCGCGGCGGCCGGCATCTTGGTGTCGTTGTCGGCAACACGCCGCCATGCCCGCTTTCGATCCAGATCTAGATATCCAGGCCGGAACCGGAAACGAGACGAGACGAGACGAGACCGAGTAGCGGTGTCGGTGGTGTGGGGGGGGGTTGTACCTTGACGAAGGAGATTGAAGTGGTGGTGCCTTCGATGTCCAGAAGCAGGGCGGCGGCTTTGGCGGGAGGGGCCGCGGGGGGGGCCATCTTGTCGAGGGGCGAAGGCGCAGCGGGGGGGCGCGAGGCGAGAGGGGCGGGGCGGGCGACGGCGACAACGACGGCGACAGCGACAGCAAACACGACCTTTCTGGCCCACAGCTGCGGCCCGTCTGCGTCTGCGTTTGCCGGCAACCACTTCCATTTCCACTTCCACTACTACACTCCACACTCGACCGACGCTCTCCCCGTCGCCGATGCCCAAACTGTGCACCCACTTTGCCACCCTTTGGCCCTCGCGAGTACCTCAACTTTTTCAATCCCCGGGGATCTCGAGTCGCAGTTCGGATTTCTACCCGGATTTCTATATGCATACGCCACTCAATGCTGCCTTTCAGGACGTTTTCGATTACTTGAAATTGGATCAAGTAGCACTGAGAATCATATTGTTACTAAATCTTATAAACTCTTGGGATTTATTTGCCGAGTTGCGAAGCCCTTTAAGAATCCCCATACTCTGATTCTACTCTATTACAGTTTAGTTCGTAGTAATATGGAGTATGCCTCAATCATATGGTCTCCCTATTACCAAACTCACATTGAGCATTTAGAAACAATCCTATAAGACTGGTCTTAAAAAACTGTTACCATCTTATAATGACAGACTTTCTTTTTTCCATATTGCAAGTTTGTCTCAGCGTAGAAGGGTTTCTGATTTGTTAATTTTATATAAGATTGCTAATGGTATTCTTGACACATCTGTTTTAAGCGAGATTAATTTTAACGTTAATGCCCGATTCACCAGATGCACAAATCTTTTTTATCCACCAATTTGTCAAAGCAACACTTCTTTCAATAGTGCAATCGTTCGTATATGCCGTATTTACGATAGCTTAGATGATTGTCCTGACTTCTTTAGTGACTCTTTTAGTATTTTTAGGACAAAGGTGAAGAAAATAATATGTGGTTGATTTGCTTCTTCACCCTTATAGTCTTTCTTTTTCTTTTTTACTTTATCTGTATCTTTTTCTTTATCTGTTTCTTTTCTTTTTTTTTAAATCTTGATGTTTTTGTAATTTTACTTTTTTATATCACCATGTGGTGCTCACTGTAAATGGAATATTATATTTTTATTTATGTTTATTATTATTTTTTGTCTCATTATACAACTTTCTTTTTATATTTTATTCTGTATGTGTGCCTATTTAAATAAAATAAATAAAAATAAAAAAGGTCGCCTCTCGAGTCATCTTCTGTTCGCAGACAGGAAAGAACGGCACGTCGCGTGCTTGGCTCCCCACTGTGGAGGTTCTCCCACATTTGCTAAGGTAAAAGTCGAAATTCTCGACAGGGCGGACCCTCTAGGCTCGGAAGCGAGACTCAGTCGACTCGCTCCTTCTTGTCATTGATTGCTCTTTGCGAGTACTCTAGTATTTCCGTGCCCTGGATTAACCTGACTTTTACCTGATGAAATACTCCGGCATATGTATACTGCCTGGTTCACATATAATTTCGGACGGTTGGGCCAGAGAAATGTAATATTAATAGAAGTGGCTTTAGGTGTTATATTGTTGTCAAGCGACATTCTGTCCATAGACAAACCTAAATAATTTTAGCATCAGTCGTATCTGACGCTTGGTGCTCGACGTATGTCCGATAAAAACTTCTCTGTTTGTTTATATTACTCGCAAGATGGGCAAGTATCGGTAAAAATTGCACAATACATTCAAAAACACACAATAAACAACATGGGATACATTTTATTAGTAAATTGATCCGATTGTATTGCGTGCGATGTAGCGTATTTATAGAGACGTGCCGCGTAAAATTGACAACAATTATTTATTCGTAAGGGCCCCTCTATTCTTATTACATCTCTCTGGGGCAGACCCTCTAGGCTCCGACCCGCTCCTTTCTGTCATTGATTGCTCTTTGCGAGTACGGAAATATTCCGAATTCCGGTAAAAGTGGTTATAATTTCGTGGATCCAAATGATAGTGAAATACATACGCAAAATGTGGAAATTATGTGAATGCGTGTGAAAAGAAAGATGAGGCGTCAATTTGGCACAACGCCTGCCCATTTTGATTCATATTTAGATGAATTTTTATTGAACCACAAACGAATGCGTGTATATTCCATTCGCAATATGTGGAATATTTCCGTACGCTGCCCAACCCTCCGAAATTACATATATGCGAACCAGGCAGTATATGTCGGAGTATTTCATCAGGTAAAAGTCGAGTTAATTCGGGGGACGGAAATAATTAGAGTACTCGCAAAGAGCAACCAATGACAGGATGGAGCGGGTCGACCAAGCCTCGCTTCCGAGCCTAAAGGGTCCACCCTGTCGAGAATTCCGACTTTTACCTTTTTTCAAATATGGGATTCACCGTTATCGATCACTGTCAAGCAAGGATAAAATTTTACCGAAAATACTCCAGGGGGTGATTTTGGGACGGTGTATGCTGAGTGTGCTATACATTTTTTTCGCATGTTTAAAAGTATCTAAAAGAAATCATGTGCCGCGTTCCTTCCTGTGTGATTTCGCCTTTAGGTCGAAATCTTTTAGGGCGAGCCTATTTTACAAGGCTTTTACATATTTAACTTAATTGCGGCAGTCGACAACGCTAATATTACTTACAATATTTTCCGTATCCAGTTCCCATATAGCCACCTGTGGTTGCTATTTAGGACCTGGATACGGAAAATATTGTAAGTAATATTGTTAGTGTCGACGGCCGCATTATGAATCAGTTGTAATTCTTACATTCTTCCGATCGTGAAATTTTGCATGAAATACAATGCATTAAAATAAATATTGAAAGTTGTATGCTCAGCATGACGAAGAGAAATAGGACACGGAATATGTGGACGAGACGTATGACAAAGTAAAATAATGGACGAAAGAAGAAGCACGAATGATAACAGAAGAAATATAAAAGGGCCACGAGATAGATGGGTAGATGAAAATCAAAAAAAATGTGTGGAATATTAAAGAAGCGTTTTTGCTTCACTAACCCATTTGTTCAAGTTGAAATTACACAAATTCTCAATAAATATGCTCAAATTACTCAAATTCCCAAAACTACCTACCGCCCCTTTCTGCAATTCGATACAATACACATTAAACGATAAGAAAAATGAAAAAAAAAGTTTCGAAATTTTCTTTTCGGCTTATTTTGAAGTAAATCTTCTTTATAATGTATTTTAAGAAAGTTTTGCTTCTGTATTGTAAAGTGTAATACTTGATATAATTTTTTATTAAGTATATATTAAAAAAAATGGTAAAAGTATATTTTGTATAAAGAAAAAATAGCTTGTAAAAACAAAAGAATCAACAATGAAATAAATAAAAAGATGCAACATAAAATTTAAAACGTTTCCATCATTCAAACAAAATTGTGCAATGTTTAGAAGCACTGGAAACACGTTACCAAAATGCAGTTGATGCATTCTCAATTGAGGTGCTGTAAATAGTTGTCAATGCACGCAAAAATTAAAACCAATTTTTAATAATTAATTATTCAAAAAATAATCAACGAGTAATAAGGCGCAGGCCGTTTACAATAAAACAGAAAAATAAATTAAAACGTACAAAAAAAAAAAAACGTTCCAATTCCAAAATATGGCCATCGCAAATATAAATAATTTAAAAATACATTTTAATAATATAATTAATAAATTATATTCGAATTATTAATAACGAAGCATTGTAACAGCTGTGCGAGGCGTATACTGACTTGGCCCCGCGCGCGGCCTTCGGCCCCAACTGTCACATGTGTTGATGAGTCGACTGGCGTACAAATTTGTTTATGAAGAACATAAATAAGCACAAAATGTCTATCGTGACCTACAGATGATGATCACCTGACTCTAGGGCTGCTAATCGCACCCAAAACCCCCGATTTACCCCCTTTGATCATACTCAAATTTCAGGTTTCCTATAGGCCAATGTGCTTTTTCAAAATGACATTGTAATCCTATAAAATGAAAATGTCCATAAATCCCAGGCCATTAAACTTAAAAAGTCCACGATTCATTCAGGCATCGAATCAGCTGAATATGGACTAATACAAATACTATAAACACTACCTATAAACCCCACATGAATCACATCACATGCATTCAACATTTGACGTTTCACAAGTTCTCATAATAGGAAGGAATGGAATGTATATTAAAATTTAATGGTTCATACATTTTTATGATTATATTGAAAGTAAAACACATATTAAATATCATATAATTTATTTCATTACACTATAATTATAAATAAAAACAAACATTTGCCTAAAAAGTGCTATTTATTACTCCATAAAATCTAATAAGCTTTTTTTAGATTTACGACCCAACTCGTTGGATAGCTTCGATTTTTTGGAACTTCCTTCTGAATTTGGGGTTGTTATTTCAGAAGCCATCTTTCTTTTTATCAGCTGAAAATATAGCATCATATATAAATTCATAATTGTCATTCAATCATAATTTAATAAGGGGAAGAACACAGTGATTGGCAATTTGGATTTAAAGTCTAAAATAAAACCTCATTACTGATAAATATTACATAGTATATTACAAAATGACACAAATTTGGACACATTTGATTCACACTAAGGTTATTTTTAAATTTTTTGCCAATTACTGTACTCTTTTTATATAATAAAAAAAATACTTTGATATCTTCGGACTTTTCATTATTGCACGGAGGGCTGACAGTTTCGAATACAAAATTCTTTCTTTTTCCAGGAGCCAGTGAACTTAAATTCTTAGGAGGATCGTTTCCGTTAGTTGGAACACTACCTTTTGTCAACAAAACTAACCTATCAAGTGCAGCCTGCCCTCGATTTATGAACGATCCTTTGTAATTGTGCTATAAAATATAAACTCAGTCATAAATATATATTAAACAGGGCAATTAAATATATTATAAAGCTTACCTGAATCATCATGAACGGTTTTTTAACAGGACTAGGCAAATCTTTCAACGGTTTTTTATTAAGCTTCTCAGAATCATTGCATTCATTCTGACTTACATTCACCGTGATTACATCATTGTTACTATCATCTAGAATAGGTTTAGTTGATGATTTTAACGACGCTTTAATGAACGAAAGCCGTGATATCATCTGCGGTGCTGATTTTGCTTCTTCGGGATTTTGAGACGCTTCATGTTTTTCCTGAAATATAACATATGCATTATAGAATGTACTGGCGACATATAAAATGGTATCAATCGAGATACATACGTGCATTTCTCTGAGGAAAGTTTCACGTTCGTATCTTTGCCGCCGCCACAACTCTTCGCTTTGATCGTCGAATCCATCTTCCTGATTGTCTTCGCCTACTACAGCACCACTTTCAATATTAGTGTCGACATTTTTCCAACGAAATTTGCGCTCCCGAGTGCCACCTTCCAAATCGCCGTCTTCGAGTAAAATATCTTGAAGTAATTTTATTTCTCGGTTGTCTTGATCAAGCATTTGATGCCTAGAATAATATTACATTTCAAAATAAATATTTTTTTACTATATACTGACTTTGTTTATAGTATAAAAATAAACCTGTGTATTTTTTCTAGTTCTTTATTGACTTTTCGTTGATCAAGTTGATCGGCATCTCCTTCTTCCCATTCGAATTCGTTTAAGCCTCGTTCATCTTCGTCTCCGGATCCCCTATATTCATCGTCTGTGGTCAGTTCAGCTTCTTGCTCGAAAAATTCTGAAGTTTGCTTCTTTTTTGGCTCGGGAGCTATTTTTTCCGGTACCAATTCGATCTAAAAAAAAAATAAACGATACAATTCAAAGACAAAATACAAATACAAACATAGTTTAAAAACAAAAATATAATACTTCATTTTCCTCTGAATCATATTCGACTTCTTTTTCCTCATCGTTGAGATCCTCCATATTCGACACACTAATATCATCATCAGATATTTCATCGTCGCTTTCATCATCTGAAATATACAAATTATTCAATCAACTTATATGAATATTTATAATGATTATACGTCAAATAAACACTAACCAGACATTAACAAAGGCTGAGCCTTTCGTTTTTTATTCCTATCATGTCTGGATTTTAATACTTTAACTTTTTTATTATTATCAACATCAGCTTCAATGTTTTCTTTTTCATCTGACGAAGTTGATGATAGAATAGCATACTTTGTTTTTAAAACCTCTGGATTTGTTTCAATAACATTTTCAACATCAACAGCTTTAGAAGGTTCTGCATTAGTGATTACATCAGTTTTATTCACAGGCATGAAAAAAGACATAATATTATTGCCCTTTGGTTTCGTTTTGGATGGCTTTATAATATCTTTCGAATGTATGATTTCAACGGGTTTCTCTGACGGAGTGATCAACGGCTGAACAATTGATGTGACATCAAAATTATTCTTCGACATGTCGATATCGTCCAGTGGTTCAATCTGAAAAAAAAAGAGTTAGTAGCGTCGGTAGGCCCGTGTGGTCTGCACCAGGTGACACCATTTTTTGGTTGTGGTCGTTATTGTATGAAGATCCTCGAGTGGCTACAGCCTCATTGCAATTTCTGTATATATACACACAGCTTTCTGTATATATACAGCTTTCTGTATATATACAGCTTTCTGTATATATACAACTTTCTGTATTTATACAGCTATCGCGAAATCCGTCTGGTGCGGCTATATATCACATCAAATATGAGCCATGGGCATTTGTTTGAATTCCTGATAAATCAGTGTATGTACCCAGGGCCGACGAGAGGGGGGGGGGGAGGAACCGGGGTAAAGTTCTAGGGTCCGGACTAGTCGAAGGCCCCGTGTCGGGACGTCCGACTGACTGTCCGAATATTGATATTTCATATTATTCTACATACATAAAAATACATGTATTTATTTGATGTGTCCAAGTGTAATCGTGCCTGTTATATAATACTTTCTTATTCAATTATTTTAAAAAATAACAACCAAAATATGGGCCGTTATATTTAAGTCCAATTTTCGGTTCCGAAAACACTATTTCTGTTTGACTTAATTCACAAATTGCTATATCACTTCTTTAATTCGATTTGTCCCCAATTGCGAGAAAGCAGAATAAAAATATTACAGGTCACCAGTATTTTAAAATATAATTAAACCCAAAAAATTATATTTAATGTTTTGCGAGATATATCTCGAAATGAAGAAAAGTAGACTTTTACCACATTCAATTATAACGGCTCATGAAATTATTTTTCTAATAGTTCTGATATATTTTTGACATATTTAAAATATATCTATAAGATCTTTTTTTTTTAGTTTGTCATAGGACCCGAAATGATTTTTTTCCAGGGTCTGGGATTTCTCTCGGCGGCCCTGTATGCACCTAAAGATAAGAAGGTTAACTGATTCACTCAGACGGAGACGCAATCCAGAGACAACTTATGTTCTTTTGGTGCTTCTCTCTCGTAAGTCATAACTACAGATCGGCGCTCAGCTAAATGGGTTCGATATTGTCAATTTCTATGGTTAACCTTTTTTTTTGCTTTCTAGCTTTGTATGGACAATAGTAATGACTCTTTCCTGGAAAATATCCCATTTATCAGACTGAGCGTCGATCTGTAGTCACAACAATTAACAAATATTAATAACTAAAGCCCGGACCCAGAAGGTGCCGCGTATTGTTCAAATGTCGTAAATGCATTGTTAAAGGTTTGCCGAACCTTTTTTACAAAGGATTTACAACAATGGAACAATGAGCGGCCCCTTGGCTATCCTACCTCTATTAATAACACTGTTCCACACAAAAAATGGTTCAGAGACGATATATGACTTTTCTTATACATAGATCTATGCCCATAAACACGAATCTGGTAATAAAAAATGTACGAGCGAGCTTTTCGCTCGAAATTTTACCGATTTAAAATTCAGCACACTTCCAATTATCCCTTTTAAACGAAAACAAAAAATATTGTGGCCAGAAGACTATCCCAATAAACATGTTTCAATAGAAAATACTCAATATAAAATAGTATTAACAGTGGGAAAAAATCCCATGTGAAAATACGTACTTTTGACTTTTGATTTGAACTGGACGACTACTTAGAGATATTTGAAAGCTGAAAAGTACTACAAATGAAAGATAAAATACCCGAATATAGATTCCAAAATTCATTTTGAACAGTAAAATGACATATTTTGAGACATCGACCGAACAACACCAAGATATAGAAAAATCGCGTGATTTAAAAAATATATATATCTCCGAATATCGAGCTAATCAACATTTTTTATTACCAGATTCGTGTTCACTGGGCATAGATCTATCTATAAGAAAATCCATATCTCGTCTCTGAACCAAAAAAAAAGTCGTCGTTTGTAGAACAGTGTAATTAATAAAAATATTGTTTAGGTGACACCACTCTTAGCAACATCACTGATTAACTGTAATGAAAACTACAATGTACAATATAAGTAAGTATTAACCTGTTTCTGCGATGCTGTATCGTTGATACCTTCAAACTTCCCAGTGCATAATTCTAGTAGTTCACTCTCGGTGTTTGGAATCATTTGAGTATCAGCGAGTGACGTAGTTTTGTCAAATAAAGTGTCAGATTCAGTGATCGACAAGTTCATTTGCTGCGTAGGGAATTTTCCTGAACACAAATCGGCAAGTTCTTGTGTATCCTAGAAAAATATTATGGTCAGTATTTAATAAACAAAAACAAAAACTTCATATGTCGATGAAATGAAAGCATACTTGAGTATTTTCAGTGGTGTCGGATTCCGTGAATAGTCGCTTTTGAAGATCATTCCAACCAGGCTTTTCAACCAAAGTACTTTGAGTTGGCGATGTTTTGTTTAATTCTCCATTTATCTACACATATAAAAAACCATTATTAGTTGATGATAAAACCATTCATTAGTTGATTCGAAAGTACTTACGCTTTCTGAAGAGGTTACTGTCATAGGTGAATGTTTTGTCAACGGTGATATAAGACTAGCGAGACCGGAGAGTTTGGGTTTGGAGATAGTTACGGGGCTGATTTCTAATTGGGATGATAAACATTTCTGGCCCAAAGTTAGATGATCATCAGCTGAAAACAACAAATATAATGTATAATAAAAAAAAAATACAATAAAATTCATTGTGAAAATAAAATACTAACAATCGAAATTGAAGCTATCATTCTTATTAACTTCAGGAGTATTAAACATATCCATGCTTCCTAAAGTATTAGCGCCGATATGAGTCTTCGAAGCATCTGCTTCGCCATTTTTAAGAGAAACTTCATGCGAATCCTTTGCATCACCTTTAATAAGATTTGAAGCATCTTCATCTGAATCATCAGAATCGATAGGTTTTATTATACGGGTGGGTTTCTTTTTATCCGTCGGTGGATGAACAGATTCTGCTTCAGGCTCTGATGATGAATCGTCGTCAGATTCATCATCGCTCGCTTCGTCGTCGTCTAGTTCTGCTTCTTCATCAATATAGTCACACTTTGATTTTTTAGATTCCTTTATAGGCACATCTTCTTCTTCTTCGTCTTCTATATCGGGTTCGTCTTCAACTTCACTATCAGTTAAAACTTTCGATTTATCGTACTTTTCATTTTCAACTTCTAGCTTATCTTCACAATCTGAAAGTTCATCATTGACTTTTTCCTCACGTTTTCTAGACAGTTCTTCCTCATTTTTTCGTTTCCACTCTTGAAGTCTTTGTTCACTTATATGGTCTATTAAATCGCGTTTGAAATTCATAAGAGCCGTTCCGGGTATGTCTCTAAAAACGAATATTTTATATTTAATTTAAAAATAATACAAATTTAGCTAGATATTGATGAATCATTATATGGCTTACGTCTTTTCTTTTTCTCTCGCTAGTTCTGCAGGCGATTTAAGAGAGGCATGAAATAAGAATTTCTTTTTCAAAGCATTAACTCCGCTTAACTCCTCTTTGACAGCATTCGGGGTCAGGTCGATGAAGCCGTCACTAAATCCACTCAACTTTGGACTCGGCAAACTGCACGATATGTGCTCTGAAAATATATCTTGAGTAAACAAACAGAAACTATCGCTTCAATACAAATAAATGTAATAGTATTACCGAGTAGTTGTCTTTTCAAGTTCATCGGAGGATCTTCTGATCCCACATCCATCAGTTGAGTGATACTTTCGGAACAATTCGGCTTGTCGATGGGTTCACTCGAAGGTTGCATAGCATCGTCAATGTCTTCAGCTGTCGTCAGATCATTTTCAAGATTTGTAATGCATGTTTCGATGTCTTTTGTTATTGCTGGCGACTCTTCTTCGTCAAACAGTAAGGCAGTTTTTTCACTGCTAACACATTGAGATGCAATTTTATCAATATTTCCTGAATTTTCTAGGACACCTTCAGTACCGGTTAAAGCTTGGATTTCATCATTTAACTCCATAGTTATTTCATCATTTACTTCCATAGTTATTTCATTATTTACTTCCAGCTGCAATTCTTCAGGTTTACTCGCAGGCAGTATGTCAATAGAATCGGAGATAATCATTTTATCGGTATTTTCAGTTTCATCGTCGCTTTCACTTTCAAATAATTCAATCACTTCCTTTTCTCTTCTTTCGAGTTGTGTTCTAAATAAAAAAATTAGCTATTCTGATACAAATTAAACAATGAATGTGTGAAATAAATAAAAATACCAACGCATATTCTTTAAGCTCTTCTGCATTCATACGAAACGTCGGTTTCTTTGTACCAGGAATAAATTTTATGTTTTTCTTCGATATGAACTCTTTGAGAGATATTTGTTTCGGTCTATGATATGGTAAATAAACATCTTTTTCTCTCAACATTCTACTGGATTCACTGTTGATTTTATGCATTTGTTCCATAGCTTGTTTTGCCGACATCTACATTAAAAAAAAACATTCATAAAAAAATACTACATATTATAATATATCTCACATATATAATATTACATATATAAAATAAATAAATCTCAATGTTTGTTTTGCATACCCTTTGCGTAGCTCGTATTTTATTTTCCTGAGTCGTATTTGAATGTTTGGCTTCTTCTAGATTATTTTTTTGATCGGATTCATCGTTAACTCTGTAATCTTCATCGTCTGAACTTTCAGGATCGCAAAGGGCTGATAGTTTCGATTTGAATGCATCATTTTCTTTTTCATTGAAAATATTTGAATCATCATGTTCGCTCATGTTCTCGTGCACTTTGGGGGAAAGTTGATGTTTCGAAAGTGAACTTTGGTCAGAATCGCTGTCGTTGCTTACAATACGTTTCAATTTCTTATCAGCAGTGCTTATTTCTGAATCTGACTCTTGGTCAGAATTGTTGTTCTCCACAGTTTGAATATGTCGAGTCGGTTCTTCTGAATCACTATCGGACAGGTGGATCAGTTTCTTTTTCGGTTTGGTGAATGTTATATCTTCGTCGTCGCTATCTGAAGATGATGAATCTGTTTGTTGTATCGGATTATGTATGGAAGTATCCATTTCTCTGGTTGGATGATCAATTTGAAGCTCCTCCATGGTTATTTATTTTATAAAATGTGAGTTTAGAGAGTAGAAGACGAACGGCAATGAAACTTTATAGCTTTGACAACTGAGCGCACTGACAGACACTCCCGCCAGAATCACTACACAACATATGTACCTAAACAGCTAAATTTTCGTCCATAATCTTAGCGATTACTAAGAAAGTAAAAACGGTTCGGTGATTACTAGTAAAATGTGAACCGGTCACAGGACAACCGGTCGCTCTAGATCGGTCACTCGTGATCACCCGTCACGCTAAAACTGGTCACAAGCTAAAACTTTGACTTTTCTATAGATATATTTTCAATCGTAGTAATAATATTTAGAATATCTATAATTGATTTTTTGCCCTTCTATTTTTTATATATGTAAATGAAAAGTGCTACAATTACATTGAATAAACCAAAGATAGACTTCACTGAGAGGATTAGTGAAAAAATCTAAAGGCCTGTTCATACCTAGTCGGCACGAACCGACTTCAGCAGGTATCCGGCCGTACGAAAAGTATTCTTTGGTACATTTTGTATGGGTATGTTCATTTTAACCGTCACGTTTACGCCACGGCAGGCTTACAGCAGTACCCGACATTTCCTGTTCATACCTTACAGCAACATCCGTCAACGTATCGTATCCGTCTTTTTGGCCATCGTGGAGATATACACGCGAATTACGTGCCTTGAGTCTGCCGCTTTGCTGTTTTGGACCAATTATCGATAGTGACAGTTGACAGCTGTTCAATCTTTCGACATGGTTTTGGCGCTGATAATGACTTTTTGACAATGCCTCCTTAAATTTTGTAGATTTTTTGGTGATTTGTGTTATGGAGGATGAACGAATGAGACGACTGGCATGTTAATGCACGTGTTTATTATATGACAGCTAAAGGCAGAGTGGTAGTGGCTCTCCGAACCCAGCCGAGTTGGTTCCCACTCGCAGGAACGCAACCAAACTCGACCATGTCGTATAAGCGAGCCGCCACAGTGTTTTTATTTTATCCAATATCGGTTCATACGGAAATGTTTAAATTTTTTTTGTCCATCATCCACAAACTCCTTATACTGTGTCCAAAACTCTCCTTCGGTTTTTCTATTTTTTAACATGGGATGCACATCAAAACGCCTCCGTGCTTTTTATTGCCTTCTTGAGCTTCTTCTTCCAACAATAACGCGATTATACATAATTTTTCGTTCGATAAACGCCGAAACATTTTTGCTGACTTCTATTCTGACGCGTAGCTACGAATGCACGTGTATGCATTCACATTGTAAGTACTCGACAATTATGTAGCTCGTGCAGCGTAACCTGGCACGTACCAATACAAACACGTATATTGTGTCCATGAAGATGTGAATAAGATTTTTTGTATCTGTTTTCTAGTGCTGCGTACGGACCAAACCAACGACGATTTTGGTCCAACGATTTAACCAGCAGGATAAAACCAGTAGCGTACAAAATATCGAAATAAAAATTAAATTTAAAAATTGAAATTAAATATCAAAATTAAAAATATTATTATTATATTAAAATTAAATTCAAATATCAAAATAAAATTATAATCAATATATTAAAATTAAAATAAAATATTGAAATTTAAAACAGAACATGCCCAATTTAAATAAATTTTCGAGATTGACCTAAAATTAGATCATCAACAATCACATACAGATAATCCTCGACTTTTGTTTGTCGAAGATGTTTTGACTTACGAAGATACGCACTAAGATCGAAAAAAAAATCAAAGAATTATTATTTTTACTTCCCCGTAATGCGCAGTTACTGAGAATATATCATGTGTTAGTATGGGTGACCGAGCGATGGTCCCAACCCGGTACGTTGTCGGTTTATCAAACGAAATTTTTTTAGTCTTCAATTGTTTCTCTCGTCGAAATAAATCAATTAATTAAATCATTTCAGAGGTAAATTTTATCGGATAATGTCTTCAATTGTTTCTCTCGTCGAAATAAATCAAATAATTAAATCCATCTCAGAGGTAAAATTTATCGGATAATGTGTGATTATTAATTTTATTTCGACGAAAGAAAAAAAAACCCTTTGACAAATCACCGACAGTTTTTTTGTTTAATGTCTCATCGGCGGCGGAAAAACAGCAGTATATCGTGACGACTTTTAATAAGAAATAACAACAAGGTTTTTTTTGCTCTTAATCAGAGAAATTATAATATTTCTCTGGTTGTAATGCGTATCGTCGTAATTCAAAACATTGTTGTAATTCAAAACATCAACGATGATCTAATTTTAGCTCAATCTCGCTCGTTAGCTCAATTTTGATATTTAATTTCAATTTTTTAATTTAATTTTTATTTCGATATTTTGTACGCTACTGGTTTTAAAAGTTGGCCCAAAATCGTCGTTGGTTAAATGTTTCCGAAGGGGGAAACACAGTAGTATATCGTGACGACTTATAAGAAACAATAACAAGGTTTTTTTCGCTTGTAATCAGAGAAATTATAATATTTCTCTGGTTGCAATGCGTATCGTCGTAATTCAAAACATTGCTGTAATTCAAAACATCAACGATGATCTAATTTTAGCTCAATCTCGCTCGTTAGCTTAATTTTGATATTTAATTTCAATTTTTTAATTTAATTTTTATTTCGATATTTTGTACGCTACTGGTTTTAAAAGTTGGCCCAAAATCGTCGTTGGTTTGGTGCGTACGGACCATAGGACAAACAGATGGTCCCTTTCATACGCACCCACTTTCCGAACATGACAGAAACAACAATTATTTTTTGTATTGCTCTAAGTGTGCACTACAGGTGATTTTTTCCAGTTTCACTGGTCAGTCACCGATCAACCCCCACAAACTGACATAACGCGTTCTTATATTGTTTGCTAATTGGTTAATTGGAGTTAGTTCATTAGAATTAGTGGATATATGATAATAAAATGCTTTGTAATAAAATTGGATCTGGAAAAACACTAACGGGATAATCTCGCGAAATTGTGTATAATGTTTTTAACTATTTCATGCATCGTATAGTGAATAGTGAAAGTGACGAAAGAAATAGTTGTATGAAAAATTTATATGCTTCAACTGCGGAAGCGACTGGTATTTCTAAAAGAAGTGTTCAACGAATTGTTTGTGAAGTACGAAATCAATTTGTGGTGGCTAATAAACCGCCAACATCGAAACCTTCAATATCGGAGCCATCAACGACACAACCTATATCTTCAGAGTCATCAGATCCAGCAGCATCCACATCTTCATCGACTGTGCGAGTTGTTTTAAGGACACCGGGCAAAAATCGTGTAAGGTTATCAAAAATAACTACAGTGGATTGTTTTGATCAAGAGGTCATCAGGCGAACTATCTACGATTTTCATCTAGTTCATAATACATTTCCGACCCTGCAAAAGTTATTAGAAGTTTTGAAAGTGTACAGACTCCAGGGATGTTCAACTCGAGAGCACCCCGGAAGTCGGTTTCGTAGAAGCTCGTGGTAAGCGTGGGCGGGGCTGGTTTCCTCAAGGTGCCTTCCTTCGTCGTCGGTGGTCTGGTCTCTGCTGCTGTCGGCTCGGCTCGATGTATATCTCTCTCTCTCTCGTACAGTGTGCGTAAGTGAGGGTGATACGGGACAAAGGCGGGAAAGTGAATAGTAATGAAAACAGGTTATAATTCTGTTTGTATGGTGACTGTATTTTATATATATATGTATATACAGAGATCAAGCAGGGGGGACAGAAAAGGGGGGGGGGGGAGTCCGACTTGAAATTAGCGCGCACGTGTTCAAGAGGTTATGGTAACCTCACTCAACCAACGTGGCTACGTGATCTGACTTCGACGAAGAGAGACCAGGAATTCCTCACTTCTCACCGGACGTATACTGAAGCTGTACTTCCAGTATCGTCTGCCGATCAAGGCTGAGCTGATCGGGACTCGGTGGTGGGAACCAACTCGGTAGCGAACAGAGATGTTCACTCGACCGACGCGGAAAACGAATAGGGGGCGGGTACGCGCGCTCGGCGCCGATCTCCCTCCAAAACGGCTCCTTTGGTCGTAACGCCACGAAAGCTGACCATGAAGACTTGGTCGGAACATACTCCCCCCGTTGGAAGTCAGAGGATCGAATTCCAAAACAAACAAGAATTAATGGTGCACAAGCGACTAATGAAATACACAAAAACCAAGCAAATAAGCAAAAAATAACAACAAAATAAAAAAACAACACAACAAAATAACCCAGTCAGCAAACAAAATAACATTAGTCCACCGTCAGTTTCCCATCCTACATAAGCAGCTGACTAAGCCGGCAAGAAACAAACAAAAAATAGACAAACAAACAACCAAAACACCAACAAATAACCAACACCAATGCTAGGTAACAATATTGTTCAACCGTTATATGTCCCAATCTATCCTGATAGCTCCATTACAAAGCACCAATCAAACCAACAAGAGAAGCATAAAAGAAAAGCAACTCAAAAACTTTAGTTAAAACACATAAACTGAATCCACAACACAGATACAAACAACGCGCCAACTTTAATGTGGGACGTTATGAACGCTCGCCACACCGTTGCACAAATTCACTGAGTGCTGCTCGACTGGCAGTCGAGCTACTCGCCGGACTGCTCGCTTGGTGTTGCTGATGGAGGAGTAGTAGGACCTACTCCTGTGCCCCTGTCTGCCAGGGGCCGCTGCTGCATGTGCTGGTGTGGTAGCACCCTCGCTCCGGGTTGATCGACCAGATCCTCCTGCTGTTGCGCAACTAGTGGTGCGCCAACTAGGAACTGGCCAGGAGTTATGGGAGCTGGGTTGGGAAGGTCGAAAGATGTGAGGGTTAAAGGGCGCGGGTACATTGCGCTTCGGCAAGCGGAATCTTCGTTCCGCGTAAATACGCGATTCGTCCAGGGGACGCGTAACTGTCTTGACTGGACGTCTCGCGCCAAAACAAGATAACGGATCACGACCCGTTGTGTGATGGCAATTCCGAGAATCGCTTGAAACTGTGGGCGCTTCTAGAGAGCCGCCCAATATCCAGCCGAAAGCTGTATTCATCATCGCGATGCGTCCTCCTCTGTCCCCGCGTGACTTGGAGGGAACTAAAATGGTACGTTTGCCATTGCGTAACATCGCATGATAGGCGTCGCTGCCTATCACCATATCCACTGTACCGGGAATATCGAATGACGGATCGGCAAGGGGGAGATGAAGCGGCAAATGGCTCCGAATCTCGGACACGTTGCGCGATGGAAGTTGATTCGCGATCTCGGGCATGATTGCGCAATCGAGATCAACACTGGAGCCCTGATTGGGGATGCGCGGTAGAATTCGAATTACCGCGCCACTAGTAATGGACGTCCTATTTGAACCTATTCCTACCAGGTTGACGTCCATCCTTTTCGACTTTAAGGCGAGTCGCCTTCTTAAGTCTTCAGAGATGAGGTTGAGTTCGGAGCCGTTATCTAACAATGCTCGAACCTTGTGCGAACGTCCATCTCCGCCGCGAACTTGTACTTCCACAGTGGATAACAGGACAGTTCGGGCGTGAGAAGGCGATACGCGTCTCACCGAGTGTAAAACCAACGATGATTTTACGGGTTTGGCGTTCTCTGATTTCTTGGGGCTCCGATAATGTTTGGCCTTATTTGAAGGCGAAGTTTGGTATGGAGTTGAGTCATGTAACATGGTGTGATGGGCATGACCGCATTTGAAGCATCTCTGCTTTGTTTGGCACGCGTGAACTATGTGCCCTGGCCTCAAGCAGTTGAGACATAGTCGACGTTTTATGGCGTTCGACCTACGCTCATCACCGCTCATTTGGCGGAATGATGGACAGGCTAGCAGAGAATGACTTCCGCTGCAACTGATGCAGGAGGGGCGTTCCCTCCTCACATGCAGAACTGCTGCCTTCGGATTCGTAATGGTTCTTGGTCGAGGATTCGACTCGCCTTTTAAGACGAAGTCGGCATTTGCCATCGATTGGCACTGGCACGTTAGAAAATGCATTATTTTGCTAAACGTGCAGTCTTCATACTTGGGAGTCTGAAGCTCCCATTGCAGAAGTGTACTCCGGTCGAGTTTTCTGGTGATAAACATCACCAGAATCTCGTTCCAGGTCTCGACCCGGACGCCCAAGTTAACGAGCGCACGTACATGCATGTTGGCATCATCTATGAGACGACGCAGACTGACGTGATTGTTGCTCACGACTGGCTCGGCTTCAAGCAATGCCTGAAGGTGATACTGAACAACAATTTTTTTGTTGTTATAGCGTTGATCCAAAATGGACCACGCGCTCGTAAATGAATCTGAAGCTAATTCCAAGCCGTCAACTAAACGTTGGGGCTCTCCTTTTAGGCTTCCTAGTAAGTATTGGAACCGGGCGATTTGCGAACTCTCGCCGGCCATAGCGGCCAAGAAGCGTTGTGAAAAAAGCGGCCAATTTTGGACGTTGCCTTCGAAGGTGGGCAACTCCAAACGGGGCAATTTTATTGCCGAATTTGATTGCGGTACAGGTGACATTGTGAGGTTAGCGCCATCTAACGGCGAAGCGCTCAATTGCGGCTCACGCAAATTGATTGCTTCGGTGCATCGCACGAAGGCGGCCATATGCTCCCTATCAAATAGGTCCACGACGGATTCGGAGGCCTGCGCCTCTTCTTGGTCCAGCTCGTTTATCTGAGCTTGGATCGCTTCGAATTCAGACAGTAATGGTCTGATTGTTTCGAGCCTGATTCTGAGCTCGAAGATGCTCAGATCGTCCCCCAATTGATTCGCGTTTCTCGTTAACCGAGCGCGAATTCTTTTCCGCGTATTTTTAAGCGTACTCAAAGACGCCATTATTGAAATGCGACGAAATCAAACAAAGGAAAAAATGGACGCGGGAAAAAACAAAATGGACGTTGACGACCAAAAAAATAGCAACAACAACAGAAAAATGCTAATTACGACCAACCTGGATTCGACGACGTTGGAAGACCAGCTCTGAAGACATCCGGCTCGAAGGACCAAATGTACAGACTCCAGGGATGTTCAACTCGAGAGCACCCCGGAAGTCGGTTTCGTAGAAGCTCGTGGTAAGCGTGGGCGGGGCTGGTTTCCTCAAGGTGCCTTCCTTCGTCGTCGGTGGTCTGGTCTCTGCTGCTGTCGGCTCGGCTCGATGTATATCTCTCTCTCTCTCGTACAGTGTGCGTAAGTGAGGGTGATACGGGACAAAGGCGGGAAAGTGAATAGTAATGAAAACAGGTTATAATTCTGTTTGTATGGTGACTGTATTTTATATATATATGTATATACAGAGATCAAGCAGGGGGGACAGAAAAGGGGGGGGGGGGAGTCCGACTTGAAATTAGCGCGCACGTGTTCAAGAGGTTATGGTAACCTCACTCAACCAACGTGGCTACGTGATCTGACTTCGACGAAGAGAGACCAGGAATTCCTCACTTCTCACCGGACGTATACTGAAGCTGTACTTCCAGTATCGTCTGCCGATCAAGGCTGAGCTGATCGGGACTCGGTGGTGGGAACCAACTCGGTAGCGAACAGAGATGTTCACTCGACCGACGCGGAAAACGAATAGGGGGCGGGTACGCGCGCTCGGCGCCGATCTCCCTCCAAAACGGCTCCTTTGGTCGTAACGCCACGAAAGCTGACCATGAAGACTTGGTCGGAACAGAAAGATAGTTTAAAATTTAAAGGTGCAATTTCTTCGTTGATTGAAATTCAAAAATAAGATTATAAAACGAACAATGTATTTATTTAGATTGGAAACACTTCCGGTTCGGGACTTTCTGGGTGTAAATGTACTGCGGCATTATCCAAAGATCGCCGCAATATATTTTTTGTAAATTTATTTTATTATTATTTATGACAAGTTCTGACTTGGCTACAAAATTCTGAAGCCGACAAACTGCAAAATAATGAAAAAATATTTTGATGGTCTAGGCATCCAACAGTAAACAAATTTGAAGTGAGCAAATAAACAACAAAGTGTAGCGCTTTCTTTGCGAATTTATTTTATTATCTTCGTAACGGTCGGGACTTGATACTAGCCGACAAAGAATAATGTCTATACATAATAATGAAAAGGACTGCATTATTATCAAAATTCGAACACTTTTAAAATCACTTATTTCCTGTTTAATATAATTTATATCCTATATTTCTTCTCATTTTTTAATTCGTATTAATTTTTGCATACGTACGTTTGTTTTACTTATAATTTTAAAAAAATTGCTATTTATCATTTTATTCGTGGCACGTATTCAAATATTAAATAAATATGCCATCCAAATTATATCATAGATCTTAAAAACATTTCACGATCGGTTGAAATAAAATATATAAATATTAGCGTGTTTCTTTCAACAGCCTGTATATGAAAAATGCATGTGTGAGTACTGTGCACGCGCCTTCTGTAGCTAATATACCTATACGACGTAAGCAATATTGCGCCGTATCGTCATGGTCTGTAATGTATAAGAAAGCCGATTTTGCCTTGCACTCGGCCAAAGTGCTGTAAACGTGACGTGACCGCGACGTGTAGGTAGATATGAATAGAAATGTAATAAAATGACATATTTGAAACGGAGTCGTGCAGTGCTGAAGCCGTGCAGTGCTGTTAAGTATGAACAGACCTTAATAAGGATTTTGGTGCTTTTTCTTAAATTTAAAAAAAGCTTTTTCTTTAACGAAAAAGTAGCTTTAGAGTGCGTTCTATTGCAGGTAATAGTGATAGCCAGTGGCGGACTGGCCATACAAGCGAACATGCCCGATGGCATGTGGGCCCCACTATCTGTTAGAAAATATGGGCCCTCAGTTAAATTAAATAACTTTTTAATTATTTCACGTGTGTAAAAATTTATAGGATATTGCACTTTGGGACCTAAAGTTTGGGCATTTCAACAAAACAAATTTCTTACGATATACACAAACAACTAATACCGGCTTTAACAGCCCAAGGATCGGTTAACTTTTTTTATTAGGCTCGAAATGTAAGTTTCAACATTTGCGTGGGCCCTTTTGCCGGGCCTATTTCCAACCTCAAGATTATGCATATACCAATACCTATGTAATAACTACCTACTGAAATAAAAATGGGAATAAACAAATTTCCGTGAATAATATAAACTGAATTGCTTAAAACAATTTTGATAGGACGATTCATCATCAACCAGCGATTTAAATTTACTTCATACTTTCAAAATAACATTTGATTATGCTTCGACGATATAGTAAGATTTAAATACACAATTTTAAACAGTTTCCGAATATAAAATCTATTCCTAATCTAGACACATCCATGTATATAGAAATATAGGATAGGGGCCCCCTCCCCAAAATCCCGATTTTCGATTAACATTAATTGAAAATATTATGCATTTTTTTCAGGGACGTAATTTGGGGGGGAGGCATATGGGGGCACTCGCCCCCCTAAATTAAGGAATAGTGTGAATATTATTTAATTCAATTATTAATGAGATACTATGGATCTACGTTTATTTCTTATGTATGTTACTTTTGGGTAACTAATAAAATAATCGCTGCTATGTGCTTTGAAAAAAAAGATTTTATTATTTCGAAACAAGTATATTTTGGTTTTTAAGTGGTATGCCTTGGGTAAAATTCTTAGAAATTGTTCATCCTATAGAGCGAATCGTGAGAAAAGTCCCCTTTACTTTATTTTGTCTCAAAAACAGATGTGTGACGTTTATTTTTCCGAAAGTTCGTATATTAACGTGATCAGTGATCGATTCTGGTTCAAATTTTCGCATGGTCACAAAACTTTATCTATTGTTATTACGTACATATGCACATAGATAAAGTGAAAAGATATTCGGTAGAAATTAAGACAGTTTTTTAGTTTTTTTTTTTTTTTTTTTTTTTTTTTTGGTGCCATCTTATCGATTCCCGATAAATCATCACCAGCGATATCGTTGCTCTTCAGATCATGTACGGGCACTACGGAATCATCACTCCGTCCCCAAAATTGTGAATTGGGCTTCTGAATCTCTCACATTCAGAACACCAATTCGTGAGGCTTTTTTCGCTTTAAACGCCTCTGCTGGTGAGTTGTGTCCAATAGCTGCAACGCTTCTATGTTAGGGTGACGGTGCAGTCTCAACTCGTACCTCCCGGCGCATTCTCGGATGACTTCTTTTACTTTTTTGATTTTAAGGTCCTTGTGGATCTCTTCATTTGTGACGAAGCGATATGCATCGGTGATAATCCTCAAAAACTGGTTTTGACATCTTTGCATTTTTTCGATATTGGATGGCTTACTGCATCCCCACAGTTGTATGCCATATGTCCATATTGGCTTCACGATTGCCTGGTATATCAGTTTTTTGCATTGTAGGTCTAATTTGGAGTGTCTTCCTATTAGCCAATGCATTTCTCTTTGTTTAATTCGAATCTGTTCTATTTTTTTTTTAATGTGATGCCTCCACGTAAGCCTTGAGTCAAGATGCAGTCCTAAATATTTAGCTGACAAAGCTTGTGGAACTTGGATTCCGTTTATGAAAGTCTGAGTGCTGACACTATTTCGTCGCAGTGCAAATGTGACCTGCATTGATTTTAGCTCGTTGAGTTTCATTTTCCAGTCCTTGGTCCATTTGCTGATCTTGTCCAGTGCACGCTGCAGGCGTTCAAATGCTTCCTTCTGTGACTCGCTCGATGACATAATGACTGTGTCATCTGCAAATGTTCCAATGAATGTCTCTTCGCTTGTCGGGATGTCAGCAGTGTATATCAGGTACAGTATAGGCCCTATTACGCTTCCCTGTGGTACTCCTGCAGAGGCTGTGAAAAAGTTAGAGAATGCCTCCTCATGAGCAACTCTGAATTTGCGTCCGGATAAGTATGATTCCAGTAATTTGACATAATTTCCAGGTAATGACTTGCTGATTTTGTGGATAAGTCCTTCGTGCCATACCCTGTCGAAGGCCTGTGAGACATCAAGAAATACAGCTGGACAATACTTTTTTTCCTCTAGCGATTGCTCTATTTTTGAAATAACACGGTGCACTTGATCGATGGTAGAATGTTTCGACCTAAATCCAAATTGGAAGTCGGGAACATCGGTTAAGGGCTTGAGTCTTTTTAATAATAGTTTTTCGAATAGCTTAGAGATCGCAGGCAACAAGGATATTGGTCTGTATGATGTCACTTGTTCGGGTGACTTTTCAGGTTTCTTCAACATTATGATTTGAGCAGTTTTGAAGCACTCTGGCACATGCTTGAGCCGGAAACATGCATTGTATAAGTATGTTAGCATGATAATAGCCTTTTTTGAAAGTTCCTTGAATAGTCCCGGTGAGATTTCGTCAATTCCAGGTGCCTTTTTAGGATTTATATTGTCATCTATTTCTTTAGCTACTTCCATAGGGGTGACAGTTTTGATTAGTTGCTGTGGTTGATACATTGGTGTATAATCAGCATCAGATTGAATATTGTGTGGTTGGAATACTGTCTCTAAGTGTTGTGCAAACAGCTCAGCTTTTTCTTTGTTGCTTCTTATCCACTCTCCTTGCGCATTTTTCAGAGGTGGTATTTGTAGAATTGGTCGTTTGAATTTCCTGGTTGCTTTCCATAGTGAGTGATTTTTATCAGCTGCAGGGCCCAAACCTTCCAAATATTTTCAAAACAATTTTGTTTATGCTCTTTAATAAGTCGGTTAACTTTGTTACTTATGTGGTTAAATTCTCTTTTGTCTGCAATATTTCTGGTTCTATGCCATATTCGTCTTGTTCTACGTCTTTCTTTAATCAATTGTCTAATTTCCATGGGGTAATTAATGATTTGGTCTGGTTTTTCTTTTGGTACAGGTGTAGCTTCTTTCGCAGCCTCTCGTACAGAGTCAATAAAATTTTGAGTGTGTAGTTCGAGATCTTCTATAGTTTTAAGTTTCACTATTAAATTTATTGATTGGTCTAGTTTTTTCCTGAACATATCCCAGTTAGTGCGTTTATTTGTCAGGTTCTGTCTCCTTATTCTTTTAATTACCAGTGTGCTCAGTGTCATTAGCACTGGTGTGTGATCAGAAGTAAGGTCCTCTATTCCTTCGACCTCAATGTGGTTTGGGGCTATTCCTTTGGATATAAAAAAGTCAATTAAATCTGGTACCTTTTTACTGTCGGTCGGCCAGAAGGTTGGTTTTTGTGAGGAATGATACTCGCACGAGGAGCTCTGAATCGCGTATAGAAGGTTGTTTCCTTTACCAGGAGTTATAAGTCGTGATCCCCAAGCTGTATGTTTAACGTTGTAGTCTCCTCCAATAATAAATCTTGGCCCAAGGGAATTAAAGATGTTTATAAATTGGTATTTTGTGATGGTATGCTTTGGAGGACAATAT
The DNA here is from genome assembly GCF_051622035.1 of Arctopsyche grandis. Classification (NCBI taxonomy): domain Eukaryota; kingdom Metazoa; phylum Arthropoda; class Insecta; order Trichoptera; family Hydropsychidae; genus Arctopsyche; species Arctopsyche grandis. Next base: position 23,687,005 of record NC_135367.1, on the reverse strand, counting down.
GCTGCAGCAATATTTAAGTCAGCATTGCCATATTTAATTGTGATGATAGTAGCTTGCATGAATGGTTCTCTGATATCTTTTTGTTCGAAGTGCTGGATATTTTTTTTGATTAAAATAGCAGTACCACCGCGAGCTCGTTCACTAGGATGTGTTGTCCAATAAGCCGAGTATCCGTTTATCTTTATGTAACTTCTTTGTGAAAAGTGTGTTTCTGATATTAGTGCTAGATCGATGTTGTTTGTCTTTAGAAACACTTCAAGTTCATGGACTCTCTGATTGAGTCCGTTTGCATTCCATGTTAATATGCGTAGGGAATTATCTGTCATTTTTATTATGTTTACTTGGTGATTTGCACTGATTTTCAATTTTTTCCACTCTGGTTATGAGCCAGTTGAGTTGGTGTTTTATTTCAGTTTGAAAGTCACATAGCAACTGCATCATGCCACCGATGGTAGGTTCAGTTGATTTATTTTCCTGCCCGATATCTTGTTTGCTTTTGTCTGCTTGGGACTTAGCTGCTTCACTATATGTTTTGTCCACAGTTGTTTGTTTATCAACAACTTCAATTTGATTTTGTTGTACGCGTTGTGTTACTGTTACCTTTTTGGGTTGTGATGCTTTTATCTTTTTTTTATAGACCTCACACCCCCTGTAGCTAGCTGGATGTCCTTGCTGGCCACACAGGGCACAAGTTGGGGGAACATTTTTCTGCTTGTTGCATTTTGTTGTGTGATGGTCGGTTACACGACAATTGGTGCAAGTCCAAAATGTTCAACGACAAAATGTACCCGAAAATTAGTGCACTGACAAAATGTACCCGCGACAAAATGTACCCGCGACAAAATGTACCCGCGACAAAATGTTTAAGCGACAAAATGTTCAAAAATGTTCAAAATGTTCAACCGTATCCAATATTTACGTATTTAAATTGAAAAAAAAAACTTTCCGAGCGTATGAACTCCAGATTACATTGCATTAGTTTATATGGCAGGGCTTCTCAACCGTCTCCAAAATTTTCTTTATTTCAAATGAATAATTTACTTTTTATCGTACACATCGCGGGCGTTATTAAATTAGTAAAAATGACAGGGGTTCTCAACCGTATCCAATATTTACGTATTTAAATTGAAAAAAAAAACTTTCTGAGCGTATGAACTGCAGATTACATTGCATTAGTTTATATGGCAGGGCTTCTCAACCGTCTCCAAAATTTTCTTTATTTCAAATGAATAATTTACTTTTTATCGTACACATCGCGGGCGTTATTAAATTAGTATAAATGACAGGGGTTCTCAACCGTATCCAATATTTACGTATTTAAATTGAAAAAAAAAACTTTCTGAGCCTATGAACTGCAGATTACATTGCATTAGTTTATATGGCAGGGCTTCTCAACCGTCTCCAAAATTTTCTTTATTTCAAATGAATAATTTACTTTTTATCGTACACATCGCGGGCGTTATTAAATTAGTATAAATGACAGGGGTTCTCAACCGTATCCAATATTTACGTATTTAAATTGAAAAAAATAAAAAAACTTTCTAAGCGTATGAACTGCAGATTACATTGCATTAGTTTATATGGCAGGGCTTCTCAACCGACTCCAAAATTTACTTTATTTCAAATGAATAATTTACTTTTTATCGTACACATCGCGGGCGTTATTAAATTAGTATAAATGACAGGGGTTCTCAACCGTATCCAATATTTACGTATTTAAATTGAAAAAAAAAAACTTTATAAGCGTATGAACTGCAGATTACATTGCATTAGTTTATATGGCAGGGCTTCTCAACCGTCTCCAAAATTTTCTTTATTTCAAATGAATAATTTACTTTTTATCGTACACATCGCGGGCGTTATTAAATTAGTATAAATGACAGGGGTTCTCAACCGTATCCAATTTTTTCTTATTTAAATTGAAAAAAAAAACTTTCTAAGCGTATGAACTGCAGATTACATTGGATTAGTTTATATGGCAGGGCTTATCAACCGTATCCAATGTTTACTTATTTAAATTGAAAAAATTACTTTTAAAGCGTATGTCATTGAATTAGTTTAACACCCTCACAGAGGTGCGAAGACCTCTGTGAGGGACAGTACATATAAGATAATTATAAATTTTAGTGTTATTTAGAGTTAAGTAATTAAGATGTATTTTTAAAATTAGCTTTATAGCTAAGATAATATATAAATAAATAAACGTTGAACGCCACGTTTTATTTTGATAAAACAGTTCCCAGCCAGCGGTCACGTGTACTTCGAGTTTTAACATTGAATGTGACCTTTACGGCGTCTCTAAATCAAATTCACATAATTTTTTCCAAAATTTTGTTTAAAATGCAATTATTTTATTTCTTCTGCAAATAAGTCTTCTAGTGTACATTCGCAAGCTATATGTATAATGAAAGTTTTTTTTAAACTTAATATTTCATTATATAATTATAAGGCAAGAATATCAAATATTAGTTTAGATAAATTTAATGTATTATTTTACAGTCAAGTCTTGAATTACGACTATTCGGATTAACGATGGAGAGATTTTACTTAGTGTTTAGCAAAAAACAAATGTATGAATCGGACATTGTATTGTAGAAAAAAGGAGGTATGTAAAAAAGGCAGACATTAGAAATTTACAGCTAAAATTATTTTTACATACCTCCTTTATGTTTCACATTAATATTGCATCATTTACAACTAACTATTATGCGTAAGGGTTGCATACAAAATTTAATTTTGACATGTAAAAGACAATTAAAATGTAAATGTAAAAAAAATCACGCGCGTTGAATGGAGATGGCAAAACAATAATATATTTTGAAATAAGTTCTATGATTGACAGATGAATTGTCTACACAAATGGACGAAAATATGTAAAAAGACAAATGGGTTATAAAATTTTACTACCCTCATGTTAGAGGCTATTGAATGCATTTTTTTCTTTGCGTAAAACCCTAGGACAATAGGCAAATGGTGGGTTCGAAATCTCTTCAATGTCCTCTTCAACGTCGGTTTGTAGCAATGGAATAATAATTTTTAGCTATTCACAGTTGATAAGCTCGATCACATTTATTATAGAAAAATATACATATATGTATGTAATTAATTTATAATTACTCTGGTATTATAAAGTTCTAATAAGGTTATCAAGTTAACAATACCAAGTTATATATAAAATTTAGTAAGTATCTGTCAACCGGAAGTGGCAGTTTACTTTTGTACGATTTTTCTTCCACTATTTTTTTCGACCCCTTAAACATGTGTTTTCGTCACAAAAAATTCAAGTATAATTCTTGTAGCAATGTGATGAAAAGAAAAAAAAATTATTAAATTTTATAAACCGGAAGTGGGTTTTTTTCTCTTAGAAAGGTTGAAAATGTTGTGCCCACTACTCTGTCCACACCCCTGAACGTATTAAGCTGAAAATTTATATTTCTATCCTTTATGTACTAACTTAGAGCTGGTAGGGTTTTGGTCAGAATTTGTAAACCGGAAGTGGTATTTTTTTTTAAAACAATATTTCATTATTTTATTTTGACCCTTAAAATTATTTTTATTTTCTTGATATTTAATGAGTATAATACTGATAGTGATTTTTAGTAATAAAAAAAATTTGAACAAAATCTGACAACCGGAAGTAGAACTTTTTTTGTTTTGTGCAAGTTTCCATACATTTGCGCTCAATTTGTATCGCTATCATAGTCATCAGTTCAATATCGAATTTTGTTTTGTTACCTTCTTATATTCCTCAAATACATAGATAAAGTCATGGGTTGGTCACACCCGAATTTTTTTTAGTAAAAAAAAAACCGAGGGGGGGGGTCGTAAAAATTAAACACCGACCTGGTTCTTTTTAATTTAGCACTAACAGCACCCTGAGCTTCAATGAATATACATAGAAAAAACCTTATCTTGCAATATGCAAACCGTACTTGACCAGTTTACGAAAAATTATTTTATAGGCTTTAAAATTATGGAAAATAAGCTAGAACCACAATATTTATCAAGAAGACTATCTTTCAAGCAATGTATTATAATTTTCAACCATAATTAATTTTGTTTTTAAGGTCATTCCGTAGTCCGGTTTTGTGTTACATTGGCATTTTAGGATGGACTGTACATATGTTAATAGATAATTAATATATCAATAATTTATATGAATATTAAAACATGGAAATGTCCAGTGTCTTCTTTTTATTATATACTGATAATGATGAATTTTTAAATAATTACATTTATTATTTATTACGTATTCACTCCTTTGTAAATCAAATTCAACTTTTTGCTAATCAAATTCACACGTTGAGAAAAAAAATGCATGGTTAAAATAAAATGATTGTAAATCGAATTTTATTTTTCAGCTCAAAAGAACCTATTGTCTTCGAAGTATTGAAGCGCATATGCTTCGACCAAATCTTTTTCTAGGAATCTTAACATTTTTTATGTAGTTAGGGTTGGTAAAATAATTTTCCCAATGTAATTAACCTCAAAATACATGAGGAAATCATCGACCTTCTGTTGGATTTCTCGTTCTTGTGCCAATAGCCATGGGTTGAGAATTTGGAGGAGTTCCTCCCAGCTTTCGACTATATTTTCTGGAGGAACAAATGCTAATGCCAATACCATTTTAAATTTAATTGCATTTTCCTGATTATCGTAAAATTCAGATAATCCCAATTCCTGGATTTTTCTGTAGGTACTTTGGGACAGATGGAAAAAGCAACCCGTTACTTGCGCATTTGGCCATATGTCAGACGTGAACCTCGTGTAGCTTCCATAGACATATGGAATGTTCGAGACCGAATATTACATAATTATGGAAAAACGGACAACGAAGTGGAAGGCTTCCATATGAAAGTTGGCTATACAATTAGAGCCCAATTTCCAAACCTGTGGAAGTTCTTGAAAGCCCTTCAAGGTCTCCAAGCCAAAACCGAGAAGTTAGTACAGGCGGACCTCAACTTTCGCACATAATTGGTTCCTGAAAATGTGTGCGAAAGTTAAATGTTCGAAAGTAGAGGGATGTAAAAAAAAAAAGCAAAAAATGTATGTATTAAATAAAAATTATTTATATACATTAAAAAGTAAAGTAAATACATAAAATAAAAAGCAAAAAAGCAAAAGCAGAAAAACACGATAAAATAAAAAATGCATGTTTTCTGCAAAAGAAAAATAGTAAAAAAAAAATCACAGCGAGGCCCAAATGGAAGAGAGTAGATTAAGATTCCACACACACATCACATTCAAATTAAGAGAAGGCTGCCAGATACATATGTTAAAATAACATCCGATAATCTACACTCACTTAGAGTGGAAAATATCGTATTCAGGCACGGCAAATTATAATCTCGTAATGAACTTGTCAAGAGTTAGTTGAATATGACAATTTTTTTTTCTTCATAGTGTTCTGTAACATACAGTACTCTTATGAATAGCCCTACGTACTTGAGATATTCGTTCTCCATTGGGATCACAGTCTTCCATAATGTTCAAAAACTTTTCGAGATGCGTAAAAGCTTCGTTCATATTTTTTATAGTTAAGGTATTAATGATTTCTTCTGGTTCTTCTTCCTCACTTTCAATATGTATATAGTTCTCGTTCTCTTGTCGGTCCATTAGAAATTCATTGGTCATGGGTTCAGAATGAGATTTAATCATCTCATTAATATCTTCAATGTTAACATCTAGGTTAAGTTCGTTCATTAAGTGAACTATTTCAAGTGTGATAGTTTCTGGAGTTTCATCAAAATTGATAGCACCCATCATTTGTGGGCATAGTTTTCTCCATGAACCTTTCATTGTTGACTCTTTTATTTCAGCCCACGCGTCTCCAATATTGTTTATTGCGTTCCATATGTTATAATTCCTCCAGAAATCTTTTAATGTGGGCCCACCTTCCATGTCAGTTGTCTTGATGGCCTGATTCATTATCGACCTCATATAATATCGTTTAAACGTAGCTATCACTGTTTGGTCCATGGGTTGTATGAGAGTCCTGTAGCATTATCTAAGATTAATAATATTTAAAATGGTAAATTATTAACTTCACAATATTGCTTTACTGCTGGTACGAAATGTGAAGTGAACCAATCTTTAAATATTAAAGCAGTAACCCAGGCTTTTTTATTTGATTTCCAAATGACTGGAAGCAATTTTTATCTTTCCCTTTCAATGCTCTAGGATTTTCTGCTTGATAAATTAACATTGGCATCAATTTTAAATCACCAGCTAAATTTCCACCAAGAAGCAATCGGTTTTTAGAAGGTTTATGACCAGGGGCAACTGATTCTTCCTTTGATAAGAATGTACGATTAGGCATCTTCTTCCAAAATAAACCAGTCTCATCTACATTGAATATTTGACTAGAGGAATATTCACCATCTTCAATAATTTTGGACAATGAGGAAATAAAGTTTTTGCAGCATCTTCATCCGCATCAGCTGATTCTCCAGTGAATTTAATATTGTGTAAAGAATATCTTGTTTTAAAATTTGAAAACCAGCCGTGACTTGCATGAAACACCGTGTTAGAATCTTCTTTTAGTCTAGCCTTCCAATCCTTATGCAAACTAAGAGCTCTAGCTTGAATTATTGAAGTACTCAGAGGGATGTTTTTTGATTTTGGTCACTTATCCAATAAGACAAAGATTTCATCCATCATTATGCCGTGCAGGATGTAACACTTTTCACAGTACGGGCTCGTTCATACGCATTTCATAGTGCAACAGGGAATGGAGGAGAGGGAAAGAATTGCACGCAAACAAACATTTTTGCATTATCACAAAAAAAAAAAAAAACGATTTTTTAAAAATGTGCGAAATAGCGAATTGTGCGAAAGTCGAATGTGCGAAAGTTGAGGTCCGCCTGTACAAGAACTAAACTCCGGAGTTATTATCGAAACTGTGTTTACCGAAACACTCTGTTCTGGCAATTTTTCGCATGGACACCTTCTTCGCTTTCAAATACGCAGCAATTAAAGTTTTTTTTCGGCGGAAATATCCCTGCAGCGACCAATTTCTGAAGAATCGATATTGTTAATTTAAAAATTCAAAATTAAATATTAAATCCATCAATTTTATAAAATAAAAACTATTAAACCCATAATTACCCTTAGAACAATCATACAGCAAAAGGTCTCAGCTGAGCATGATCTTTTCAATGTTTGAAAGCATTTGACGCACAATGAACAAAGGCGAACCCTTAGCAGGTATATTACGGGTTTTTTGTACCTTAGTCTGTTTTATTTTGCATACATACAAGATAACTGTATTTTGTACATAGTTAAAGAGAATTACGTTTTTTTACCAATATACAGAAGAAATAACTAAGATAAATTTACAAATAACGAAGTGATGATTAGAACAAACACGTATGTCGCAAAATTCACAAGCGTTCCGTTTTATGCTGCTGGTGGTATATATATATATATATATATATATATATATATATATATATATATATATATATATATATATATACACATATAATTCAATGACATCTCCAATACGATTAAAAAGTTTTTTTTTTCAATTTAAATACGTAAATATTGGATACGGTTGAGAACCCCTGTCATTTATACTAATTTAATAACGCCCGCGATGTGTACGATAAAAAGTAAATTATTCATTTGAAATAAAGTTAATTTTGGAGACGGTTGATAAGCCCTGCCGTATAAACTAATTCAATGTAATCTGCAGTTCATACGCTTAGAAAGTTTTTTTTTTCAATTTTAATACGTAAATATTGGATACGGTTGAGAACCCCTGTCATTTATACTAATTTAATAACGCCCGCGATGTGTACGATAAAAAGTAAATTATTCATTTGAAATAAAGTAAATTTTGGAGACGGTTGATAAGCCCTGCCATATAAACTAATCCAATGTAATCTGCAGTTCATACGCTTAGAAAGTTTTTTTTTTCAATTTAAATAAGAAAATATTGGATACGGTTGAGAACCCCTGACATTTATACTAATTTAATAACGCCCGCGATGTGTACGATAAAAAGTAAATTATTCATTTGAAATAAAGAAAATTTTGGAGACGGTTGAGAAGCCCTGCCATATAAACTAATGCAATGTAATCTGCATTTCATACGCTCGGAAAGTTTTTATTTTTCAATTTAAATACGTAAATATTGGATACGGTTGGGAACCCCTGTCATTTATACTAATTTAATAACGCCCGCGATGTGTACGATAAAAAGTAAATTATTCATTTGAAATAAAGAAAATTTTGGAGACGGTTGAGAAGCCCTGCCATATAAACTAATGCAATGTAATCTGCATTTCATACGCTCGGAAAGTTTTTTTTTTCAATTTAAATACGTAAATATTGTTTATTAAATACTAATTCAATGACATCTTAAAATGATATTCAATGAGTCACAATGACATTCGCTTAAAATGTAATTGTTCAATTTAAATAAGTATATGTTGGTACGGTTGAGAACACCTTTAATTTATAATAATTTAATAACATCCGCGATCTATACGATAAAAAGTACCATATACATCGATAAATATAATACAATAAAAAGTTACTTTTGCCATTAAAATAGGATAATTTAGGATTTTTGAACATTTTGTCGCGGGTACATTTTGTCAGTGCACTAATTTTCGGGTACATTTTGTCGTTGAACATTTTGGCCTTGCACCAATTGTCGCGTCCCCGTTATAGACAGGTTCGTCTGTGTTCGGTATTAAATACAGCTATATGTTGGATATGGTATTTATTTTGAAGTAACAACGTATACACAAGTATGATTAATTGTTGGCAAAAGTATGTCGTTCAGAGGTCTCTGGATGTGGCAGAGTGTCGCTGGCTCGACCGGTTTGGTTCCGCTCGACTGGTAGGGGTGTTCCGCTTGAGTTTAGTTTAATAGCTGCAGGTATGCTTCGACTGGTTTTGGGAATGTATTCTGCGTCGCAGTTAATGTTTTGATGAATGTGACGAGATTCCCACGGATCTATTTTGCTTTTGCCATTTTTCTTGTACCTAAATTTATTCCCATTTTTGAAAAGAAAATTTTGTTATATGGGGGGGGGGACAATTTTTTTTAACCCTGGGTGGGCCCCCTTTGACTCCTGGCATGCACTAATTTCAGTCCCAGTCCGCCACTGGTGATAGCCACCTAGTTTTTGAATGGGAGACTAGATTTTTATATTCAATATATTTGCAAAATCACAGAAATCTAGTCTTTCTGTTCTGACGGTGTCTACTCCGCGTCTGCGTGTGAGAAAACTATCGATTCAAGATAAATTGATTGATGCCTGACACACATTGTTTGTCTCCCTTCTACACATAGTTTCCCAAAAAGTATAAGACAGAGAAAAATAGTTCATTGTTGGATATTGCTGCAGTGTTTACCAGACATCGACTTATCGTTTATGTTAATATGTCTGCACACAAAGCGCTTCTTAATGAATGACGGATTTGTAAGCAAGTACCTCGTGATTAATTTTTCCTTTCAAAATAGCAACAAACCCTTTTCTTCGCCCCATCTGTTGAAATTGCTACAATTTTAGAGCACTTTGGCCAAAGAGCCGCGGTTTGCCGACCCCTGGCTTAGGATGATGAAGAATGTTTACCAAAATTAACTCAATTTCATCCAATAAATAAAAATTATAACATTTAAAATAAATAAAACAAGTAAGCCAACTAATAAATCTGTGTATTTAATTTTCAATTATAATTTCTCTTAAAATTATTTAAATAAACTGCAATGAGAAGAAATTTCATGAGAAGGGGGCACCAGAAACACCACGGCACGCATGCAGCCAAAATGTAAAAATTTTTACATATTTATATAATGACAATTTTAACAAACCTCCTTTTTACTTTATCTATGTTTTATTTTTATCCCAGTATGCAATTTTTTATGTGTCTCGAGGCTAGATTTTTGAATAAATGATGTTAGACAAATTTCACACTTGTAAGGCTTTTCCCCCGTGTGATATCTCAAATGAGGCACAAGATCATTTTTACGAAAAAATGATTTTAAACAAATGTCACATTTGTATAGTTTTATCCTAGAATGCAATGTTTTATGTATCTCGAGACCAGATTTTTGAGTAAATGGTTTTAGGCAAATTTCACCCTTGTAAGGCTTTTCACCCGTATGAGTTTTTAAATGTCTGACAAGATGATTTTTACGAACAAATGATTTTAAACAAATTTCACATTTGTGTAGTATCCCAGTATGCAATTTTTCATGTCGCTTGAGGTAATATTTAACAGAAAATGATTTTAGACAAATTTCACACTTGTAAGGCTTTTCACCCGTGTGAGTTTTTAAATGTCTGACAAGTCTACTTTGTCGAACAAATGATTTTAGACAAATTTCACACTTGTAAGGCTTTTCACCCGTGTGAGTTTTTAAATGTGCGACAAGTATACTTTTTCGAAGAAATGATTTTAAACAAATGTCACAATTGTGTAGTATCCCAGAATGCAATGTTTTATGCATCTCGAGAACAGATTTTAGAGTATATGTTTTTAGACAAATTTCACACTTGTAAGGCTTTTCCCCCGTGTGATATCTCAAATGTGACACAAGATAATTTTTTTGAACAAATGATTTTAAACAAATTTCACATTTGTGTAGTATCCCAGTATGCAATTTTTCATGTCGCTTGAGGTAATATTTAACAGAAAATGATTTTAGACAAATTTCACACTTGTAAGGCTTTTCACCCGTGTGAGTTTCTAAATGTCTGACAAGTCTACATTTTGAAACAAATGATTTTAAACAAATGTTACATTTGTGTAGTATCCCAGCATGCAATGTTTTATGTCTCTCGAGATCAGATTTTTGAGTAAATGGTTTGTAACAAATTTTACATTTGTGTAGTATCCCAGCATGCAATTCTATATGTACCTTGAGTTTAAATTTTTCAGAAAATGATTTTAGACAAATTTCACACTTGTAAGGCTTTTCACCAGTGTGAGTTTTTAAATGTGTGACAAGTGAACTTCTTCGAACAAATGATTTTAAACAAATGTCACATATGTGTGGTTTTATCCCAGCATGCAATTTTATATGTACCTTGAGGTTAAATTTTTCAGAAAATGATTTTAGACAAATTTCACACTTGTAAGGCTTTTCACCCGTGTGAGTTTTTAAATGTGTGACAAGTGTACTTTTTCGAACAAATGATTTTAAACAAATATCACATTTGAACAGGATTTCTCCAGTATGTGCTGTTTTGTGTAACACAAGTTCGGATTTATTGGGAAATGGCTTTAAACAAATTTCACTATTCTTTCGAGGAATTGTTGGTTGTGAAGGCTCATCGTCCCATATTACATCTTCCAATAAAACTTCTTCAGTCTTGATCTTCAAGCAATCATCTAACCTCAGTTGAGACTTTTCGTTGCTTCGAAAACAAGCCTTTCGAAAGCTGATCAATAATTCCAGATTGGTTTTACACGAAAGACACACCGTGTCTGGCAATCCATCGCTTCTTTTAACCTGCAGATGAAAAAAGTAGGATCGAGCGGTGAGAAGAGTTAACCACAATAATTATAACCTGAATATTATAACCTATAAGCAGCACCGACCTGAATTTGACAGCAGGTCCGAATGCGTTGCTCCAGACGCTCTGGATGAGGATCTGGTGTGGAGCTGAAGATGGAGACGGAAGATTCGGCCGGAGCTGGTCCAAGACAGAGCCTGCACTCCATCGTCAGCAACGAATTAGGCTTGGGTAGTTCGCGAACGAAGTAGGTCGTAAGAGCGGTGAACTAGTCGAACTAGTTCCGTCACTCCTCGTTCCATAGTTGATTAGCTCGTGACCGAATGAGCGAGAGTGAGACGGCACTACACCACACCACACTACACTAATACTGACGCTCGCTCACTGCGCATGCGCGCGCGTCTTGTTTACTCTCTTACGATCTAGTTCGTTCGCGAACTACACAAGAATTTCATTAGTTTGTGACCGAATGAACGAGAGTGACGTTAATAAGACACTGTCGTTATCAGGTAGCTTATGCTTCTAATGTATTATGGGAACTAGTCTTGTTGTGAAGGTCTTCTTCACCACCAGTCCGCCATGTATTGTAGACAGATTCGTCTGTGTTCTGTATTAATACAGCTATATGTTGAATATGGTATTTATTTGGTAGTAACACGTATACACAAGTATGGTTAATTGTTGGTAAAAGTATGTCGTTCAGAGGTCTCTGGATGTGGTAGAGTGTCGCTGGCTCGGCATTCGGCTATGTTCAGCAAGTCTCTGGATACGGCAGTGTGTTGCTGGCTCGTTGTTCGGCTATGTTCGGAAGGTCTCGGGATACGGCAGTGTGTTGCTGGCTCGTTCGGCTGGTTGATCTTCCAAGTCCGCGTAGTGAAGTGGTGGCTGGTCAGGAGCTGGATGTCGACTGGTCTGCTGCTGTGTGTCGAAGCTTGCTGCTGTGGGTCGACTGGCGTTGTTTGGGTTGTACCTCCTTTTATAGTGTTTCTGGAATGCTTGGTGGAAGTGGTTATTGATGCGTACGAGAGGAATTTGCTTTCGTCGAGGCGTAGAATTTTCTGGAATGCTTGGTGGAAGTGGTTGTACGAGCATTTAGTTTGTTGATGCGTACGAAAGGAATGCACTTTTGTCGAGGCGTAGTATTTTCTGGAATGCTTGATGGAAGTGGTTATTGATGCGTACGAGAGGAATTTGCTTTCGTCGAGGCGTAGAATTTTCTGGAATGCTTGATGCTGTTCCGCTCGATGTATTTTGTTGTTGCGGAATATTCTCGAAGGTTTCGATGACGATGACGACGACGAGATTCCTACAATAGTGTTTCTGGAATGCTTGGTGGAAGTGGTTGTTGATGCGTACGTGCATTTGGTTGTTGATGCGTACGAGCATTTAGTTGTTGATGCGTACGAGAGGAATTTGCTTTTGTCGAGGCGTAGAATTTTCTGGAATGCTTGGCGCTGTTCCGCTCGATGTATTTTAATGGTGGCGGCGTGTTTCGACCGTTTTGGTTCCACTCGACTGGTAGGGGCGTTCCGCTTGAGTTTAATATAATGACTGCAGGTGTATGTCGTCTGGGTTTCGTTCCGCTCGATGTAGTTTGTTGTTGCGGAATATTCTCGAATGTTTCGATGACGATGACGATGACGAGATTCCTACAGTATAATAACAATTACTATTAACAATATGGGAACTAGTCTTGTTGTGAAGGTCTTCTTTTCACCCGTGTGAGTTTTTAAATGTGTGACAAGTGAACTTCTTTGAAGAAATGATTTTACACAAATGTCAAATTTGTGTGGTTTTATCCCAGCATGCAATTTTTAATGTTGCTTGAAGTTATATTTAACAGAAAATGATTTTAGACAAATTTCACACTTGTAAGGCTTTTCACCCGTGTGAGTTTTTAAATGTCTGACAAGTGTACATTTTTGAACAAATGATTTTAAACAAATGTCACATTTGTGTAGTATCCCCGCATGCAATGTTTTATGTATCTCGAGACCAGATTTTTGAGTAAATGGTTTTAAACAAATGTCACATTTGTGTAGTATCCCAGCATGCAAATTTTCATGTTGCTTGGTGTAATATTTAGCAGAAAATGATTTTAGACAAATTTCACACTTGTAAGGCTTTTCACCCATGTGAGTTTTTAAATGTCTAACAAGATTACTTTTTCGAACAAATGATTTTAAACAAATGTCACATTTGTATAGTTTCATCCCAGAATGCAATTTTTTATGTTTCTCGAGACCAGTTTTTTGAGTAAATGATTTTAAAGAAATTTCACACTTGTAAGGCTTTTCACCTGTGTGAGTTCTTAAATGTTTGACAAGTGTATTTTTTCGAATAAATGATTTTAAACAAATATCACATTTGAACAGGTTTTCTCCAGTATGTGATCTTTTGTGTAACACAAGTTTGGATTTATTGGGAAATGGCTTTAAACAAATTTCACTATTCTTTCGGTGAATTGTTGGTTGTGAAGGCTCATCGTCCCATATTACATCTTCCAATAAAACTTCTTCAGTCTTGATCTTCAAGCAATCATCTAACCTCAGTTGAGACTTTTCGTTGCTTCGAAAACAAGCCTTTCGAAAGCTGATCAATAATTCCAGATTGGTTTTACACGAAAGACACACCGTGTCTGGCAATCCATCGCTTCTTTTAACCTGCAGATGAAAAAAGTAGGATCGAGCGGTGAGAAGAGTTAACCACAATAATTATAACCTGTAACCAGCACCGACCTGAATTTGACAGCAGGTCCGAATGCGTTGCTCCAGACGCTCTGGATGAGGATCACCGAAGATGGAGACGGAAGATTCGGCCGGAGCTGGTCCAAGACAAAGCCTGCACTCCATCGTCCCTGTATTGACAGCAACGACTTGCCTTCACTTTGCAATTTTTTTTGGTCTACATTTAGTACTAGTTATACCGGTAAGCATATCCAAGTTTCCCATCCGAATTGACGTAATTACTACAACTCGCCACACAAACAGACATTTGTTCACGTTTTTACATTTGACATTTGACGTGTGTGCATTCATACCGCGACATATATAATCCATTCATGAGTCAGTCAGTCAGTCACTTCTCTTCGAAGCCGCTGATATAGCTGAACGCATATCTAACATCTACTGCCCCTCCTCTATCATGTCCAACTTTTCTAAAGAATACAAACATAACCCCGTGGGTTCCACATCAGATGACAGCTTATCCATAAAGCTTTTTGCCGGGATGGATTTCATTGTATGCTGGTCTAACAAATTCAATGTGGATCGTTTCCAAGTGATTTCAATGCTATTTTCATAGTATAGTGGATGTGGTGGAAGCAGTTATCATATATAATGCAATTGTCCGACCACATTTTATGTGTTGTGGATCTTTTCTGTAGGCTAGGCTAAGATAGGCTACAAAAATTACAGAATAGAGCCTCGAAGAGTATTTTAGATGCACATAAATAAGTATATTAGTATAAGATCTGTGTTAAAGTATTTTATAAATTTGATGATACTCTGAAAATATATATGTCGGTTTTTATTTATAAGTTAGATAAGAAAATGTTACCTAGGTATTACGATAGATATTTTATTAGAGGTATGGGGGAAGGCGAGTGCAACAGTGACGGTGCTGTTTATTCTGACGAAGAGAATGCTTCCCGCAAAACGTTGACTGACCGTGCATCGCATTGGTACTGCCAGAACCCCGGCGGTCACCACAGACGGTTACATTTACATAAATATAGCATTAGAGGTAGCAATAAATCACAGAATTTAAAATTAAATAAGAGTAGGAAAAACGTGTATGTATGGAAGTGTTGTTACTTATAATAAGCTGCCAGATGAAATTACGAATATACTTGTAATATTGATAAACTTATGGTAGCTGTAAGGTAACACCTCAAACAGTGTGCATGTATCTATGTACATATGTGAATGTATGTGTATATATTATTATTTGTGTGATTGAATATAATTAGTTATTAAGCTTGGCTATAACTTAAATAAACAAATAAAACCTTTATTGTTTCAACACTCTACAATCACACATCCTATTCAAATCTTAACTGTCAAATATCATTCTGATTGTATAGATACTCCTTTCAAAACTTGTCTACCTAAATCTTGTTTACACAAAACTGCTATTTGGAAAATATAATATAAGCATTTGAGAATAATGGTTATAATTTTTATCATCTCTTCGTCCCTGTAACAAGCTATTCGCTCCACAAAATAATTTTATTTCAGAAAAGCTCGCCAGCCGCTACACACATATGAATTGTCATCGTAGTATATTCTGCTTACAATCTACTATTTCTGCTTTTTAATTTACATGTTATATTTAAGAAAGAAAATAACTGTATCATAATGCAATTTTATAGAGTTATAATTACTTAAGTATGTTTCGAAATCTTAATTCACTGAAATAAATCCCAATTTATGATTGATCGTGTAAATACAATATGACTCGGAATTCCCAAACATTGGCTATTTTTTTTTTTTTTTTTTGATGCTTGACCATTTCTCGTCCACCTTGATTTTTCGGTTTTAAATTGAAATAAGAGTCAGGTAATTGGGTTTATATACGGGCCACTCAAGCAACAGAATAGCATTTATTCAAATAAAAGCATTAAAATATAATTTTAATAACATTTAAAACAATCGTAACAAAAAATATATATTCATTAATGTAAAACACAAAAAAGACACATGAAATAAGTGATTTCAACATTGAATCATTGAAGAATCACCAAATAAAAAAAAATCAGATGTCGCCGTTCTTCGGTGAATTCTTTTCATGAGTTTTAAGACACAATATCGACAATGGACTTTTCGCAAGAGAATAGGTAAAAGACAATGATTAGAACTATTAAATTATTTGAATTAAAAGAGATAAACTTTATATGGTGAGTGATTAGCTGATTAATATTAAAGTCATATATGTAATTATGAGAATAACAGAGAATTACACATCTTAAGAAAAATTGCTTTTAACAATATAAATAAGTAATAAAGGTAAAACATTATAAACAAACAATATATGTAAAACATTAATTATTTAGAAAAGGTAAAAACATATATATATACTTTAAAAAATATGAAGATGCATACATATATAGGTACAAAAAAAATTATGTATCAATTTTAAGTTCTGGTAGAACAATGTGAATACAAGGTTATAATCTAATCGTGATATTTTAGTCAGTTTGGAACTATAAATAAACAATATTTTTATGGAAAACAAAAGTTTAAACCAGTCTAGGTATTTTCTGCATATCTCTGAACTATTAAATATAATAAAGTTTATTTCAGCTTCATGAGATGGGATGAATTGGAAATAATTATATTTTTAAATAATCTATATAATATCTGTCTATCCACTATTAAAACTCCAATCATAGATCCATCTCCAAATCCTTAACAACATTAGTGAGAGCTAAGCGTTCGGCATGAGAATCGGCAGTCACTATATATTTTGGATTTATGTTCCCCAGAAATCTTTCAAAAGAGCAAATGCTGAAAAATTCTCAAAAGTTGTTAGACTTTAGTAGTGATAACTGCTAATGGAACAGCGCTGGCTATACTTTCTGTCAGAACAAAAGTTATAGTGTGGTGTTGCAAATCACAGGATGACCTTGAGTCAATAAATATAATGTTATTATGGTTTGGTCTCTCTTCATTAGCGGAGTTGTGATTATTACAGTAAAGGGATTTTCTATAAATTTAATTTTGGCGCCTCCTATTCTCCCTATACATTGAATGTATATTTTCTGTAAGAAAAGAATTTTAAATTTATTATGTACATATGTAGCTTTATAAAATGTTCATTGTCATAATATTCATTACCTTGATCATACTAGCCATTTTTCCACCTCTTTCATATAAAAATGCAGCATGCTGTTGAACTGCCTCCACCACATCCACTATACTATGAAAATAGCATTGAAATGAGTGGAACCCAATCACGGGAATGTCTATCGACTTGGAAACGATCCACCTTGAATTTGTTAGACCAGCATACAATGAAATCCATCCCGGCAAAAAGCTTTATGGATAAGCTGTCATCTGATGTGGAACCCACGGGGTTATGTTTGTATTCTTTAGAAAAGTTGGACATGATAGAGGAGGGGCAGTAGATGTTAGATATGCGTTCAGCTATATCAGCGGCTTCGAAGAGAAGTGACTGACTGACTGACTCATGAATGGATTATATATGTCGCGGATATCAATGCACACACGTCAAATGTAAAAACGTAAACAAATGTCTTTTAGTGTGTGTGTGAGCTATGGACGCGACCAGTGGCGAGTACTAGTAATTACGTCAATTCGGATGGGAAACTTAGATATGCAAACTGCAATGAGAAGAAATTTCATGAGAAGGGGGCACCAGAAACACCATGGCACGCATGCAGCCAAAATGTAAAAATTTTAACATATTTATATAATGACAATTTTTACAAACCTCCTTTTTACTTTATCTATGTTTTATTTTTATCCCAGTATGCAATTTTTTATGTGTCTCGAGGCTAGATTTTTGAATAAATGATGTTAGACAAATTTCACACTTGTAAAGCTTTTCCCCCGTGTGATATCTCAAATGTGACACAAGATCATTTTTACGAACATATGATTTTAAACAAATGTCACATTTGTGTAGTTTTATCCCAGCATGCAATTTTTTATGTTTGTCGAGACTAGATTTTTGAGTAAATGGTTTTAGATAAATTTCACATTAGTGGGGTTTTATCCCAGCATGCAATGTTTTATGTCCCTCGAGACCAGATTTTTGAGTAAATGGTTTTAAACAAATTTCACATTTGTGTAGTATCCCAGCATGCAATTTTTTATGTTGCTTGAGGAAATATTTACCAGAAAATGATTTTAAACAAATGTCACATTTGTGTGGTGTTATCCCAGCATGCAATTTTATATGTGCCTTGAGGTTAGATTTATCAGAAAATGATTTTAGACAAATTTCACATTTGTAAGGCTTTTCACCAATGTGAGTTTTTAAATGTCTGACAAATGTACTTTTTCGAACAGATGATTTTAAACAAATGTCACATTTGTTTGGTTATATTCCAGCATGCAATTTTTTATGTTGCTTGAAGTTATATTTAACAGAAAATGATTTTAGACAAATTTCACACTAGTAAGGCTTTTCACCCGTGTGGGTTTTTAAATGTCTGACAAGTGTACATTTGTGAACAAATGATTTTAAACAAATGTCACATTTGTGTAGTATCCCAGCATGCAATGTTTTATGTCTCTCGAGACCAGATTTTTGAGTAAATAGTTTTAAACAAATTTCACATTTGTGTAGTATCCCAGCATGCAATTTTTTATGTTGCTTGAGGTAATATTTACCAGAAAATGATTTTAGACAAATTTCACACTTGTAAGGCTTTTCACCCGTGTGAGTTTTTAAATGTGTGACAAGTGAACTTCTTCGAGGAAATGATTTTACACAAATGTCACATTTGTGTGGTTTTATCCCAGCATGCAATTTTTTATGTTGCTTGAAGTTATATTTAACAGAAAATGATTTTAGACAAATTTCACACTTGTAAGGCTTTTCCCCCGTGTGATATCTCAAATGTGACACAAGATCATTTTTTCGAACAAATGATTTTAAACAAATTTCACATTTGTGTAGTTTCCTAGTATGCAATTTTTCATGTCGCTTGAGGTAATATTTAACAGAAAATGATTTTAGACAAATTTCACACTTGTAAGGCTTTTCACCCGTGTGAGTTTCTAAATGTCTGACAAGTCTACATTTTGAAACAAATGATTTTAAACAAATGTTACATTTGTGTAGTATCCCAGCATGCAATGTTTTATGTCTCTCGAGATCAGATTTTTGAGTAAATGGTTTGTAACAAATTTTACATTTGTGTAGTATCCCAGCATGCAATTCTATATGTACCTTGAGTTTAAATTTTTCAGAAAATGATTTTAGACAAATTTCACACTTGTAAGGCTTTTCACCAGTGTGAGTTTTTAAATGTGTGACAAGTGAACTTCTTCGAACAAATGATTTTAAACAAATGTCACATATGTGTGGTTTTATCCCAGCATGCAATTTTATATGTACCTTGAGGTTAAATTTTTCAGAAAATGATTTTAGACAAATTTCACACTTGTAAGGCTTTTCACCCGTGTGAGTTTTTAAATGTGTGACCAGTGTACTTTTTCGAACAAATGATTTTAAACAAATATCACATTTGAACAGGATTTCTCCAGTATGTGCTGTTTTGTGTAACACAAGTTCGGATTTATTGGGAAATGGCTTTAAACAAATTTCACTATTCTTTCGAGGAATTGTTGGTTGTGAAGGCTCATCGTCCCATATTACATCTTCCAATAAAACTTCTTCAGTCTTGATCTTCAAGCAATCATCTAACCTCAGTTGAGACTTTTCGTTGCTTCGAAAACAAGCCTTTCGAAAGCTGATCAATAATTCCAGATTGGTTTTACACGAAAGACACACCGTGTCTGGCAATCCATCGCTTCTTTTAACCTGCAGATGAAAAAAGTAGGATCGAGCGGTGAGAAGAGTTAACCACAATAATTATAACCTGAATATTATAACCTATAAGCAGCACCGACCTGAATTTGACAGCAGGTCCGAATGCGTTGCTCCAGACGCTCTGGATGAGGATCTGGTGTGGAGCTGAAGATGGAGACGGAAGATTCGGCCGGAGCTGGTCCAAGACAGAGCCTGCACTCCATCGTCAGCAACGAATTAGGCTTGGGTAGTTCGCGAACGAAGTAGGTCGTAAGAGCGGTGAACTAGTCGAACTAGTTCCGTCACTCCTCGTTCCATAGTTGATTAGCTCGTGACCGAATGAGCGAGAGTGAGACGGCACTACACCACACCACACCACACCACACCACACCACACCATACCACACTACACTAATATGTACACTAATACTGACGCTCGCTCACTGCGCATGCGCGCGCGTCTTGTTTACTCTCTTACGATCTAGTTCGTTCGCGAACTACACAAGAATTTCATTAGTTTGTGACCGAATGAACGAGAGTGACGTTAATAAGACACTGTCGTTATCAGGTAGCTTATGCTTCTAATGTATTATGGGAACTAGTCTTGTTGTGAAGGTCTTCTTCACCACCAGTCCGCCATGTATTGTAGACAGATTCGTCTGTGTTCTGTATTAATACAGCTATATGTTGAATATGGTATTTATTTGGTAGTAACACGTATACACAAGTATGGTTAATTGTTGGTAAAAGTATGTCGTTCAGAGGTCTCTGGATGTGGTAGAGTGTCGCTGGCTCGGCATTCGGTTATGTTCAGCAAGTCTCTGGATACGGCAGTGTGTTGCTGGCTGGTTGTTCTTCCAAGTCCGCGTAGTGAAGTGGTGGCTGGTCAGGAGCTGGATGTTGACTGGTCTGCTGCTGTGTGTCGACTGGCGTTGTTTGCGTTGTACCTCCTTTTATAGTGTTTCTGGAATGCTTGGTGGAAGTGGTTATTGACGCGTACGAAAGGAATTTTGTTTTCGTCGAGGCGTCGAATTTTCTGGAATGCTTGATGGAAGTGGTTATTGACGCGTACGAGAGGAATTTTGTTTTCGTCGAGGCGTCGAATTTTCTGGAATGCTTGATGGAAGTGGTTATTGACGCGTACGAGAGGAATTTTGTTTTCGTCGAGGCGTCGAATTTTCTGGAATGCTTGGCGCCTTTCCGCTCGATGTATTTTAATGGTGGCGGCGTGTTTCGACCGTTTTGGTTCCACTCGACTGGTAGGGGCGTTCCGCCTGAGTTTAATATAATGACTGCAGGTGCATGTCGTCTGGGTTTCGGGAATGTAGTTTGTTGTTGCGGAATATTCTCGAAGGATTTTGGCATCGTTCCGCTTGGTGAATGTGACGAGATTCCCACAAGTCCGCCATGTATTGTAGACAGATTCGTCTGTGTTCTGTATTAATACAGCTATATGTTGAATATGGTATTTATTTGGTAGTAACACGTATACACAAGTATGGTTAATTGTTGGTAAAAGTATGTCGTTCAGAGGTCTCTGGATGTGGTAGAGTGTCGCTGGCTCGGCATTCGGCTATGTTCGGCTAGTCTCTGGATACGGTAGAGTGTCGCTGGCTCGGCATTCGGTTATGTTCAGCAAGTCTCTGGATACGGCAGTGTGTTGCTGGCTCGTTGTTCGGCTATGTTCCGCAAGTCGCTGGATATGGTAGAGTGTCGCTGGCTCGTTGTTCGGCTATGTTCGGAAGGTCTCGGGATACGGCAGTGTGTTGCTGGCTCGTTCGGCTGGTTGATCTTCCAAGTCCGCGTAGTGAAGTGGTGGCTGGTCAGGAGCTGGATGTCGACTGGTCTGCTGCTGTGTGTCGAAGCTTGCTGCTGTGGGTCGACTGGCGTTGTTTGGGTTGTACCTCCTTTTATAGTGTTTCTGGAATCGCCTGATCGATGGTGGTGGTTTGTTGATGCGTAAGAAAGGAATGCACTTTTGTCGAGGCGTAGAATTTTCTGGAACGCTTGATGGAAGTGGTTATTGATGCGTGCGAGCATTTAGTTGTTGATGCGTACAAGAGGAATGCACTTTTGTCGAGGCGTAGTATTTTCTGGAATGCTTGGCGCTGTTCCGCTCGATGTATTTTGTTGTTGCGGAATATTCTCGAAGGTTTCGATGACGATGACGACGACGAGATTCCTACAGCTTCTAATGTATTATGGGAACTAGTCTTGTTGCGAAGGTCTTCTTCACCACCAGTCCGCCATGTATTGTAGACAGATTCGTCTGTGTTCTGTATTAATACAGCTATATGTTGAATATGGTATTTATTTGGTAGTAACACGTATACACAAGTATGGTTAATTGTTGGTAAAAGTATGTCGTTCAGAGGTCTCTGGATGTGGTAGAGTGTTGCTGGCTCGTTGTTCGGCTATGTTCGGTAATGTTGGCTATGTTCAGCAAGTCTCTGGATGCGGCAGTGTGTTGCTGGCTCGTTGTTCGGCTATGTTCGGTAAGGTCTCTGGGTACGGCAGTGTGTTGCTGGTTCGTTGTTCGGCTATGTTCGGCAAGGTCTCTGGATACGGCAGTGTGTTGCTGGCTGGCTGGTTGATCCTCCATGGTCAGCGTAGTGTAGTGGTGGCAGGTCAGGAGCTGGATGTCGACTCTCTGGCGTTGTTTGGGTTGGACCTCCTTTTATAGTGTTTCTGGGCATCACGTGACCCGTGGTGGCTGTTGTTGATGCGTATGCGAGGAATGTGTTTTTGTCGATGGGGTAGAATTTTCTGGAATGATTGGCACCGTTCCGCTCGATGTAGTTTAATGGCTGCGGTGTGCTTCAACTGGTTTGTTTCCGCTCGACTGGTAGGGGTGGAGCTTTCTAGAAGGTTTTGGCACCGTTCCGCTTCAGTTTAGTTTAATGGCTGCAGGTGTGCTTCGACCGGTTTGTTTCCGCTCGACTAGTAGGGGTGGAGCTTTCTAGAAGGTTTTGGGAATGTATTCTGCGTCGCAGTAAATGTCTTGATGATGGTGACGAGATTCCCACAATGTCATCAAAAAGAAAACATAGCCCCTTGTGGACTCATTTTACAGAAGACATTGATAATAAAAAAGCGAAATGTAACCATTGTTCAACAATAATAAGTATTGCCGGCGGATCGAATGGTAATTTAACCCGACATATGAAAACAAAACACCTTTTGATCCCATTAACTGCTGAAAGACAAACACCGATATTACCTAGTTTAAACATACTTCAATCAAGTCAAAGCACATGTGAATCGGAGAATATAATTTCAGCATCATCAAATATAGTAGACTCCCAACAATCGATGACCCATTACATTCGTAGACCACCGCCAGTTCGAAAGATTGAGCAAATTGATAAACAACTTGTCAAGATGGTAGCTAAAGGGCATCACGCCTTAAGAATCGTAGAAGAAACAGAATTTCGTAAGCTTATTGAATTAGTTTCTCAATGCCCAGGCTATAAACTACCATCAAGAAAAACGTTATCGGAAAATTTAATGTCAAGAATTCACAATGACGTCATGGCTGAAGTAAAAAAAAGGTACAAGCAGCACCAGCGTTGTCTCTTAGTACTGGTGGTTGGACATCTAGAAATAACGACAGCTATATAGCTATTGTAGCTCATTTTATAAATGAAGAGACTAAACTTCACTCAGTATTACTTGGTTGTATCAATTATAAAGAGCGACATACTAGTCAAAACTTGTGCGACTTGGCAGAGTGGAACATTTCACACAAAGTTGCCGCCATTGTTAGCGATAATGCAGCAAATATCTTATCTGCTGTTAGACTTGGTGATTGGCGGTCCATCTCATGTTTCGCTCACTCTCTAAATCTTGTTGTACAAGAAGCTACGAAAAAGATATGTGACGTTTTGGGAAGAGTTAAAAATACTGTCGAGTTTTTTAATCGTAGCACACAAGGAAAACATAAATTGGCTGCTACGCAGCAGCAAATGAATTTGCCTGTTCTTAAGCTCAAGCAGGATGTACAAACCCGCTGGAATTCCACTTTTGACATGCTCAAGCGAATAGTACAGGTAAAGGATACAGTGATCGCTACCGTTGCACTTCTACGCCCTGATTTAACTTTAAATGAAGGGGACTGGGAAGTCATAGAGGAAGTTTTACCGTTACTCAGTCCATTCTATGAGATTACCGTAGAAATAAGTGCCGAAAAAACGTCACTTTATCTAAAATAATAATTTTGTGTAATTTACTAAAAATTTTTTTACAAAAACATGTTTCTTACAATACAAAAATAGTTGATGTGCAGTCTCTGCTAAAGAAAGGCATGGAAGATCGTTTCAAAGATATAGAGAAGAATATGTTATACGCAGAGTGTACGATTTTGGATCCTCGATTTAAGGGGATTCAAAAATCAAAGAGCCTGTGAAATGGTAGTACAAGCCCTTAGAAATAAAATCGGCCAAGTACAATTAGTTCAAGGAGATACTCCAGAGGCTGTTCCTACTTCCAGCGACGCATCAATATCTATACCTAGTAATAAAAATAGCTGCATATGGGATGAATACGACCAAGAAATACAAAAAATTACTAGGCCAGATAACCAGCTTGCTGCTGGCATTCGCGAACTAGATAAATACCTAAATGAAGAGTATCCGCTTCAATGGTGGCATGAACGTCGTTTAATATACCCTCACGTTTACGCGTATGTTTTGAAAAGATTTTGTGTCGTTGCAACATCTGTGCCCTGCGAACGCGTTTTTTCAGCGACGGGTCAAGTCCTTAATGAACGTAGAACACTATTGTCATCGAATAAAGTGTCCAAAATGATATTTTTACACAGTAATATGTAATATTTTTTTTCCATTTTATTTTTTTTTATACATACGATCTCACTCAAACAAGTCATTATGTTTAATTTTTAGGTAACAACTTTATAAGTGTAAGTGATATTTTTTATAAGAACTAACCAGTACCTAATAGTAATATAATTGTTGATTATTTCTAAAAAAATATAAAAAATTTGATTATTTTTGTTTTCTTTTTTGCGTCATGTGTTATTCTTTCATCGAGCCAAAACGAGCAAACGATCTAACAAGTCGTGCTATATCTCTACAAGTAGCTCTAGAGTACGTTCTATTGCAGGTAATAGTGATAGCCACCTAGTTTTTGAATTTTTTTTTTTTTTTTTTTGGTGCCATCTTATCGATTCCCGATAAATCATCACCAGTGATATCGTTGCTCTTCAGATCATGTACGGGCACTACGGAATCATCACTCCGTCCCCAAAATTGTGAATTGGGCTTCTGAATCTCTCACATTCAGAACACCAATTCGTGAGACTTTTTTCGCTTTAAACGCGGGGGGGGGGGGGACAATTTTTTTTAACCCTGGGTGAGCCCCCTTTGACTCCTGGCATGCACTAATTTCAGTCCCAGTCCGCCACTGGTGATAGCCACCTAGTTTTTGAATGGGAGAGAAGATTTTTATATTCAATATATTAGCAAAATCACAGAAATCTAATCTTCTGTTCTGACGGTGTCTACTCCGCGTCTGCGTGTGAGAAAACTATCGATTCACGATAAATTGATTGATGCCTGACATACATTTTTTGTCTCCCTTCTACACATAGTTCTCCAAAAAGTATATGACAGAGAAAAATAGTTCATTGTTGGATATTGCTGCAGTGTTTACTAGACATCGACTTATCGTTTATGTTAATTCTGAGTTAAACCGGGACATTTGGGCGTCCCGTGAGGTTTGTTCGGGACACCGGGACATGAGACTTAAAACGTGTAACAATCCCGATTAAGGTCTGTTCACACCTATCCAGCACGACCCGAATCCTGCAGGTGTCATGCAAGTGCGGATAGTATTCTCTGGTACATTATATGGACGTATTCATACCCCATTCGCGCATGCGCTTTTACGCATTCGTGCGCGTCCATATAGAATGTACCAAAGAATACTATCCGCACTTGCATGACACCTGCAGGATACTTGATAATTTTAATCACTAATTCCATTACTTTTTATGGAAATGTCTGCACACAAAGCGCTTCTTGATGAATGACGCATTTGTAAGCAAGTACCTCGTGATTAATTTTTCCTTTCAAAATAGCAAAAAACCCTTTTCTTACGCCGGTCATGCTTTTCGCCCCATCTGTTGAAATTGCTACAATTTTAGAGTACTTTGGCCAAAGAGCCGCGGTTTGCCGACCCCTGGCTTAGGATGATGAAGAATGTTTACCAAAATTAACTCAATTTCATCCAATAAATAAAAATTATAACATTTAAAATAAATAAAACAAGTAAGCCAACTAATAAATCTGTGTATTTAATTTTCAATTATAATTTCTCTTAAAATTATTTAAATAAACTGCAATGAGAAGAAATTTCATGAGAAGGGGGCACCAGAAACAC
The DNA here is from genome assembly GCF_051622035.1 of Arctopsyche grandis. NCBI lineage: Eukaryota > Metazoa > Arthropoda > Insecta > Trichoptera > Hydropsychidae > Arctopsyche > Arctopsyche grandis. The sequence goes on along the minus strand of NC_135367.1, from coordinate 23,660,628 downwards.
CATGGCACGCATGCAGCCAAAATGTAAAAATTTTAACATATTTATATAATGACAATTTTTACAAACCTCCTTTTTACTTTATCTATGATTTATTTTTATCCCAGTATGCAATTTTTTATGTTTGTCGAGACTAGATTTTTGAGTAAATGGTTTTAGATAAATTTCACATTAGTGGGGTTTTATCCCAGCATGCAATTTTTATGTCTCTTGACGTTAGATTATTGAGAAAATGATTTTAAACAAATGTCACCTTTGTGTGGTTTTATCCCAGCATGCAATGTTTTATGTCGCTCGAGACCAGATTTTTGAGTAAATGGTTTTAAACAAATTTCACATTTGTGTAGTATCCCAGCATGCAATTTTTTATGTTGTTTGAGGAAAGATTTACCAGAAAATGATTTTAGACAAATTTCACACTTGTAAGGCTTTTCACCCGTGTGAGTTTTTAAATGTGTGACAAGTGAACTTCTTTGAAGAAATGATTTTAAACAAATGTCACATTTGTGTAGTAACCCAGCATGCAATGTTTTATGTCTCTCGAGACCAGATTTTTGAGTAAATGGTTTTAAAAAAATTTCACATTTGTGTAGTATCCCAGCATGCAATTTTTTATGTTGCTTGAGGTAATATTTACCAGAAAATGATTTTAGACAAATTTCACACTTGTAAGGCTTTTCACTCGTGTGAGTTTTTAAATGTGTGACAAGTGAACTTCTTCGAAGAAATGATTTTACACAAATGTCACATTTGTGTGGTTTTATCCCAGCATGCAATTTTTAATGTTGCTTGAAGTTATATTTAACAGAAAATGATTTTAGACAAATTTCACACTTGTAAGGCTTTTCACCCGTGTGAGTTTTTAAATGTCTGACAAGTGAACTTCTTTGAAGAAATGATTTTAAACAAATGTCACATTTGTGTAGTAACCCAGCATGCAATGTTTTATGTCTCTCGAGACCAGATTTTTGAGTAAATGGTTTTAAAAAAATTTCACATTTGTGTAGTATCCCAGCATGCAATTTTTTATGTTGCTTGAGGTAATATTTACCAGAAAATGATTTTAGACAAATTTCACACTTGTAAGGCTTTTCACTCGTGTGAGTTTTTAAATGTGTGACAAGTGAACTTCTTCGAAGAAATGATTTTACACAAATGTCACATTTGTGTGGTTTTATCCCAGCATGCAATTTTTAATGTTGCTTGAAGTTATATTTAACAGAAAATGATTTTAGACAAATTTCACACTTGTAAGGCTTTTCACCCGTGTGAGTTTTTAAATGTCTGACAAGTGAACTTCTTTGAAGAAATGATTTTAAACAAATGTCACATTTGTGTAGTAACCCAGCATGCAATGTTTTATGTCTCTCGAGACCAGATTTTTGAGTAAATGGTTTTAAAAAAATTTCACATTTGTGTAGTATCCCAGCATGCAATTTTTTATGTTGCTTGAGGTAATATTTACCAGAAAATGATTTTAGACAAATTTCACACTTGTAAGGCTTTTCACTCGTGTGAGTTTTTAAATGTGTGACAAGTGAACTTCTTCGAAGAAATGATTTTACACAAATGTCACATTTGTGTGGTTTTATCCCAGCATGCAATTTTTAATGTTGCTTGAAGTTATATTTAACAGAAAATGATTTTAGACAAATTTCACACTTGTAAGGCTTTTCACCCGTGTGAGTTTTTAAATGTCTGACAAGTGTACATTTTTGAACAAATGATTTTAAACAAATGTCACATTTGTGTAGTATCCCCGCATGCAATGTTTTATGTATCTCGAGACCAGATTTTTGAGTAAATGGTTTTAAACAAATGTCACATTTGTGTAGTATCCCAGCATGCAAATTTTCATGTTGCTTGGTGTAATATTTAGCAGAAAATGATTTTAGACAAATTTCACACTTGTAAGGCTTTTCACCCATGTGAGTTTTTAAATGTGTGACAAGTGAACATCTTCGAACAAATGATTTTAAACAAATGTCACATATGTGTGTTTTTATCCCAGCATGCAACTTTATATGTACCTTGAGGCTAGATTTATCAGAAAATGATTTTAGACAAATTTCACACTTGTAAGGCTTTTCACCCATGTGAGTTTTTAAATGTCTAACAAGATTACTTTTTCGAACAAATGATTTTAAACAAATGTCACATTTGTATAGTTTCATCCCAGAATGCAATTTTTTATGTTTCTCGAGACCAGTTTTTTGAGTAAATGATTTTAAAGAAATTTCACACTTGTAAGGCTTTTCACCTGTGTGAGTTCTTAAATGTTTGACAAGTGTATTTTTTCGAATAAATGATTTTAAACAAATATCACATTTGAACAGGTTTTCTCCAGTATGTGATCTTTTGTGTAACACAAGTTTGGATTTATTGGGAAATGGCTTTAAACAAATTTCACTATTCTTTCGGTGAATTGTTGGTTGTGAAGGCTCATCGTCCCATATTACATCTTCCAATAAAACTTCTTCAGTCTTGATCTTCAAGCAATCATCTAACCTCAGTTGAGACTTTTCGTTGCTTCGAAAACAAGCCTTTCGAAAGCTGATCAATAATTCCAGATTGGTTTTACACGAAAGACACACCGTGTCTGGCAATCCATCGCTTCTTTTAGCCTGCAGATGAAAAAAGTAGGATCGAGCGGTGAGAAGAGTTAACCACAATAATTATAACCTGTAACCAGCACCGACCTGAATTTGACAGCAGGTCCGAATGCGTTGCTCCAGACGCTCTGGATGAGGATCACCGAAGATGGAGACGGAAGATTCGGCCGGAGCTGGTCCAAGACAAAGCCTGCACTCCATCGTCCCTGTATTGACAGCAACGATGACAGCAACGACTTGCCTTCGCTTTGCAATTTTTTTTGCTCTAAATTTAGTACTAGTTATACCGGTAAATGGACTACTAGTCAAATGTGAACCGGTCACAAGACAACCGGTCGCTCTAGATCGGTCCTTCGTGATCACCCGTTACGCTAAAACTGGTCACACTCTAAATCTGGTCACACCCAAAATCGGTCACGAGAAAACTGGTTACACCCAAAAATTAAAAATTGGTCGTATGATAACTGGTCACACAAAAAAAAATATTCGCAAATACTTTTTATTTACGAAATTTTTATTATTGTCGACTAGACATATGTTCGAGCCAAAAGCCCTCGTAGACGTTGGTTGTGGTCTTCGCGAGGAGTTCGCGGGTATCTGTCAGCTCGTCTGACGCTCGCATCCGCATCCGAGAAGGTTGGCAATCGCTTTTGCGTTCATTTCACTTTGACAGTTCGAATGTCAAATCACAGTTTAATCTTAATTCACCACGGCGGTAAATGTAAAGCGGGAAGGTCTATGAAAACACTGATTGTGTTAGTAATCGGATGTGTGAGGATCGGATCCTTTATTTATGTTCACTTGTTACAATAGTAATGATATGTACAAAGAAGCTCGTCTCTCAGCTTCGGAGCGATGAATTATTTCTTCTGGAATAGTCAAATGGGACGTTGCCAGAGATTAATTCTGCATGTTTGTACAAGAGCGATGATTATGCTGTAGGCATATAGTACAACTCATGCTATTATGGGGGATGAACGAATGAGACGACTGGCATGTTAATGCACGTGTTTATTATATGACAGCTAAAGGCAGAGTGAGTAGCGGCTCTCCGAACCCAGCCGAGTTGGTCCCCACTCGCAGGAAGGCAACCAAATTTGAACCATGTCGTATAGCGAGCCGCCACACTATATTACATCAACACCAGCGATCTCATCATCGATCCTGTCCAAAGACGCATAAACGTGTAGCACGCTCGCCTCGTAAATAGGTCATCGCTTGCATCAAACACACGTGCCCCAAATATACACGTGAAAAGTCATTAACGCATGGCACACGCTCAAACGAACCACGTCCTGGCGCATGAACCCATAAAACCACGATGTCCTGGCACGCTGACCGCGAGCACGCGCCTCGAATATAGGTCAAACACGTGTGTCCGGGAAACAAGGGCGAAGCAAATGCACACGACACACTTCAAGCCTATAAAGCGATACGCCAGCACCAACACCAGAGTGAGCCTCTGGAGTTCAACCGGATCACGTCTCCGAAGAAACCTCTTCGTACATACAATAACCATTGTACCAATTAAACGAAAATAAACGATCCTCTTTCAAACTACACAACATGTGTTTCGTTAGGCCGGGATACGGTCAACGTACCTTCCAGTGGCGGCTCGTCCTAATGGGCTGCCGGGCTGCAGCCCCTCCTATAAAATTCTAAGATATATATTTAATAATACATTTAATATTTTATTTATTAATGATATTTTTTTTATTAGTTGGATGGACTTAACTATTGGGGCCTTCGACAGAGTAAATATTACTTACAATATCACCCATATCCAAAAGGGTGATATTGTAAGTAATGTTGACCGTTTCGAAGACCCCACTAACTTGTATGGTGACAGATGAATTAAAATGTTGCTGTATTGGCTGTAAAGTGTTACAGCGCCGAGCTGAACGCTGCCCAGCCCGGAGTTTTGGAACGAGAAAGAGAAAGAGCTATTTGCAACTGCAGATAGCTCTTTATCTTTCACTCACTCTTCCGTTTTGGGCTGGACAGTCGGCAGCCTTCGCCTGTTAAACGACATTCATCTGTCAGTTTGTTTAAGCGCGCTTGATCTTACGTCATTTGATTAGTTGAATCGCACGATCACAGCTTTATTCGTTTTCGTTACTCTTAATTGGTTGCGTACGAGCCCTCATCAAATCTTCGGTGAGTCGTTTTCATTTTGATAACAGCAAACTTTTTTCAAATCTGTTGAACTTTTTCTCGTATTTTTTATTTAAATATATTAAGATTTTTTTTCTTTTAAAAATGGAAGAACAAAAGAATTCAGTAAAATATTTACAAAATTTGCACTTTTCGCGACTAGAACTTACCGAAAAAGTCGCTATAAAAGCATTAGGCTGCCTCACGCCCAATTTAATTATTTCACAGCCTGCAACTAGTAGATCTTTTAGTTACTCGCGAAAATTTAATCCAGACATTTATAAAAAATACAATTGGTTAACGAGATGTACAGAAAAAAACGCGTTATTTTGTTATCCGTGTCTTTTGTTTGGAGGCGAGTCGCCAGGCGAAGCATCTTGGACGAAAACAGGAGTTATTGACTTAAAACATTTAAACGATTAATTTAAAAACACGAGGGAAGTGTCGAACACTTAAAAAATGTGTGTAATCTCACGATTTTGGGAAGCTTGTCGGCGGGAAATAGATAAGCATAACGAAAACGTCAAAAAAAAAATCGGGATGTTTTATTTAAAATTATTGATTGCGTTAAATTTTGCGGTAAATTTGAAATGCCAATGAGGGGACACGATGAAACAGATAATTCAAAAAATCCAGGAGTTTTTCGGGGGCTTCTAGAATATTCACAAAATTTCGATGATTCTTTAAAAAAACATTTTCAAACTTCTTCGGTTTTTAAAGGGACATCAAAAACTATTCAAAATTAACTTTTAGATTGTATTTTGAACGTGTGTAGGGAACAAATAAGTGCTGAAATAAAAAAAAGCAACTTATCTAGCTGTTATGGCAGATGAAACAACCGATGTATCGATGCATTGTCAACAGGTTAATGTTTTTCGTTACGAATTAGGGGGTTAAGTTTTTGAAAGGTTTTGGGGTTTTTTTTAATCCGCGTCGCGAAACCAGCAAGAATGAATTTTTTTTAGCAATCTTACTGGAGTACCAGCGTATTTTTCGAAATCTTCATCGCGTTTGGACGCACCCCTTTAATGGGTGGTGAATTTTGCTAGTTTTTTTTTCAATAATACTTAAATCCACATGTAAGTGGTCGTACGCCAAAAATTGTGCTTATTTTGTCCTGTTATGACATGATAGAATAATTATGGTGACATTTTTTAGACATCTTTTCAGTGCAGCCCCGCCACTAAAAATTATCACGAGCCGCCACTGATACCTTCCCTCCCTTACAATGCCATCGTAAGACTTGGCTATTGTTGTGTGTTCAGACTATGTCCGATGATCGGCTTTCGTGGCCTTACGACCCACGATTTGGCCGATATATTTTTGTGCTGGCCACCCTAACGGCCACTGACAGTCGCGCGCCAACGGCTTCGGCATAAACACGCAGTTAGCTCCTCGCCACCGAAATCACCAGCTCGGCCACTGGTGATGGTCGACGATACTTGGATACCAGCTCCAGTATCCCTCTGGTGTGCGCCAGAGGAAGCCTGGGCTGTCTTCGTCCAGAAGGCAGACAACTCAGCTACGTGTGGCTAACCACAAAAGGCACGCGTGGTTTCTTTGTTGACTCCCCCCCCCCTCTTTCCCCTGTTTGCTCTATGTACATTCATCGTGGAAATATAATCATTGTGATCAGATTTACGCCCTGTTTTCATTGGTTTACAATTTCCCTCCCTTTTTCCACATTACGCATCCCACGCACACTACGAAGGAGAAAGGGACAGAGCAGAGCAGCCGACATCAGCAGAGACCAGACCACCGACGACGAAGGAAGGCACCTGGAAACCAGCCCCGCCCACGCTTACCACGAGCTATCTTACAAAATTATATATGTACATACATACATATGTAGACTTAATTTTGGGTATGGCAAGTTGCTACAACAGCCCGTGTCGCAACTCGGTGGTTGCCACACCGGCCGGTTTCATGCGTAGATTATATTTTGGGCGTGAACCTTTATTTTCGATTAATATAGGATGAATTTGATATTGACAAGAAATTGATATTGATCTAGCATCTTTTGAAAATAAATAATTGCAATGAATATGTACTAATGGTATTTTAGTACCTGCTATATTCGTTCATTGAGACTTTTTGTATGAAATCACTGTTTACAAATACTTTTTTTTGTAAGCAAGACATTATTTAGCTGCAAGCAGGGATGTTTATTTTATTTAAAAATACATAATGCTCTCGAAGGAGCCGAATAATTTAATAAAACTAAGAATAGCCTTATAAAAAAGGAACTGTCGCGGCTTTACGATATGGTCGAGTTTCGGTTACCATCCTGCGAGTTGGGACCAACTCGGCCGTGTTGGGAGTGCTATTATGGGGGATGAACGAATGAGACGACTGACATGTTGATGCACGTGCTTTATTTATGACAGCTGAAGGCAGAGTGAGGTAGCTACTCTGAACACACGTCGAGTTGGTCCCCAATCGCAGGAAGGTGACCAAACTCGACCATGTCGTATAGCGAGCCGCCACACTATCATTAGTAGCCGGATCCACAGCGCGCCGTTTATTGTTCAATTGTTGTAAATGCTATTGTTCAATTATTGTAAAAGGTTCGCCCAACCTTTTTTTTTGTACTCTAGCTTTGTAAATAGAGCCAAACCACCCCGATTCCTGGAAAAAGCACGGTGTTTATCCGCAGTCTAGCTATCATCACTCCGTCTTCGGATGCCAAAATAAAAACACGCGCATCAACATGCCAGTCGTCTCATTCGTTTCCACCCCCATAGAACTAATGTTAATTTTGAACGAATGGATTGATTGCGTTAAATGTAAAGGCAAGTCTAAATATAAAAGTAGGTATAAACTACTGAAAGATCCACGGTGGTGGCACAAGGTCAATGGCCACCACCCTAGAGGATTACATAATATTATACATATACATAATAATTAAAATTCGCATTCGTTGTTTAAAAACATATTTTATATTATTCTAAATATAAAAATTCATATATTATATATAATTAATTATTAATTGTAGCAATTTTATATTACACATATTTTTGCTTAAGTAAATGATTTTATTCCTAATATGTATTTCATTCCAAGTATTTAAGAATAAAATAGAGTTTTTCGCCTAGAGCACTGACTACATATGATTAGCGTAGAGAATTGAAAGCGGTCAGGGGTCGAGCTGATCCAAGATCCACTTCATGTAATAAGCGGTTCTTACATACACAGCTGGAAATCCCAAGGTACCGCAACGCATTGGTCCGTTGCTGACGATTCCATGTTCGAAGAATTTTGACCCTCTTTCTCGGAAATGATAGTACATCAAGGGACCTCCAGAATCTCCATTGCAAGAGTCGATACCATCTTCACCCCCTGCACACATGTGGCTGTTGACAATGACCACTGGTTTTCCTCTTCGTGTAAACCTATAACAAATTGAATTTTATTTCCAGTACAAACAAAATTTACACCAATAGCATAAGATAAGGCGTGATTTTTGCTATTTTAAATATACTTGAAAGCTCAGAGAAGTTTTAGACTAGTAAGAGTCAAATTGATTTAAGATGTTGAGATGATTAAAGCTGGCCGATGTTTGTTATTTGGAAGCAACGTTTGGCGCTGCTTCTCACTCTATTCCGCTTCGACCGCCGGCCTGTGAACATCGCTCACGTGGGGCCTTCCTCACTCCAGAGCCAGCATCAGTTCGAACCTGATGCTGCAGCCGATACTTGGAGACGAACTCCACTATTAACTTATATGTACTGTCCCTCACAGAGGTGTCTCTTCGCACCTCGCAGGAATGCATCCATGTTTTTAGCAGACCTGACGCACTCAGGGAGGGCATTATACATGAGCACACCCCTGTGAGAAACACCCCCAGCCGTCTTATTCTTTCTTACTCTACTTACAACTAGTTTGTCCTTATTTCTAGTATAAAAACTATGTTTATCTCTATTCCTTATTATATAATCATCAAAATACCTAGGTAATAACTTATGATCTAACTTATAAACAAAAGACAATGTACTAATATTTAGACTAATTCTAATACTCATCCATCCTAATTCATCTAACATACTTCCAATACTCTTAAATCTACTCACATTCAAAATAGCTCTCATAGCTTTATTCTGTATTTTTTGCATTTTTTCTAAATCTTGGCCACTAAACAAATTAAGCACAGTGGCACAATAAACCACATGTGGCAAGACAATTGAATTAAACACTATAATTTTACTTTTTTTACTTAAAATATTTCTTAATCTACATAATACACCAACTTTTCTAGCCATTTTTTTTATTATATAGTCAGCGTGCATTTTAAAATTTAGTCCTGAATCTATGTATACACCCAAGTATTTTATATTTTCAACTTTTTCAATTAACTTATCATCAATTCTAATTTCATTCAATATATTTTTATTTTTACCATTCAACCACATCATTTTTGTTTTATTCACATTCAACTTTTTTCACACAACCAGTCATTCACATAATTTAATTCTATATTTAAAATCTCAGACATTACATCAACATTCTTTCCAATTATATATATCAATGTATCATCTGCAAACAAATGTATTTTACACATCTTAATTACCTTAACAATATCATTTATATATAATATAAATAATAAGGGTCCCAATTTGGACCCTTGCGGCACTCCATGAGGTGTTACAAATTCAGAGGATAACACCTTATCAATTTTTACTATTTGCCTTCTATTATTTAAGTATGATTGAAGCCACTTTAATACTATACCATTTATTCCTAACTTATATAATTTTTGTAATAAAATATTCCTATCTACTGTCTCGAACGCTCGCTTAAAATCTAGAAAAACTGCTCCAACAACCATGCTAGATTCATCCATCGCCTCCATCCAATCAGAAACCACCAATTGGATAGCGGTTTCTGTTGAATGTTTCACTTTAAATCCAGACTGTTCCACAACCAAACAATCATTTATACTAATGAACTCTTTCAATTGAATCATAACGATTTCCTCCAGCATCTTCTCAACAATTGGTAACATATTGATGGGCCTCATTTCACTGGCTTTATGTGTGCCAGTAACCTTTGGTACCGGTACAATAGTAGACACCTTCCATGCATCCGGGACGGATCCCACTTCTAACGATTCATTTATTAATTTCAGTAACTGAGGTCCAACCATGTCCCAAGTGTTGATTAAAATATCAATCCATCCATACTAGAAACTGATTTCATGCCCTTCAATACACCATTTAATCCCCCCATTTCCACTAATTTAAACCTTTCAAACTTATTTAAACCCAAATTAATATCATCATTCACACTATTATGCCTTGTTTGTATTGAATTAACTATATCATTCACACTATTGATGTAAAACTCATTCAATCTTTCAACCATATCCTCTTTATCATTATATACTAATTCTAATTGGATTCCATCCATAGCCTTAATAATTTTATATCTTTGGGTGAGGTTATTTATATAATCTTCAACCATAGAGCTCCTCCATTCGCCCTGAACGTCCAGTCTGTATACACCCCCCCCCCCTTTTGTTTGCTCTCTGTATACACATCTTAAATAAACTTCACAAACAGATTTACAACCTGTTTCATTGTATGTATAACCTTACAGCCATACATCCTACGCACATACACGAACACACACGCTGCATTGAAGAGAGAGCGAGAGACGCGAAAATCTCACCAGAGACCATCGATGACGACGATCAGAAGGCACCTTGAAGGAGTTCCACACCGTAGTCTTCTCCACGCTGAGTATCTACAACACGCCACGGCATTTCTCGTTAGAGCGCCTGGCGTCCGTAGGGTTAGAAAAAGGAGATATTCGGCTAATTGGTAAATCAGACGGCCGTAGTACGCGTCGAACGTGGTACAACAGAGAGCGTAAGAATAATGAAGGGAGTTCGGCAAGGATGTGTGCTATCACCGCTACTGTTTAATTTATATTCAGAAAATATTATTGCTGAAGCCTTGGAAGAGATAGATTCCGGAATTACAATAAATGGCACAGTAATTAATAACATTCGGTACGCGGATGATACAGTACTACTGACTACGAACTTCAACGACTTACAGGCAACACTGGACGCAGTTGTTGTGCATAGCTCTAGGGCGGGGTTGAAGCTGAATACAAAAAAGACCAAATGGATGATATTCAGCAAGTCGGCGCACAATACGGTCAGCTCTCATTTACAGATCAATAACAGCGTGATGAAGAGAGTGAATGGTTTTAGAGATCTTGGGTACTATCTGAGTGAAACTTGTGAAAGTGGAAAGGGAATTCACGTTAGAGTGGAGCAAGCAAGAACTACATTCTTAAAATTGAAAAAAAGTCCTAACCACACGTGATCTCAGTAAAGCACTCCGACTGAGACTTCTACACGTTTTCAGCATCCTTCTGTATGGGACAGAGGCATGGACCCTGACGGATGCCACATGCAAGAAGCTAGAGGCATTTGAGATGTGGACATACAGAAGGATGCTGAGAATCTCATGGATGGCGCGTCGTACCAATGCTGAGGTGCTTGCCTTGATGGGAAAGCATGTCGAAGTGCTCAAAAGTGTGAAAAGGCGTAAATTGGAGTACTTCGGACATGTGATGCGGAACGAAAAATACGATCTCTTGCGCCTAATAATCCAGGGGAAAATCGTAGGCCATTGCAGTCGGGGCAGGCGGAAAACATCGACAAAATAAGAATGGGACATCTACAGTACCGTAGTTGCCGACGTTCTAGGAGGACATGGCATACGAAGAAGAAGTCCGTACAATGGTAACAATATCTACGAGCAGTACAAAAATGTTTCGGGTGTGTTGGAAAATTTATATGTGATCTTCGGACTTTGGAGACACACCTTTGAGCAAATGAAAATATTTACCCCATAATAGATTTACATTTTGGATATTATGATCTAAAATATTCACTTCTCAATTCATTCCAATTCCATGAAACGTTTTGGTCAAGTTGAGACAAGTCTGTTCAAGTTACGTGCATATCCAGACAACAGACAATTGCTGACTGCAGATGCTGGACTGATTTTTAAAAGTGTACAAATGGAAGATTCGAAATTTTCAAGCGAACTGTCTAACCATGTGGATATCCCAAATCAGACAAAAAAAAATGTGAAGCGACTTTGACCTTGTCTTTGGATCGCGAAACCCCATGCAATAAACAAAAATATGTTAATTCATAAAAAATATTATAATTTAAAGAGATTGATCACATTTGGTATTTCCTGAGACATTCTGCATTATCAACCACCGGAACCTTCGTCTGGAGTAGTATTTTAGACATTTGTTGATCGGGTGGCAAGTTTTCTGTTGCTCCCCAGCCGGCGACGATCATATAAACTCCGACAAATTTCGAATTCATTAACTCTGGCGTAGTCGGCAAACATATCGGGTATCGATTATCTAAAGATAGGAATTGAAAATAATTATTAAAAGTAATAAATACGGATTAGTCTTTAGGAATATAGCACAGCGATGAACTTTTTCTTCTGAAATAGTCAAAGGGGACGTTGCCCTCGAGTAGCGAGGTTAATTCCAGGGCTGATTAGTTCTGGGTCATGGGTTTATATACATTTGTCTTTGTCTTCACGAAACGTGTCGTAGTTGCATGATGACATCACTGCTGGGTTTCGTTCGTTTTACGATCGAGCGATGAACTCTTTCTTCTGGAATAGTCAAAGGGGACGTTGCCCTCGAGTTTTGCATGTTTGTATAGGAGCGATGATGATGCCACCGTAATACTTGTGTATTTTTGTGAAATATATGAGATCACTGGTTTTGATTCGGAATAGCACAAGTTGTGCTATATTTCTACAATTTTATCTATTTATCAATAAAACACAAGCTGTACGATTGCATCATCGCGTTCGTGTATGAGCATGCAGAGCCAACTTTGGGAAACACTTCGTTCATATCAAGGGCAAAGGCACAATTCAACTCGCTCCAGATAAATTGCACCGAGTCCGTAGGAACGAGTCTGGAGAGGCTGGTAGTCACCGGAACGCTAGAGGGAAAGCGAGCGAGAAAACGGTATTCCAAGAGATGGTCTATTAAAAAAAAGGAACTGGTGGGATCGTCCCTTAACGATGCCTTTAATTTGGCACAGAATCAATCGTATGTCAATCGTATCCAAGATGACACCAATAATCACGACGCTCAGCATTGAGTAAGCGAGAAAGAAGACTGAATTTTTTAAATATTAAAAGTATATATTATATATTATACCTGCAAATTTGATCGAGGCATTCAGTCTAATCAATCCAATGTCGTTGATAACTTGAACCCGGTCGTAGTTCGGATGAATGATCAGTTTCTCGTAGCCGAAGTTCTGATAGGGAGGAGCACACGTTTCGGTTTCGTTTGTTCCATCACAGTCTATTTCCGTTTCGGTATTGTGCTCCCCAATACGAATTGCCTCTAGTACCCCAGATCTCGATTTTACTAAGCAGTGGGCAGCCGTCAAGATATAGCGATTGTTAATTATGGTTCCGCCACACTTGTATTCAAGTACTTCCTCTGATTCTCTAACTAGTTAAAGATTATATGTAGTCAATACATCTTACATATTATGGTAATATATGTGGTACTCTATGCTTATATAATAAAAATGTGTATAATTAGTTTTTTAAATCTCTGTGAGAGATATAATTGAACGAGAGTTGGGAATCATCCCCTTATTTGTTCTCGTGGGGAGAGTAAAGAGGTTACTCTCATTGGTAATAGGTACTTAATTAAGGTAATGTATTGTCTACATAGTATTTAAATTCAGGATGAATTCGATGTATTTATTATGCGTCTTTGGTTAGTAGTTATCGTTATGGTAGATGAGCCAAGAATAGAAGACTTAATCTAATGGGTTATCTACTGGAAAGGACCGTCAATCCATTTGAGATCCTCTGAGAGATTCTTTTTTCAAACAAAGTTGTCATAGGTTGTCTGGTCATGATATTTTTTGTAGCTAGAAACCATATTAAAGATCAAATCTCTCAAATTTGTCCTTGATTTTTTTTGTTTGATTAAATACTTCTGGTTGATAATACAAATAAATAAAATATTTAAAGCAACCAACATAAGAAGAGAAATTGTAGAAAGGCAACAAGAAAAAAAGGGAGTAGTATTGAATTTCACTGTTGGTATATGTAAGTAAAATTTACTAACACGATCTATAAAGGAGCAGTGCCATCCATGGATACTCGTAAACTCCAGTTTTATTCCCACCGTAGATGCGATCCGCATCGGAATATCCACAGTCGGTAGGGAGCAAATATAATTTTGGATGTTGGCTAACGTCAGCTGGTAAAGTGAGCCAAAAGTCATCATTGTTAATTATCGTTGGAGAAATGGTGGTAGTCATCTCGGAAGCCGTCGACTGATCCATCAATCTTACTGGACAGCATACCTGAAAGAAGGAAAAATAATAATGTTAAGCTTAAAATGGAATTGAAAAATTACGTAGAAAATAGTAGATATAGTATTTGTAGTAGAAAGAACCAGACTAGTGATAACCAGAGATAGGCGGACAAGTTTTCCTACAAAGCAAGAGATCAAAAGAAAGGTTGACAATAGTGAAGCATTTTTTGTGGGCAAAAGTAACTTGTCCGCCGATCTCTGGTGATAACATTATTTGGACATACAGAAAGCTTCTATTATTTGTTCTCTCATAGCCATGGACGTTGGGAAGTGTGAGAAGCGATGAGAGAGAGAGGGTTTTTTGAGTGATTTCCTGATAGCGTTATGTTTTAGTTATTTTCTTTTATTTTGAATGAAATGAAAAATTAGAACTATCAAGTTTAAAAATATCGGCATTTCGGACCTGTTAAATGTGTAAGCCTGAGGCATGGTAGCGACCAGTGGCATGCTGTAAAAATCTCCCTGTATTTGTCGCACAGCTCTACGTACGAACGCGCAGGATACAAAAGGACTAGCTGAAGTCATACCTGTTCCCTTTGTATCCTGCTCGCGCACACATAAGTAAAGCTCTGCGGTAAAAACAGGGAGATTTTCATGGAACTATTATGTATCAAAAAGTCTTTCTTTTAATATTACTATTTTTTTTCTACCATAGGTTTTGACTATTATATTTATTGAAAAATTTTAACCTTGGGTTTAAGTCCATTGAAGCCGCAATGATACGGTTTCAAAGAGTTTGCGTTGAAATTTGAAGATTTTTTCAATTTCTCCAACAAGTCGTCGCACTTTTCCAGCTCAATGCATTCGCCAGGATATTTGTCGGGTGTTTGGCATTCATTTCCGATACCTATAAATTATACAAGACAGATTAAAAATGTTGTACGATTAATATTTAATCGGCTTCTTTTAAATAAAACCAGTTTCGGTATGATAATTGAGATATCTGTGCATCCATACATATGTAGATGTACTTGTATAATTTTAATTTTAATTTCAGTCTTCGATAAATTAAGGAAAATCAATATATGTCAGTTTTAATATCGAATTTACATAATTAATACGAAGAAATTTGTCTGACGCTATCTTGGACTCACACTGACAAAAGTAACTATAGTTCATATAAATTGTATACATATATATATATATGTATATAGCTGGGACGTAATTTTGATTTTGATTTTTTGATTTTTAAATGCTTTTTATTATTACGAAATTATGTTCACAATACATCTTATATCTATTTTAATAGCTACTGATCTACTGATCATTTTCTATTTTACAATTTTAATTTAATTTGGTTAGTAATCACAGTATTATATTATTCTAATGTTAATCTAAAGCATAATAGGAAAAAGAGCTCAAAAACCTATTTACAATCCTTATAAATGTTCATAATACATCTAATACATAATATTAATCTAAAGTCGATGACCTAAAGCAGATTGTGTTTAGGTAATCTGTGTTTATACCTGAAGGGTATAGACATTTTATTGTAATCACCGAGACTCTTCACAAGTGTGTTAGTATGGTTATTAGAGATTCTTTCATAGAATCTACTGGTTAGTTTGTTAGTAATGTCTGTTACAAACGGAATATTATATTTAGCATGCAGTTTTTTCAGGTTAGTATATATGGGTGTATTATAAATTATTTTAAGGGATTTATTTTGTATTACTTGGAGCTTGGAAAGGTTAGTATTCGAGGCGTTATTCCATACAGGTGAAGCATAGGTTAATAATGGTAATATGAGCGCGCGATATAATTTTATTTTATTTAGCGTTGATAAAGAACTATGGCGATTAAATATTGGATATATTGAGGATATACCCCGCATCGCCTTGCATTTCGCTGCCTCAATGTGAGGTGCCCATCTCATTCTTTTATCAAACGTTACTCCTAAATATTTTATTACTGACTGCCATTTCAGACTTTCTCCAGAGGGGATTTTCAGATCTGAACTTGGCTTATGTTTTCTAACACTAAAGAATATGGCGTCTGTTTTGGTTTGATTAATTTGAATTTTCCACTTAGTGAAGTGTTCAGTCATTGTTTTAATTGCAAATTCAAGATTTTTAAGAATAGTGTCTGGTTTTTTGCTACTTGTGGACGTAATTTTAGATTTTTCGGGGAGGGGCAAATTGGACTAGTTTTGTTATTTGAAGAGCACCCAGCTCTTATAGGTTTTTTCAGAAAAAGCTTTTGATGGACATGTTGCAGATTTGCTGGCCTAAGCTTTTAGTAAAGAATAATCGATTTGATTAAGATCGATCAAATGACATGCATGTTCCTGACCCGGAAAATAATATCTACTATCTACAAATCCTTAAGTATTGTGATTATAATATCCGGTACATTATTTGATAATATTTTGAGGATAATTAACAGGGAGAAACTACATAAGATCAACCGACCGTATTGTGACAAGTTGCTGATAGTTATTTAAATGTATGTATAATAGTTTTTATCAAAAAAAGTTTGAAGATCCCCATTTTTATTACCACACCCAAGAAGATCCCTATTTTTATTAACAAGAATATTATGAGTAAGGACCGGCGAACAAGATGCTCGACAGCTAAAAAAATGGTTTACTGTTGTCAATTTCTATTGTCAATCTTTTTTTTGGCTCTCCTGGTTTCTCGGACAATGGAGAGGACTATTGCTATTTTATGACAGCAACTCAACCGCCGATCTCTAATCATGAGATCTTCAACTATATATATGTATATGTATTTATATATGTATACAGAGCCGGCTCATGGATTTTTGCAGCTGTGTGCAAGGCGCATAAAAAAAATTGAGAACTAAATAAACATTATTCAAAAACACAAAAAAAAAAATTGTAAATTTGTAAAATTATAAAAAATAAAAAAATTAATTCGTCTGGCTTTGATTTTATTGTTTGGCTTTTTGGTTTTTACTGGCTTTTAAATTCGGTTGGGCAATTTCATCTTGTATTAAAATTTGAAGCATCATCTTCTAATAAAATCGTTATGTGTACTCGTATTTTAAAATCGTTATTTTCATGTAAGTCGAAAACATGATAGTTTATGAGAATTTATATATATCGAAAAATTTGTAACATTTATCAAAAAATCACTTATATTACATAAAATATGCATCAAGAATACATTTTATAATATATCGGTTCTAATTGACTCTAGAAACTGCTAAAATTATCTAGGGTTTTCATCTCACGACGGCATATTTCACAAATTCTAAGCTTAGTGGATGCTTGTTTATCTGAAACTGAGTGCGCCGTTTGATAGTAAGCACGTTTGGTAGTAAGCCTTTTGATAGTAAGCACTTTTGATATGCTTTCGTGAGATGAAAACACTGTTTACTGTTTACTTACGAACTGATATACTGACGTCACGTTTCTTGATGATTGATAGAACGCTTATTAAAATCGACACCTTTACCAGTAGTAGCATCTTGAGACAAGTGCGATTGAAAAGTGGTTGTCACCGCAATTTATATACCAATTTACATTTACATACTCGGGACCGGTGCGTGGCGTAAATTAAAAAGGCGCTTAAAATTACTCATGTAGAACCGTTGAAATAGTGCGCTTCCCGTTTGACTGTATTATTATTTTTTTGTTTATTCCCCCCTTTGATCATTTGTTGATACCGACTTATTCCAATTTAAAATTCTTCCTTTTCAATTTAAAGTTTGCTAAATCACCTTCGACATGGTCGCGTTTGAGTTGCCATCCTGCGAGTTGGGACCGGCTCGAACATGTTGTTGCATCCCACTTTACTTCCGTCCTGGTCGTCATATTAAACAGCGTACATTAAGGGCGAAAGCACACTGAGTGGTACGTGGCACGTGTTTTTTTTTTAGATACTTTGAAACATGCAAAAAAACGCAGCATCCCTAGCCTATATACACGGTACAAAGTACCAAAAATCACCCTATAGAGTGTTTTCGGTGATATTTTATTCTTGCTTGACAGTGAATCCCATATTTGAAGAAATACAGGGGAAACTTATCGTTTGCATATGGATATGCGTACATGTGCGACCTCCCAAACAAATGCATTCTGCACGTGCAAATATACCCAAATTCGGTTTACGAGATTATTTAGTCTGGATTGCCTGATTGAGTTATCTTTCATAATTTTTAATATACAATTTAGAAGTCCTAGAGACTACAAATTAGTCTTCTGATTTGTCTCATGACATGCTTTAATTGATTTTATGACAGTCATAATCAAAACTGATCGAAAAAGTCTGCAGTTATTAGCTATATTGAAAGGAAAAGTCGTCAAAATGTATTCGATTCATTCTTGATAACTTTAAAGACCAATTGAAAAACCCACAAACGAAAATATATATTTATATGTAAATACATGAAAGTGCTTAGCGATTTTTAGGTTTTTGCAGGGCAATTCATTTGAGAGCGAGCATCCCTTGTACCAAACAATGTACACTCAGTCCTGTTACCTGTAAATATGTAAATCCTGCGAAAACAGGATCAGTCACGTTTTATGAGTATTACATTGTTTTAAATTTCAACAAATATTTCGCAGGCTTTAACAGCATCCCTCTGAGTGCTCGGCGAACGTGAGAATTGATGAAAATCGAAATGCTGTATATATGTAACTCGAATGGTATTAATCAGGGCTGTGGAGTCGGAGTCGGAGTCGTGCATTAGGAGCATTTCAAGCAGAGTAAAAAAATCAACCGACTTCAACTTCTTTTTAATTAATAGTATTACAGTATGCGTCAACTAGAGTTTCTAATTGTATTGTAGTAAATCGACTAACGTGGACGTGGACTCTGAAGACCAGGATAATCAGCCGCATCGAAGCTTTTGAGATGCGAGTCTACAGGCGTATGCTGAAGATCCCGTGAACCAAAAAAGTATCAAATGAAGCTATCATCGTCACGATAGGGAGAGGCAGGGAACTTGTTTCTGTCATCAAGCGGAGAAAGATGGAGTACCTCGGACACATGATACGGGGTCCAAAATACGAATTTCTCCGTTTGATAACCATGGGAAAAATAGAAGGTAGAAAATGGATTGGCAGGAAGAAGTTGTCTTGACTTCGAAACATGCGCATGTGGACCGATATGAGCGCCGAAGACTGTTCCGAGCCGCTGAAGACCGATCCGGATATCTGCAAATAATCGACGAGGTGGTCGCCAACGTTCGGATGCGGACAGGGCATAAGAAGAAATCGACTTGAATTAAATTAAATTGAAATTTAATAATCTTATATATGTACATATAAAACTAAAACGGTGTATGTATGTTTTTCGTTTCTGATTGGCTGTCGTCAAAGTCGTTTCTGATTGGCTGTCGTCAAAGTCGTTACTGATTGGCTGTCGTCAAAGTCGTTACTGATTGGCTGGATTGGTCAAAGACGTTTGTGATTAGTCGGTCGTCAAATAATATTCATTTTTTTCTATAGAAATATATTTATATATAAATTTAATAAAAAAACAAATGAATATTTTTTTCATGGGTTTCGTTTCATTTCCAGCACCACTAGTTTCTTTATAAAATCATGAATTTAAATTACATTGTAAATATAATCGCTGAATTGCACACATATTGATGTTTTCTGGCCAAAACCGATGTTTCTTCCGTCTCACTTTTTTGTTATTAAATTGATTTGTTTGTGTAAATGAAATTCATACACAAGTACTATAAATGTACTTACTTTTTATTTATACCTATTTCATTACCAATAATCCAATAAATTGGGTTACACATAAATTTTTAGTGGTTTTGTTTATTCCTTCCATCTTACTAAAATCGTTCCAAGTTGGAGTTGCGTGTCGAATCATAAAATAAAGCCGCAGTCGGAGTCGGAGTCAGAGTCGGTAAATTTTGATACGACTCCACAGCCCTGGTATTAATTTTATTTACCCTCGGCTAAAGCTTTAAAACATGCATTTGATGACAAACCTGGGATTTGTGAACGCACACAAATGACTAGTCAGTGTGCAAATGTACACCGCCAGTTTAATCTAGCAAAGCAAATTACAAAATGTGGTGCGATATGACATTTTTTATATGGAAACAGGGCCGTAGAATGGGGGGAAGGGGGCAGATGACCCCGGGCGCTAGATTGAGGGGGGCGCCAAATGAAAACTACATAAGCTACGGCTCCGTATGGAAACATACTGCTGCCATATTTGCAGTATGCAGCCTTTTTTCTCGATTTAAGGTTCGATGCTCCATTTTCGATGCTTGTTTTTGTTCATTATGCAGCAACGTGAGATTATTTAGTCTGGATTGTTTGATTGAGTTTTTTTTTGTAATATTTTATGATTTTTAGCTTACTGAATAACTTCTCAACACTAACTAGCCTATGGCTGTTATTTACTTTTATAAAAAGTAAAACTTTTAAAAACTTTCCCCATATTGTGAATATTGAAACAATCACGAAGAGTTCATATTTGCAATGAGAGTGATTCTATTAAATATATTTATATATATATATATATATATATATATATATATATATATATATATATATATATATATAGATATATATATATATATATATATATATATATATATATATATATATATATATATATATATATATATATATATATATATATATATATATATATATATATATATATATATATATGGGTCCTACTTTAGTATGCGGTCTACCTTAGCATGCGATCTACCTTTGAATCGCAGTCGACTATTTTTTTTTATTTGTATCGTAGCAATGAAATGTTTATTACAACTTTTGTTTTTTCCTGCCGCCCCATAATGTTAAAGCATTTCTATCAAAATATCGTCAGTAGATACATATCTTTTACCAAATCTTAAATTAATAGGGCCAACCTTAACTTAACCTAACCTATCATGACCCTTAAATAAATAGGTGTTGGCTGCTAAGATATGTTTTTTTTTGTGAAAATATTGATGAAATAAAACTTTAAAAAAAGATATCTTAGCAGCCAACACCTATTAATTTAACCTTTCCACCGCGTACGACTACTATACATGTCCTAGCGAACATGCCCTCAGCGCGCGAGACACGCATAGATGTCTTGGAAGTTCCAACCTGTATAAGAGCCGTCTATTGTGTTAAAATTTTATAACTTGGTTGAAAATATTACTAAATGTATACTTTACCAAATTCAATATATGGCAGTAGTCAAAAAAAAAAAATATAGGTTGTAAAATTCAAAAAAATATTACAACCTATATTTATAGTCGAAAATGCGATAACAAAATCCGCAAAAAAGCAGCCGCGTACAGGGCATGTTCGCTAAATTTGGTGACGCGGGAAAAGGGTTAAGGGTAAGGATAGGTTAGGTTAAGTTAAGGTTGGCCATATTCATATAAGTTTGTTATTGTTAGGTTCGGTATTATTCAGTCTCAGTGTCACAGCCGAGAACTGAGACAGTGAGACCGCATATTAAAGTAAAAACGTGAAGGTAGATCGCATACTAAAGTAGATATGTGAAGGTAGACCGCATACTAAAGTAGCACCTATGTATGTATGTATGTAGATCTGAGAAGCCGTGTCAATCTTTGTCTTTTTTTTCTCATTACTGATATTAACTGAAGAAAAGACTAACAAGGGCCGATGCCTGAAATCCTTATAAAAGTGATGGAAAATGCGTTCGAATGATCCTGAGATGTTAAAAATGGACGCAGTTTTAGAGGTATTTTTTAACGATTAAGGTAAATTTTTTTAAGTACGTACAATTGAAGAATTTAACTATGCAGGTTAAGTAAAATTATATTAGCAAAAATAATTAGTAGCAGTGGGGGGGGGGCGAACATTCTTCACGATAAAAACACAACGCGCCGGCCTTGTATATACATACTTGCACAATTTAAATACATACATATGTATGTACATACTCGACTACTTAAAACTTCCTAATATAATATATTGCAATAATTACCATTTTACTGTTTTTTTTTTTAATATACTTGACCAACGAGTTTCTGTTATATTAATTGTTTTTCTCTAGCATATTTATGATTCAATTATGTATTAAAATTAGTCATCGACTCATAAAGCGATCAAATATTTTGCGTGTTTTTCTCTTTAGAAATTATCAGGGCTATGGAGTTGGTGTCGTGTTTTTTTTTAATGACTCCACAGCCGTGGAAAATTTTCCAAATATAACAGGATAAATGTCTAAATTAAGAAAATGGCCAGACGAAATTTAAAGTTCTTAGTTAGGGAAATACATATTAAAATTCTTGGCCATGCAACGGTTATCTACTAACCACTAGAAGCTCAAAAATTACCTTGCTAAGTCGAGCAAAAGTTGAGATTTAGTGAAATGCAAAGAAAGTATCCAGTCAATGAGCTTTATTAATGAATACATAAAAAATAAAGTAAAAAAAAAAAACTATTAACACTGTTCGAAGTATGATATGTTATTTTTAACGAATCTAAAGGCTACAAACATTAGATAACATATATAATACCAACATTATTTATTTAGTCATAAGAAAATCACATAAATATTGAATCTAAATGAAGATATAAAATTGAAAAAATATATTTAATTTAAAGAGTTTTAAAATCCAATTATTTAACCTTAAATTCACTAATATTGTAAATTTTAAAAATAATTTGAATAAATTAATTATTGCATCACGGTACACAAACTTCAATAAATATATTTGTAAAATTTTCAAATATGTACATATGTGGGTACATTCGGCCGGAGCGAAAAACACGATTTTCAGATTATCATCGAGGGACCAATGGAAAACTTTCGTCACATCAAGGGAATGTTAAATAAAAAAAAAACATTGGTTATAAACAATGTCCTGTATCAATCGATTTATTTCGGCAAAAAAAAAAATTTCGAAAAAGTAGATCAAAATAATTTATTTTGACGCAAAATGTCATGTTTTACATCAAAACAGGTTATTTCAGCCTCACATTTAATAAAAATATTAATTTTATTCAGAACTTTTTGTGTTCAGATTAACATTAAAATTTTTTTTTACGATTGACGATTTTCTGAAAATAACGCTTCCCCCATACAAACACCCATTGAGAGCGCAGCGCGCTTTGTATATGAACTTTCGAGTGATACGACAACTTTGAATCAGTCAAAACTTATCATAATCGACCCAAATAAACTTCAATAGGTGAATATTAAGCGTTAATTTTTATTTAAAATAGTAAAAAAAAAAATTAAAACCATTCTGAGAAAGAGATATATAAAAAATCTACTTTATCTAAATTTTTCGCCTAAATATAAATTGATTGGTTGGAAGCACAGTACATAGTTTAAAATCAATGATTTTTTTTCTATTGAATGTTCCCTTGATACAACGAAAGTTTTCCACTAGATCCGTCGACGATAAACTAAAACTCACGTTTTCCGCTCCGGCCTAATGTATAGGTACATATGTAAGTATTTAAAAAAAATAGATTGATTTCTGACAAATCAAAAGTTCAAATTGACATCATCTTGTGTGTAAAGACTCGCAGCGAACACAATGTCTCTTTTGATAGCCAACGAAGCCTCGTCCATCTTCGATTGTAAAATGGGATCACCGATGATCTTCGCAACATCCCTCACGTTCATCAACACCTGCAAGTAAAATTTCATAAATATTCGGATCAACATGCAATAACACCCCACTGTAGAATATCGACAATTACCTCGTGCAATTTTTGAATGCTGTGTACAATGATGCCCTCTTGGACGTCCGTTATGTTGATAATTTCACAGAAGGGTTTACCTTTGGCCCACTCGTACACGACCTGGACCAAGCCGAAGTTCAAGCGATCGGCTTGAGCTAGTGGATCGTCGGTACCCACATCGAATTGCTTCTCCAATTCCGAAAGATATTGATCGACGTACTGTATCTCGATTATGCGATCTTCGAGTTTTTTGTCGAGCTTCTGTTGGGTTTTTAGTTGGATCCGGGCTTCGACGACGAGGCAGCTGAGTAAGGCTGCTATCTCGGCTGGTCCGAGATCGGTGAGAATGTTCCGGAATACGATTTCGGTGATCATCAGTTCGTTTTTTCCGAGCTCGCATGCGACGCGGCCTTTGATTGCTACATGTTGTTGAGAGTCAATGTATCTGAAATTTAATGAATAATAATAACATATATAAAAAAACGAATGCGATGTGTGTTCGTGGGTATGTGCGGTGCATCGACAAGTATGGGGATTTCAAAAAAACAAATTTTAGAATACCAGGAGTATATGTTGTGCCTAGAGATATTGAATAAAATAAATACACGCGAACGAGGCGCACAACCAATCAGCGTGAAGTGGTCCACGTAGACTAAAACGTTTGGCCAATTAGAGGAACGTATCGTCATTCTGACCAAAGGGTGTAGCTATATACTATATGGATGTAGCGTGACTAGCGGGGACCTGAGTGTCTGAAATGTGCTCCTGATATTGAGCGCCGAGTGACGTCAGCCTCAGAGCGTACACACATCCACACATCCTCGAAGACACACACACACATTCATTCATCATTTCAACGGGTGAACGGCTCATTAATACGCGAGCGCGCCTATAAATAAATTATCTTACACTTTATTTATATATGTAAAACACTAGCTGAACCCGGCATGCGTTGCAATGCCACAATAACGCATGCAATTCCTGTTTCTCGATAAGTGAATGTTTCAGTTTCAAATTAATACTTAATAATCAAATTAAATTACAGTAATGATAATTTGTTGGAAAAACGCAAGTGGCGACCACATTTGAAATTATTTAATTGTTTGTTTATTTTAACCTAACAACGCAGGTGGCGATGTGAAAACATTTGAAATTATTACGTTGCAATGCCACTCGTTCCCGGTCTCGTTTTTGGACGATTTTTTTTACAGAAACCATCCCCGGACATGCACACAATAACTCATGTAAGTTTCATCGCAATCGGTTGAATGGAATAGGAACGCATACGTGACAGACAGACAGACAAACATTGATTTATATATATATATATATATATATATATATATATATATATATATATATATATATATAGATATAACTTTATTTTAATTCGTGTGTATATATATATATATATATATATATATATATATATATATATATATATATATATATATATATATACACACGAATTAAAATAAAGTTATATCTATATATATATATATATATATATATATATATATATATATATATATGATTAGTATTACATATTTTGAAATACCTTAGCTCTTTCAATACTTGTAGTTTCTTTTGATATTCAGGATACAAAGACATGCCTTCAGTAGATAACATCCTTTCCATTTCATTGTATTTCCATTCTATTTGCTTACGTTCAAATACTGCCGGGAATTCATTTTCAAAATTGAAATGATTGCTTGGAGTACCCATCCAACCTAATTGTTTCTAAAATAATGTTTTTTAATTAAGACATTTAATAATGATTTCATTACATACATATCAAGATTAACGTACTTCCAATACGGCGACTCGATTCAACGATTCCATAATTTCACCCCTGTTGATTTTCAGACCCTTCGTCAAGTTGACAAATTCGATTTTGGTCGTGCCGATGTTCGTCGTGAACGACAGCTGTACCAGCTCTCTGACAGCCTGAAGACATTTGGGGCTCGGTGGTGTGTTTTTAGTCTTGCTATGCTGCCGAGTGTCGTAGTCGTTCAGCACTGCCGAGCAGTCACCTTTATACTTGGCCGAGGTCAATGCTACAATGTGTTTTGACTTGATCGTGATCACTTTGTGGTTCGGATAGTTGGAATACGCACTGCTGTAGACCTGAGTGCGAGCGAGGCTTTTAATGGCGTACCATAGATTCTTGTTGGTGATATGCGGAGAAACCATATAGAAATTAGGGTCGAACTCCAAAACCAACACTTTGAAGTCTTCGAATCGGTTTCCTGTAACGATTATATATTATATTAAGTGAGTATTATGAATTCGAAAACACATTTAGATGATATTTTCTCAACCGACTTACCGGTGTAGCCCAATAAAACTCCCAATTGAAAAGCGTACTTTTCGAAACAAACGACTAATATTTTCCCCGGCAGGATCTCTTTCGTTTTTTGCATTAGAATGACAGGCATGATGTCGGTCAACTCTTGTATGTATTGTGACGCCACTTCGCAAAATTGGGACAGGAATGCGTAATTCGGAGTCCTCTCCAACTCGGAAAGAAGTTTGCTCAAATTTTGCATTTCGATCTTGACTGTGCTCGTCTTGGATTGCACACCGAATTCCCGGAACGAATTTTTCATCATACTTTCTATGGAGAGATTCGTCACTCTGAAATATAAATAATCAAAATTATATATTATACTAGTATTGTATCCGATGAAATATCATCGCATGGGTGTTTATCATATAAAATAAAATAAAAAAATGTGTCGATCCTGTGTTAGACCCCCCATAGCGGGGAGCCAAGCACATGACGTGCCGTTCTTCCTGTGTGATTTTGCCCTTATTTACCACTTGGGTCAATCCATATTGGGAAAAGTTCAGCTTAAAATTATACGAAATCAATAAATACATACCTTAATAAACTAAGCATTGTAGCATAAGTGACACGGAACTGAGATGACAATTTGGTTGGTTTTCCCAAGATCATGTTGACCAAATCTGAACTCGCTGGCACTTCTTTTTTGCACAAAATAATTACAGTGCCAGTATCGTCCAAGCCTTAAAATAGCAATATCGTTAAATAAACCGCTAGTTATTAATTTAATGCACATCAATTAAAAAAAATATTCTAGACCTCTTCTTCCAGCGCGTCCTGCCATTTGAATATATTCAGACGGCAGTAAAGTTCGCCAATTCATACCATCATATTTGGTGATGGATTCGAAGATGACAGTCCTGGCTGGCATGTTTACTCCAACGGCGAATGTTTCAGTGGCGAATAATAATTTCACCTAAACCGAATTTAAATAACATCAAGAGAGATAGTTTATTGAATTATCATGAATCATTAAAAATTTGTACATACCAGGCCGAGTTGGAAGAGCATTTCAACGACCTCTTTCAAGATCGGTAAAATGCCGCTGTGATGTACTCCGATGCCTTGCGATAAGAGGCTTTGTAATGTCATTACCTATGTTTAAAAGTTGTATTGTAAAATCATCTTTGTTCGGTAAGAATTAAATAATAATTGCATGAAATACTAATTATATACTTGTGGTAGTTTTCTGTCGGATTCACTCAGTTTCCGTAAACAGGCTTGAATGAAGATATGTGTACGACTCTTCTCTTTTGCCGTAGTTAAATCTAATGATGTTAAGCTTTCAGCAACTCCATCACATCTGTTGAAAAATTATAGAATATTTCAATAGTAAACTAAAGTCGATGTAAAGTTGATATGGAATTTTTGGTCACCAGTATTGATATTTAATCAATACAGGTTGGGAATATACAAACATGTAGGATTAGGATGCAATGAGTTTTAACGATGCACGTGGATTAGATCAGACAGTGTTTTATTGTATGTACGTCTTAACGTTGGGCATGTCATTGGGCAAGTGTCTCATCTATGGTTACTACCAAGGTAGTATACAAACATTCCATCCATACACACTCTGTATTAAGCACCCTACATGTTCAAAACCAAATCTTACACTTTTAGATAATAGCCAGATATCCAAACCTTTTGCAAATTCAATCCATTCAATGAGACTTTGTATTTAAAGGGGAAGATAATAGTATTTTTGTTCATAGTTTTTTTTTAAATTCAATTTAAACCACCAAATTATGTATATGTTACAGTTAAAGTGTATTTTCCAGCTGTAATATATTCCGTCTAACCCACGTTAGTTGATTCATATGGCGAATTACATTCCAACTGGTCAAAATATATTACAACTGAAAGTACAGTTCAACTATAAGTTGATACCAGATTAGATGGAGAGGTTTGGTTTTCGTGAAAACGTCACTCAACTAGTAAATTGAGTTGTAAAGTCACATTTTTTTTTAACACATTCTTAGAGTTATTATAATACGGTATTCATTACCTTTATTCATAATATCTAGCAAACATTAACGCATTATTGAATTCTAAAGCATTTGTGCTGTCAAAACTCTACTGTTATATTACAACTGGCGCACATTGTTGAAAGTGTATTTGCGCTTATAAAGATATACTTGTTGAATTGCATTCGAATGTGAATGACCTAAAACGCAGGTTGGAATATATTACAACTGAAAATACACTTCGTTTGTAAAATATATAATGCATAAAACACTAACCTATTTCTAGAAAGGATAAATACGACTACAGGAAGTTTATCGTTGCGTTGAAGATGATCGACGAGTCCAACCCACATACCTTTTTCTTGATTGGGACTGCGGAAGTTACCTAAAAAAAATACATGTTTATCGAAAATGACAAATTAAAAATATTATAATTTGAAAAAATTTGAATTTGAAAAAAAAAAAAAACAGTACCCTTGGCAAATTTATTTTTCGGTCCGAAAGTTTCAGCTTTTTTACTCAGATAGGATTTACAAGCTTCAGTATAGCCTGTTAGTAAGAATCTTTCTTCCGGGCCCATAATTTTGTATCGATTATCTTTAGATTTACCTCCAGATCCTAAACAAAGTAATTAGATACAATATTTACATAATTCATCATTAATAATGTATGTGATCTGAACAAACAATCTAAAAGTACCAGTATAAAGATAATGGCATAAACCGACAGGGCGTTTCGTCGTTGAAACTACATAAACCATACGTTTCTTGGTTCGTCCGACCCAGTCGGCGAACTCTAAGGTATTAGGTACAGTAGCGCTCAACATAACAATACCGCAATGCGAAGGCAATAATATAAGTACTTCTTCCCAAACATATCCTCTCTGCAAATTAACAAAAAAATATATATATAAATATACAAACAATCCACAAAAACAACTTTAGTTTTAGCATTCATTACCTGTGTGTCGTTTATGTAATGTACTTCATCAAATATGACGTATTCCAAGTCTCGGATGACATCGGCGCCGTAGTACAACATGGATCGTAGAATTTCAGTGGTCATCACTAAGCAACTGGCCGTTGTGTTGATTTGTATGTCACCCGTGATCAGTCCGACGTCTCCAAAAGCTCTGGTGAACTCGCGGTATTTTTGATTCGACAATGCCTTTACGGGCGATGTATATACTACTCTAAAATCGAAATGAATACCATATATATATATAAAGTAAAGCAAGATGGTAAGTTGGTGCACAAGTTTAAGTATAAGATGAACATACAAGTGCAAGTGTAATCTTCAACATAGCAATGTATTATATATTGTTATAGAACGGGAATAATTTAAACGTCCATTTTATAAAATAAATGTGCATTTAATAAAATTACTGTACATTACAAAAATTTTGTGTGCATTTCTAAATGACGGATACAGATTGCATTAGAAACTTTGCTTTGATTATTGAAAGAAATATTTCCTACTTAAAAAGCGGATGGAATGTGTATTAACCCATTTGAACCCAGGCGGTCAGTTATGAACTTACACGATGTGTGCCAACGTGGTCGTTCACGTTATTTTACACTTTTGCGTCGTAAAACAAAGGGATCACTCAGACCGGTCGTAAAACCTTTCGTTACGCTTGGTTAGATGTTGGTGATGAATTTTAAGAAAGTCACACGAAATTAAATCCGTTCCTTTTGGAGTTTTGAGGGAACAACATCGAGCGCTTTTCGACTTGCAGATAAGTCGAAGAGAAAACATACGTAAGTTTTTTATTTTTACATATTTTTTATTTATCTTTATGTTTCTAATACAGTAGGACTTATTGTATAATATGAATAAGAGAAATTGCGTTTACATATCTCATATTCCTGGAAAAAAAAAGTCGACGGAGTCGTATATGAACCTTTGGGATAATGACACATATTTTTTTCCAGATAATGCAAATTTACTACTGCAGATATACTGGACGAAATTGATAATTGGGACGAGTCCAACTTCCGGATTCCATTTACATTTTAAACTTGATAAATTAGAATTTATCAGACAGGCAACCAGAGACTTTGTGCAAGAGTTATGGTCAAAAACGAAAAAAATCGGGCCCATTTAGAGCCGGCAGTTAATCAAGTTAATCAAAATCAAAAGGATGTTGGAAGACATTTGATAATGCCTATTTTGTTTTTACGACTTTTGAACCCGAAATCTCGTTTATGACAATTCTTCTTTTAAAAGGGTGCACCCTTTTTTTGTTTTGTTGACGATGTGTATATGTCACAATATACCTACGTGTGTGATGTTATGCGATTTGAAAATATCATTTTATCGAAGAGATGCGTTTTTTGCTATTTTTTAAATTAATTTTATAAATTTCTTAAGAATAAAATTACAAATAACCAGTGAGAAAGTATTATAAATGATTATGTGACTCCATTGTGATTTTTGTATTATTTTTTTTTATTCTATGTACATATATGTTCTTTCCAAAAATGTAATAAAAAAAATAAAAAACATGTTTCATTAGCCCAAAAGGTCGTTCACGACACCACCCTGAAAAAAATTTAAAATGTTGAAAAATCAATTAACTATCCATCCCTATCCTATAAAAAATATTTCCCATGAAATAACTCAAAGATTTTGGAAAATAAACGAAAAAATAGTTCTGGGCAAATGGAACTTGTGTTTTCACGCGAGCTCTGGGTTCAAATGGGTTAAAATGACAGATGAACTGTATCGGCAACGTCGCGAATACCAAAATACGAACTGACAACGACCAACGCTTCTCTCTACTGGATACCTTCTTTTTATTTACTCTTCGGCTTGTGACCTTGGCTTCGACTTTATTTATTTATTGAAAAATCAACAGGCGACAGATGTAGAAATGCATAAAAATAAATATAACAAAATAGCATCTGAGCCCAACTATAGATTTTAATGACCTGACATCATCATTCATATTCATGCGAAATACGTAAAAAAAGTAAACACTTTTGACAGTTGACAGTTGTCAATAGCGGAAGACTGCAACGTTGCCACTTTTTGAATCTATTCTAATGCTAAAATCTATTCATTCGAATGATCGTTTTATAATTTTTAATGGTCACTTTATAATGTCAAAATATTTTATCCGATGCACAATACGAGATTGTTTAATGCACCACAAATAATGCAAATTTTTAATGCACAAACATTTTTTTAAAGATACAAAGTATTTTTCTCAATGTACAGTTAAATCGTACCCTTATAGAACTATTAACATTACATCGATAAAAATTGTTAGTATTAGAAGTATACAATTCAGTTATTTTTAAAGGTTATTTAAAAAAAATTGTAATTCTATGAAGAGGGGAAACTGTCTCTGGAGCAGAACGATTACACAAGTTTGTTAAGTCTATAAATCTGCTACATGTGTATGTAAAAGTGCATTAGGTTGGCATGTTTAAGTTTGCATGGAAAAATAAACACGGTTTAAGCGCTTAACGAGTCTATTGGCACCCTTACCGCGTGTCCCTTTAAGAGTTGAATCTTACGCGTATGTACCAAGTCAACAATGATGTTCTTGGTCAGTCCCCTACACCCAAAACTACAAAGAACAAGTTGCAAACTATTTCATATTTACCATTGATATACAAACAAAAAAAAATCATAGCAATAAATTACCTGGTGCAATGTTTGAGGGAAAGTGCTATAGCATATTCTGCAACGACAGTTTTCCCTGCAGAAGTATGAGCGGCTACAAAAACGTGCGCTTGCTCTTCTAACTTCAATATTGCCTAAAAATAAAACAATCGTAAAAAAAAGAATTCTACAATATCAACCCAAGGCAGAAATCACCTGTTACCAATTTTTGGAAGGTGTCCAGTTCGAACGGGAATTTGTGCGCCATATTAGGAACTTTCTTTTCAAAATCTTCGACGGGTCGACTGGTGTCCATAATTTCCACCCATTCCGTCACCGTCGATTTGACAACTGGTTTGTGAGTCGATATACTTAAAACGGGAGCTTTTGGTAGGTCTACCATTATTTCATCTTCCAAGGCTTTTTTGTCGAGAATATAGCTGTTATCTTTCTCATCCACAACTGCCGCTTGAAGTTGTGATTTGCCATCTGATTCACCCCACATACCTAAAAAGTAGCATTGCACATATTTACTCATTGCAATATGTATGTATCTTCACACCAAAGTGCGTTGCTAAATGCAATGAAGTATGAAAAATATTACAATATATGTACATATGTACGATGTCTTACTAACCGATCAAAGGATCTTCATCTAAAGATAAAGAATTTCTATTTGAACCACTTCTTAGATTCAATTGAGGTCTATTTGTTTTAGAATTTGCTATATTTAAGTTATCATCGAACATTGGTTCAGAATATTCAGTTTCTTCAATAAAATCAAGTCCGATATTTAGCTTTGCTATTCTGGAGAGCCAACCTGTGAAACAATACAAATGATACAATTCGAGAATGTCAAAGATAATTTAAAGTTTCAAATTAGAACTATCACATTTGGTGTATTATCTTTTATACATAGTACTTATACTAGAAAAAAATACTGCTTTTGATCTGAGCCACACCGAGTTGGCCGTTAGTTGCGAGACCAGATCAAATGAACGCAGTTGTATGGAGCATGCCACACTGGGCAACTTACTGGTCTCCCAAGTAATAAAATCGGCCGACCAGTGAGATCGGTTGCCAGCGTTCGGTCTGGTCTCAGTAGTTTTATTGCTTGAGCAACAGCTCAATCGCTTAAAATGTGCATATAACGTTGTATTGAGGGTTGCCATACTCGGCGATCACTCGAAATCACATATTGAAAACTCTTATAGATATTAGTGATCGGATTCTTGGTCGCTTTTGGTTGTCCGAGTCAGAGAAATGTTATAATAAAAGTGGCTTTAGGCGTTATATTGTTGTCAAGTGAGGATTGTCCACAGACATTCCTAAATAATTTTAGCATCAGTCGTATTTGATGCTTGGTGCTCGACGTACATATGTCCGATAAAAACTTCTCTGGGCAAGGGCAATGGGCAAGTGCATCTTAAAAAAATTGCACAATGCATTCAAAAACACACAATAAACAACATAGGATACATTTTTATAAGTAAATTGATCATTTAAGTAACATATTATTCAATCAACATGGTAGTTTAACAGTTTTTAAAAGTGTCATGGCGATCGCCTGCATTCTACATAAAATTTCAGGGGTGGCACCAGAGAAATGTAAAAATTATTTTTAAATAGATGTAAAAACATTTCTCTTGAATACTCAATTATATTAATAACCAATTATTTAAGTTTAATTAATATACACATCGCTCATTTTATATTATACATATGTTTGTTGAAACTATACATTACACGTTAATTTAAGAGTTCCCAAGGACAGACAAATACAAAAAAGTGGATAAAAATAATCCGCCAACTGAGAAAAGAAACGGATTGGCCACCAACGCCCAGCACCATCATATACTCAAATTGTAAATAAATCTATATCAAAATACAACTTTAATTTCTGTAGTGTACATATATGTGATGACCCTGATTGTATTCTGTGTGTTTTAGTGTAGTTATGAAGACGTACAGCGTAATATTAAATAAGGCGCTTCTATTATTATAACATTTCTCTGGTCCGAGTTGAGAAACTTTGCTTGGCCGATTAAGTCACTTAGCTCTTAGGATTTATGATCCTAAAGTGGAAGTATATTCTCTTATGTTATCTCTAATAGTTATTCTTAGGGTAAGAGCGTCACATTTATCAGCATTCGATTGGAATCAGTTCAAGATTTCAGTCTAATTTAGCACATTTTCTAAGCTAGTTTAAAGAGTTGACTCAACAAGAATATATTTTTTAGTGTAAATCGACATACGTTGTCCCATAAATGATTTTTCATTTGCATGAGCTTCAGTGATGCGTTCTACTTTTTCTACAGCGAAGTTTGAAGGTAAAAATGGAATTCTTGCAGGGTTTCCACGTGAAGCCAATTGGGGCGGCAGCGGAGGTCTCTTCATGCTAAGATCGTCGGTTTTGCCGTTTTCGATGTCCACTTTTTCGGTCCATCCGATTATCTCATCGTTTTGAGGGTGCTTTACAGACTGTGCATTGTAAAATAAATGAATAAATATGTGCAATGAATGAAATAATACAATAGATATGTATAATATATTATATAAGTACCTTTAGGCTGTAATGTACAAGTACATTTTGATGTACAAAGAGTGTTTTTAAATCGACTTTTCTCTGCCAAATTTTGGTAGTTTTTTTTTCCTCATAATTTGAAAGTTTAGCTGGGATTAAAAGATTCACTACGCTGTCTTGCAATTCGTCAATGGCAACTGGCGGTAGATCTTCATCATCTAACCACTGAAAATGATAGGTAAGCAAAAGTATGCAAAATTGGTCAGCTCTAATAAGATAAGTTTTCATATTGATTTTATTCTTAAAATCTTAATTTTTGATTAGGTAGCCATTATTGCCGAGCTCGTGATAAATATGATGATGTTTTTTTGATTGATTTCTGTTTCCAAAATTACAATAAGTGACTTAGCTCTGTTAAGTCGGCAAATAAAGTCTCAACAAGCATTTATTATTAGTATTTAGTGTTAAAATAAAAAAAGAATAATAAATTTCATAGCATTTTAAAATTTTACTGATTCAAAACCAAATTAGTTGTTTGGGTTTTGATTTTGCTTCGGTCGAATTGTATGGTTCAAAATCGGCTCACATCTCCGGTATTTTAAGTTAAAACTTATTGACATAAGATCAGTGATATGCAGAAATTGTTTTTTTTTGTGGATATTTTTTTGTTTGTCTATAATCTGATAAATATTAAAATAAAGTAAAGATAACCTTCATATACATTGACGGTAAAAAAATAATGGAATATTTGATAGTTTTAGGAACACAATATGTTTTTGTTTGTGACGTTTCAATATGCATCAATATTGCGATAATACGTATGCACATAACCTCTAATTCAGAAATAAAGAAAATAATGAAAGTACAATACTGACCGTGGGCGTCTGAAGACTAGTATCTTCGAAGTCTACTATTTTGATTGTCATTTTAAGCAATTTTCTCGTTTATTAGATAGTAAATAAATAAAGAAACACGACTAGCATTATCACCGAACTCTGACATTTAAGACCCGTCCGTCTGTTGATTGCCGAGATTTGGCCGAAACCTGATATTTTACTGACATGGCAATTTATTATATTTATCCGCGTGAAAAGTGGCTTAAAATTGATGATTTCAAAAATAGGGTGGCTTCAAATAATCATAAATAGTTTTATCTACTTATTTTTTTTTTACATAAGTGAGTAGGTATATAGTGTTGGAAAAAATGTTGAAATTTATAATAAGATTCAAGGTTTACTTACCAATAACTTTCTAATTTTTAATTGCCTTAAGAATTCCTCCATTTGTATAATATAATAATTGATTTAAAAGTTAATGTGAGGCTTTAGATTCGTGGAGGAAACGTTATACACTCAAACTTGCCGCGAGTAAAACCGGGTTTTGTAAAGAGAAACAAGTAACACTAAAGGTGATATTATAAAACTAAATACGATTGTAGTTGGGTTTTGAAATGTTTTGTAATGTGAAAATGTTTTGTAATTTAAATTTTCTATGTTTTTGAAAGTACATATGTCATTCTATGTTACTAGTGATGTGCCCGATGAAATATCATCGCATGAGTTATGGCAAATTAAGCTATTAATTTAAAAAAATAATCTAAAAGAAATGTGTCAGTTCTGTATTCAATCCGCACGCGGTGGTATTTTTTACTAACCTCCTTTATTTCCAAATACCTTTTAGATATATTTATATTTAATTGTTTTTATATGAAAAAAAAAATGGTAAAAACTACCTTTGTACCTACCTATGTACATATAAAAAATATAAAACACCAACAGAAAATTAATTAATTAAATAAATTTTCGATAGATGGCGCTAAATATTAAGAGACTTATTTCCCTTGAGGGAACATTGGTAGCAAACAGTATATATAGAAGTTTTTCCTTCATCTGTTATTATGTTCGTATTATATTCGAACCTTTTGTTGCCAGCCTTTTTATATACATATAATATGTCGAATCGAAACTATAATTATAGTACGGCGAGCATGAAATCAGTCTCTCGAGACCCACTCATACACACAGCAGTCGTCGGCACGCACCTTATGGAGCAACAAAGGAAAGTGTTCCTTTAAATTATAAATAAATTTAAGAAAGAAAGAAGGACGCCTTTCATTTCAACATTCTGGATCCCGATCACAATCCTGACACAAGCCCGAACATATGTATATGCTTTCACTCGTCTCTGCTTTGCGCAACTGTCATCCATTTCACCTCACAAACTTTCCCAATTTCGTCTACCCATCTTCATTGCGGTCTTCCTTTTACTCTTTACATCTATCAACTAACATTCTAACACTCAATCTATCTTTCATCCATTCTATACATACATATGTATGTATGTACATACATATATGTAAATAGTGGGTCACTGTTATATGTAGACAGTTTATATTCACTTCTTAGATATCTTCCTTTTATGAACTCATACTGTATATAATAATTTTTTTATATAATAGTTTCTTTATTTATTGATGTGCAGAAAATGTTTTTACAAGCCTCTTCTATATTTCACTTCGCTCATTGGTCTGACAACATATGTATATTATTTATAAAGCTACGAATGTATGCGGTGCTTATAAATATTTTTGGCAGTCAAGAGAGACCAAATCTTTTTATCATTGCAAACATGAACACATGTAAATATTATATGTTGTATACATATATGTACATACATACATCAGTGGCGTACCGTAAAAATCTAAATATTTTTATCCCACATAATTATTTACGTGCGTGCGAGCAGGATACAAGGGGACTATCTAGATGACGTCATACCGAGTCTCCTTGTATCCTGCTCGCGCACACGTAAGTAAAACTGAGCGATAAAAACAGGTAGATTTTCATGGCACGTCACTGGCACATAATATGTATGTACTTTCTACTTGCAGTTTATCAAAATATCTGTGATAATTGATAACTATAGCAATTACATAATTTAATGAAGTTTTCAGTTTTGTAATACCTACAGCTATTCTTCAACTTACGACAGAGATATGTACGTTCTTGCACCTCGGTCGTAAGTCAAATTTAATATAAAACGTCCAAATATTAATTTAAAAATGTGCACATTCACTAATATCTCGACGTATGCGCCATTTAATTTCTCCCTAAAGGCAGTGGCTGTAGGTAACGGCAGGCCATTATTTAATAGTGATTTTTTAAAAATAGTTTTCTGAAAATCGTTGGTTTTTTTAGGTCGTAAGTTCGAATAGTCGTAAATCGAGGACTATCTGTATATGCATTCAAATTATTATTGCATTATATAAAAACAATAAATTCCCCGTTGAAATCTTTATTTTGATTTACCCACAGCTGGTGTTTGGTTTAAAGATAACGTACAATTGAGTGTGTGCAATGTAACGTAAACAAGATGTTAGTGATTCTCAGTTCGTCGTTGGGAAATTCATTCGATTAAATATTTATATTGGAAAAGACTTCAATGCAGAGTAAGTGTATGTTATTTTTTGAAATCATAGGTTAAGCATATTCTTATTAAAACTGAAAATCTTTTGTAAATGCTTTTTTCTTCTGACAGATATATTTTGAGGTTAAATGGAGATTTGGTCTAAAACACATAATTTCTCATTCTTTACTAAAAAGTCAAGAGTTGACTGTATTGTTTCAGGAGATTGTATAAATTAATAAAATCGGCTTAAGTTTTAAATATCTATTGAAAAAGTGTGTTGAATAAATTAAACACTAGGTTAATTTCAGCATGGATACCCAGTTAATGACTGTGCTTATTGGAGACGAGAAGGGAAAAAGATGCCAAGCAACTTCTTCACTGTTTTTTTTTTTTAATATTTGTAAAAAATAAATAATGTAAGTCACGAATAGTATTAGCCTATTTGAATTGTAGAACGAGTTTTTTGAGAACAAGTTGAGATTTTGTGCAAATAATTGGAAATGAGATTGTTCGTTTATATTTTGCATTAGCACACGATGTTTATGTTAATAAAGTGCGAAAAGCAAACAGTGCGATTATATTCCCAGTCAATGTCGTCCCTACTAATGATTATATTCGAGGGAATACCCGGTATAATGCGTCAGAAGTTTTCTGATTCCTTGTGGTGACCATACTATATATGTACATATGTATTTTGAGTTTTGTGCTAATTAGAATAAATGGTTAATTCATTCTCTATTGTATTCCTTATTGTCATGTATATAATTAAAATGATGATTGGATAGAACATTATATTGACAGTACATAGATAACCAATCATATACGCAACGTTTTGTGTATATGATTGGTTATCGATTTTTTTCTTTTTTCGGTTTGATTTAGATCAATTATCCAGTAGCAATGTCTAACTTCGGTTTTTTTTTACTAATTGAATATTTTTGGTATATTTGATGTTCTGATCCTTTTTAGTCTGTAGCTATCCATCTGCTCCCCTAGTAGGTCGGTCGCCAGCCTATTCGGTGTTTAATTAGCCCTTCCATGTACTGAGAGGTTCTTTTGGCGATTTCTGCCTTGAAAGTTTCTATTTTTATGTCCTTTTTAATTTCTTTGTTTGGAACGAATCATGGGGCGTTTACCAGCATTCTTAGGACTTTGGACTGGAATTGTTCTAGGATGTTTATATTCGAGTGTGAGGCAGTACCCCATATCTGTAATCCATATTGGCTTCAGTACTGTCTTTTATGTGAGTAATTTTGAGCAGGGACCAATCAGTCAATATAGTTTTCTTAGTTGGATACCGAGCTGCTTGCTTTTGTTCCAAACATGTTCCTTACACGTAAGTCTTCGGTCAAAATGAATTCCTAAATATTTAGTTGACTCCTTTTGTAGGATTTGTCTTCCGTTCAGTTCTACTACTGGACAAGTTTCCTTTCTTAATGCAAATATCAGGTGAGTCGAT
This sequence comes from Arctopsyche grandis, assembly GCF_051622035.1. Taxonomy (NCBI): domain Eukaryota; kingdom Metazoa; phylum Arthropoda; class Insecta; order Trichoptera; family Hydropsychidae; genus Arctopsyche; species Arctopsyche grandis. The sequence continues at coordinate 23,621,542 of NC_135367.1, read as the reverse complement.
TTTGATTCATTGGTTCTTATTCGCCATTTATTTATGACCATGCTATGTATTTTAATTTTTGCGCTAATTAAAATAAATGGTTAATTCATTCTCTATTGTATTCCTTACTGTAATGTATACAATTAAAATTATGATTTTCATAGAACATTATATTGAGAGTATATAGATAACCAATCTTTTACAAAACGTTTTGTGTATATGATTGGATATCAAGAAAAGAAAATAATAAAGAAGAATGCATGTAACTTTGATTTTAAATTCAATGTTCTCGTATATTTAAAGAATAAAGAGATCAATTAGATAATTAGTTACTTCGAAAGAGAATACATTTAATGAAAGTACATATCATCTGTTTGCATCCCACTCTGTACTATACATATATCTGGACCTTAATTTTTAGATGTGTCTGTCAAGTTTGACAAATACAAACTTAGTATTGGAAAGTACTTGAAAAGTATCATATTTTTAGTCCTATTATAGTGTGAGATAGCTCATAATGTCAGATTCTTCAGACTATTGTGGATCACTTTTCACTGATTTTTTCGCTATTGGATAAATCCATTTTCACACTCAAAAAGTTCCGCAAGTCCTCTTGGCCTCTGGCGTAAACAAAACTTACACAAAAACCATCATAACTAAAATTTTCATTACTCCCAAAACCATTGTTCTCGTCATGTCAATACGAATTAATCGATAAACAAAATTTTAATCAAATTTATATGTATACTATTTGTAATACATATAAATTTGATTAAAATTTATATGTATACATACAAATAGTATCAAATATAACAAAGAACAAGGTAAACTGAAAGATCGGAGTATTTTTTAAAAATATTTTCAACACTGTCCAAATACGTGTGTCTTGCACGTGAGGGTCGTACAATATGTAACGACGAAATTTCCAATCTATGGTAGGATAGGACTAAAATAGTCATTTTAGTCCTATACATTTTTTTAGTCCTATGTCATTCAATGTAAAATGTAAATATGTCAAGTGACATATGTACATATTTGAGCAAATGGAACAATATGACATGTTTGCATTTCTTACATTAAGGTCCAGATTTAGAGTTTTAGATAAAAGAAAACGCGCAAGGAATTTGCCAAGGAAAATGCTAAAATAATTGTTTAAGGAAAATGTTGAAAAATTCCTCAAGGAAAGTGCATAGATTTAGGTCGTGTATGATTAGTTAAATTTAATAAGTTGACGAAATTTTAATTTATTAGTAAAGCGGATTTTAATTTCAGACTTGTTTTTTTAGAAAACTTAATCTATGTAGCGTATGTTATTTATTTTGGTTATTATTATATTATTCAAATTTATGAATTTCATATATTACTGAGATCAAATCAAACACCTGTAAATCCTCAAAAAAAAAAAATGAAATTCCACGATAAAATTAATCTCGTATTTACGTTTAACTGGTATGATAATCATATCAGTAATAACAGTCTTGAACTACTGAATATCTAATTGGTTTTCCTTTTCCCGAAAAGTTTGACAGATCATTTTATAATGTAATGACGCTACGGCATCCTGCATTGACGTATTCTCGATTCGCAGAAAGAATGATTCAGTCCACCCAATGTGTATATTTATATTTAATGTTACAAAAAATAAAGTAAAAATGAGATTTTAATAAATGAACCAATAAAAAAACTTGTTTTGCAAGACCAGACGATGCTAAGAAACTTAACAGTGTAATTGATAGTAGCGCATGCATGGTCACCCCGGCAAAACTTTTTGGCAGTGTTTTTTTACCATCTAAAATCAAACCCGTTCTCGGTTCTTGAGCCCATTGATGATGATGATGATCTGTGACGCGTGCTGTTATCGGTCTTATTAATGATTTTTGAACAGAAAATTTTTACTGTCCTGTCTGTCGGTTCCGTGGACGGACGTCTCCTCGTTCTGTTCGGACCTGTATTTTTGTAAGTCAGATACAAGTTTATTATATATATTTATAATATAAATATATTTCCCAAAATGTATGTTTTAGAATGCAGTGGTTTAGGATGCAAATTATTTCAAAATTTTTGTGAAATATGATATTAATGTACGAATTAAAAAAAATATATATCCCACTATTTGCACAATATATATTATATGTGATTTCAAACGTCGTATATATTTAATTGATTTTTTTAATCCGGAAAATAATGCAATTGGTCGTTTGCATTTAATTTACATTTTTAGTTTCGTTAATTTTATAGTAAATTTTTGTTTAGTTTCGCTTTTTTTTTAAATATACATAAATCAGTATTTTATTTTGTCTAGCGAACATATATTTAAGATTCTAAAGAATTTTTTTTGGATTTAATTTAAAATTATTTATTTTGTAATATAAAACGAGAAAAAATATGCTAAAAGTTTTTACTTGTTTATCAATCAATTTGAAACCTGGAAAAATAATAACGCTTACATTTTTAAAATTTGGCTTTTTATTATAGTATGTACTTATTATAAATTCACAAAAAATTAATAAAATTTGAAACGCTTTTCATATGTATTCATTGTCTACTATTTCTATTTCAAAGTATCTATTATTTTTATAGTACATATTTAAGTATTATTTCTGGCACATTTTGTGTAGACATCTGGGTTCCAAATATATGTACATATATACATACATATGTATATATAGGGTTTGATTTTTTTCCCAAACTTTCGATAGATGTAAAGTTAAGTACACAAATGTGAAAAGATAAAGAGTTCTTTCGATATAAAAATATTTTATTATCATATTGGGTCATGACGATATAATAGATAAGCGGGAAGCATCCGGGAACCCAATTTTTTATATATGTACATCGTATTTTTCAGTTAAAATCTGATTTTAATACACGATAAGTTTCAAAACCAATAAATAGTTAAAAGTTTAAAAAATTCTTTAAATTGAAGATTACTAAATATATTAAGTAATTTTCGTTTTTTTTTATTCAGTAATACGTTTCTATGAAACTGTAAAATTAACGAGTATATGAAATTGTTTGAATAAAGCAGAAACTCATCTTTAAGATGTGTGCTGTACAAATATAATATCATATTTTTTCCGGAGAAACGTGTACTTCGAAAATAGTTCCATGAACTTAAGATTGTGCAATTGCTATATTCGTATGTAGAACGGTTGAAGCAATTCTGATTTGTGGTGGTGGTAAATGAAGATTAAAGTAAGACAAAGTCAAGCCATTAATGTCTGTTAATAGTTTAAACGCCTTTCTATTCAGTCTACATATGCAGTTCGACCATTTTTGGCTCATATAAATCTAGACTAATGTGGCATCAAATAAATCTTTTAAAGCTCAGTAAAATGAATTTAAAAATATCTCTTTCTAAATAATTAAAATTATCGCAGTAAATGTTCAAAACTATTTGAGTATCTTCTTCTCGATTGATTAATGTTGGTTGTTAAATTTTATTCAATAAGCATACTAATAAAGAGGCGAATTGATTTTAAGTTTTTTTGAATCTAGCATCTACATATGTAAAACTTTTAACGTGAAATCATTGACCTTTTTGACGATTTAATTTTCAAATCGGCCTTGAGTTAAACCATTAAAGTCTTAACCGACCACATTATTCAAAATGTAAATTAACTCACAGCTAGTTTAAAATTTCGATAATATGCTAATAGACTATTTTTATTATAGGAAGTAGGGACATACAATGAACTATTACGGCATGTCTTTGATTTATTATATTGACAACTACGCCACTGAAATTCTGAGCATACATATTTGTACATATATCTGATTAACGTCATAAATATCACAAAATTTCATGAATATTTTCTTTTCAGTAATGTTAACAACCAGCCGGATATGAATTTGATTTAATTCACACATCTGCTTGATTCGACTCCTATTACTTGCACAAATTTCTTTTCACCATAAGTTTTTTGAAATAATCTCGTTAAGATGATTTCTAGGAATAGTAGTCGAATCATATTGATGTTTTCTTTTGTGGCGTTATCTATTTTGTCATCGCATACTGTGCACCCAACCCATAAAGGTAAGCAATTTTTTTTGTAATAAAACCAATGCAGTCAACTATTGAAAGTTTAGTGAAGATTTACCATGTTGTACAATGGGCGGAATAATGGACGGAAGGTGGACAAAAGAAGTGCTTGAATGGTACCCGAGAGAATGCAAAAGGGTAAAATGAAGACCACAGGGAAGATTAGGGAAATGTGTGGGGTGAGATGGATGAGAGTTGCGCGAAACAGAGACGACTGGAAGCGCGTTGGAGAGGCCTTCATCCAGAAGTGGATGGTGAGCGGCTGTAGATGATGATGATGATGATATCTAAAGAATCTCTAGGGTCAGTTTTGTTTTACTAAATAGCGTTTGTTGTCTTTTTTAAGTATACATATGTCAATATAAAAGTATGCATATGTACTTTTAAAAAGTAGGGCATCGACAACGGTTTGTGCAAACATTTTGCAATACGTGTATGACCTTCTATCTTCACTTTAAGTGACACAATATACTTTTAAGTGAATCGACAAATACTTTATGTAAAATTTTCCTCATTGCACTTGGTTGAGATTCAAGTATTTGCTTTACTTAAGGATAAAACCCTAAATAAGTTAAATATGATGTTTGAGTAAAGTATTTACTTTCATATAACAAAAGGGGTTTATGAATAATAAAAATTTAATAAATTTTACACTACCTATAGTTTATGGTTAAATGATTACCCAAGTATGCTTGGCTTGGAACAATTTTGATTGATTGAAGTCTTGATTTTTTAAAGGTATTACATTCAATTTATTGCGCGCCGCAGAAATGATTCTACAATTGGCAATTTATTTATGTTGGTTTTGAACTACTTACATATGCATCATATGTTATGTTATATGTATATATGTTAATTGACCTTAATTTATACGAGTCAATTTTGCGTATATTGATCGATTTTGATGTTATATATTTATGTATATCGCGTCTCTGAAAAGACCACGGCTTAGATAAATTGAATTGATAATAGAATTTTGTTCTTAGTTTCATATTCTATCAAAACAAACTTTTATAAATAGCGTCACATCTTTTTGGCCATAAATGTACAATTTTTTTCCAAAACCACCCGTTGGAATGTCTTTGAGCAAAAAACATTAAGAAAATTTAATCTTAATGAAGTAATTTTGAAAGACTATCATTTTTATTACACGGCTATTTTATGTTTCACTTCGCTAATGATTCAGGCGAAATTTCAACATTCTTCCAATTCCTACATTGTTCACCGATAGAAATTTAAATCGATTCTGATAGTTCTATGGTGAAAAATAATCGTAATAACTAGTCACCGGAGCCTGAGGGGGCCGTGTATTGTTCAAAGGTTGTAAATGCATTGTTATAGGTTTGCCGAACAATGGCACTGTGACTATCCTACCTCTAGTAATAACTAGTGCTTTTTCCAGGAAACAGGGTAAACTACAAAGCTAGAGAGCATAAAAAAAGTTCATCATAAAAATGAACAAAGCACGGCGAAAAATGAAACATAAACTGCGCAAAGTTGGTCCGCTCTTTAGTAATAACACGTCTCAGATTGCGAAATTTTTGGAGATCTTGGCGTTTAGTGGTCATTAGTAGAGGTAGGACCGGAAGTGTGCTTTTTCCAGGAAACAGGGCGTTTTGGGTTAATTTTCCAGGAAACAGGGCAAACTGCAAAGCTAGAGTGCAAAAAAAAGGTTCATCATAAAAATGAACAATGCACGGCGAACAATGAACAAAGAACCGCGCAAACTTGGTCCGCTCTTTAGTCATTAGTAAAGAGCGGACCCAGAGTGCGCCGTTCACTGTTCAATTGTTGTAAATGCATTGTTAAAGGTTCGCCGAACCTTTTTTTTTTGGACTCTAGCTTTGTAAATAGAGCCAAACCGCCCCGATTCCTGGAAAAAGCACGGTCTCTATCCGCGCTCTAGTCATTAGCCTTATATATTTGACTTTCCGGCACCCACTCGTGTTGTCAGATTTTAATTGTTTAAGCGCCTATAACTTTATCTTTTTCACACTATATCTTATATGATATTAATTCCCTTTAGTTTATTGCAAATTTTAAAATGCTCGGCTGATTAACCGGATCTTGTAGACACATCGACACGATATATTGAAACCATAAGGGGAAGGTGCTCTTTTATTTATTATTTCAAATATGAAATATTCTCACTTGACCGTTCCTTTGTGCCGAGGTGTCTACCGTTCAAACGAAGTGTAAATTTAACGAGATACGGGGTTAGAACTTCAAACCTAACGAACTCAACGCTCGAACAACTTTGTCCGACCGCAATTTGACCGAAACAAACGTGCCATGTTTGTGATGGTACACGAAAAAAAACGTTCAGTAAGTTGTTTTGATTTAAAATAAGTATTGCAATCATGCACAAATAAATCGCTTTTACGTTCGCTTTTCCGGCCACGTGTGCGGGTCGTTTTGATTGGACGTGTAGACGACACTATGATTGGTCGAATTTGAATTTAATTAATAGTAAAATTAAAATTTTAAATGTTGCGCGATTGTGATTGGTTGAATCTCATTAGCACGAAACGGCTACTCGGATAAACTTGACATTGATCGTAACACTGAAATACTTGACCTTTATCAACAAAATATATTCGTAAAGAAAATACGACGAAATGGATACACTGATTCATATCTTTAATATATTGATATTTTTGTAGTTCTAATAAATGTAATACAAAACATGTTCGTAACGTGCTTTGTCGTCTTGCATGTACAAATTTACTACGAAAACGAAACAAACTCTCAATTATGCTGGCATTACAATTTAATTGAAATATTGAAAATTATTCGAACGTGTAAATATGAATACAATGGATGGAATAAAAAAATATTTGTAGTTGAAGACTGATTGTACGAAACGAGTTTTATTGCAAATTTTGACCTGAATCAACTGCCAATGCAAGTTTTTTGATCCGTCCACTCTAACGCCAACGGTCTTTTTATTTTAATTTATTCCAATTATATCTAACTGCTGAAAAAGTTGCTCTTAAAGTAGGTTTTATACCTATATATCTTTCTATATACATACATCTTTTATATAAATAGGTTTTTTACACAGCTTTCACTATACATACATACATATATGAGAATACCTATGTTTGTATATAAGAATGGTCTTAATGATGTAAGAAATTTGTTTTATTTTATTGGTATTCTAGTCGCATCGTCTTTTTTTTCTTCCCTTTTTATTTTATTTTATTTTTATAATTATTATTTATTCGCAAGACATTCCTTCCTAAACTCTTAATTTTGCCATTTTGCGAGGTTTGGACATCGATAGAGATTTCAATTGTGTCCGCTAATTCGATAGTGATGAGTAATAAACATGTTTAAAAATTTAAAAATTTTGGAGTCGGTGACAGCTAACCCTTTGCCATTATCCTGTAGCCTTATATGTTCGACTTTCCGCCCCCCACTCGTTTCGCCAGATTTTAATTTTATCTTTTTCATGTTATATTTTATTCAGATAAAGAGTAAATATTACAAAAACATTTACTCGATGAAACTTTGTATATTTCACATGATAATTTAAAATAAAGAAATATTGCGATTTGAGGCTAGAACATTCCAATAAGAGACCGCTTTACTTTACGCACATACATACATATGTAAATATGTAAAACCTTGAAAATCTTAAGGTGTCGTCATTTATTTACTAAGGTTTCTTCCCTATTGCGGCTATTGAACTTAAATGAATCAAGGTGTGTAGTGACTCTGAACTTTTTTGAAGGTTGTAGAGATAGAACGCGAATTGCCGTGATTGGAGCTGGTGTCGGAGGTTTGGCCTCCTTGCACCACATCACTTCAGAACTTCCAGGAGCAGATGTGGTCGCCTTTGACATCAACTCGGACATTGGAGGCACATGGATATACAACGACAACGTTGGGGTGGACGAATATGGTATTCCTTTGATGTCCAGCATGTACAAAAACCTCAGGTCGGTATCGCATATTCCAGGTAGATATGTATACATATGTACAGCAGATCGATAATTTCCCATTATTATCCCTCGCGTCGTATGAGATACCTCAATCATCTTTTCTTCTTTGTTCATTTCTTTTAGAGTGCGTTATTACTTTATTTTATTTAGAGGTATATTTGACGGGGTGCTTAGTATTGTATTTTTTTGCTCAGGTGCTTAACCTTTCAAGGAAAAAACCAAATTTCTTCATTTTTATTTTTAGACGATCTCACATTTGCTTGTATTGCTGATACCAGGTCTTTCATATTAACATATGACCATTCATTGTAATACAATTATTATAGTAATCAATCACTTTTATGATATTTTTTGATTATTTTCGTTTGCCTTAAATGAGTTGTTTGCTAATTTGGTTAGGGTTGAAAATTTGAGTACTTATTGGGGATTACATTACCGGCTTACCATCAAATCTTTAAAATTTTGCATTATTTTATCGCGAATTAAGTACATATACAGGCATCAGTGCTGGTTTTAGGGGGGGGGGGCTGAGTCGGGCGGCGCCGGAGGGCGCCAAATAAGTTAGGGCGCCGCTCGATGCGCCAAAGGCGCTTTAAAATTAAAATTAGAGCGCCAAAAGCCATACGAAATTTTAGATTAGAGCGCCAAAGGCGAATTTTTTTTCTAAGGATATTTAGAAAAAAATGCCCGAGGGCGCCATTGGGTGTAAAGCCGGCATTGGCAGGCATACTATTTCATTAAAAATCGATGCAAATGGCATATTGTGAATTAGGTAGTCTGGAATTTGGTTATTTTGAATATTAAACGATTAGAAAAGGATGTATGCATGGCAGTGAAAACATATATTTGTATTTTGTTATAGGTCAAGTTTTGTTCAGTGGTAACATAGTGATAGTAATAACATAGTGATAGTAAACTTTTGCAGCACTACTGATGCGTTTGTAAAAGTGGCTACACTGATGCACGCTTGAGAGTGGCAACACAGACCAACCAAGTCGCAATAAATGCGATCAGATGGTTGTTTCAATTATGATTATTTATTATTACAAATGTATTTATACGACATTATTTATTTGAGATTTATTTAAAAAATTTTACGGTTCAATACATAGATTAGATTAGATTAGATACATAGATTAGTAGAGTAAGAAAAAATAAGACAGCTGGGGGTGTTTTTCACAGGGGGTGCTCATGTATAATGCCCTCCCTGAGTGTATCCGGTCTGCTAAGACCATGGATGCATGATTGCGAGGTGCGAAGAGACACCTCTTTGAGGGACAGTACATATAAGTTAACTATAAATTTTAGAGTTAAGTAATTGAGATGTATTTTTAAATTAGCTTGATAGCTGAGATAATATATAAATAAATAAATAAATTAACATTTTTAGGGAAATTAACCACATATGTATGTACATATAGGATTTTTTTTTTATTAACTGTTATAAACCGGTAAGGCGGTACTAGCAGGAATTATTTATCGTTTACCGGTAAATGTAATTTGATGGTAGACTTAAATCCCTAGTAGGTACTAATATAGTGTATTTTTCCACAATTCCAAATTGCTGGTAATTAAATACAAGTCGATGTAGAAGCATTTGTTCCTTATAGATTTTTCTTAATTTTGCCTTCATGAGATGAAAAACAATAAATTTGGTTAACGTTTTGATAAAGATTTTTCTTATTTGTGGATTTAATTTGCAGAACAAATCTCCCCAAAAATGTCATGGAATTTCCAGACTTTCCAATACCCAGTTACTATAAAACATTCATGAAACACGAAGAATTTTTAACTTATTTGCGAAGTTACGGCACACATTTCGAACTTCATAAATATATCAAAGTTTGTATAAAAGTGTACACTTAATATTACCCAGTCATTATAAGACAAAAATCAAAAATAACGTTTTATTTTTCAGTTTAGACACCTGGTAACATTGGTGAAATTTGAAGACGAAAAATGGTTAGTAACTTACGAGAACTTGGATACCAAACACCAGACCACGGAAATTTTCGACTATGTATTCGTAGCCAACGGTCACTATAGTGAGTTCGTCATACCAGAATACAAAGGGTTGGATGTTTTCAAAGGTACACATTTAAATACTGGGTTTTTCATGATTGGTTGATTCTAGACGCATTCATTTTCAATCAATTTTATAGGAACCCAGGAGCACAGTCATAATTACAGAACTCCAGACCGTTACAGGAACAGAACTGTGCTTGTGATAGGATCTGGACCGTCAGGTATGGACATATCAGTAGACGTGGCCAAAGTAAGCAAAAAGCTTATTATCAGTCACCACAATTCAGAACCGATCAAAAGTCCGTTCCCATCACATTATGAACAAAGACCAGACGTGAAAGAGTTCACTGAAAACTCTGTCATCTTCGAAGATGGCACCAGCGAAGTTATCGATGACATTTTGTACTGTACAGGTAAAAGTTTGGACCCATAATCACTAATCTGATTTTTTTTTAATTCTACACACTTACGGATTCCCGATATCAATGCAATATTTATTTTATTTCATATAAAATTTTGCAGGTTACGCTTATTATTGCCCATTCTTGGACAACAGTTGTGGTATGAAGATCCAGAGGATTTATATGTATCCATTGTACCGCCATGTTGTGAACGTGCAGCATCCTTCTATGTTCTTCATAGGTGTTCCTCAACTGTGTTGCGCCGTGCCAATGATGGACATGCAGGTCTGTAGATTGAGATATATTGAGATGTATTTGTGATTTTTAAATTGAGATATATATTTGTGGTTCTCATTTTAGGCGAGGTATGCAGTTGCAGCCATTTCAGGAAAATTCAAGCTGCCATCAAAGGCAGACATGATCAGACATATGGATAACGATTATAAAGGAAAACAGAAAAATTCGTATAAACTAGCTCGTATTGCTACTCACACTTTGGGAGGCCATGAGGTATACAAACATACGCACATATCGCATTCTTAGAGCACAAAGATGAATAGTCCATTGGCTAAATTTATTTAGTAATACAGTTTTTATTATACCCCACTGATTCTTTGACGATTCAACGTATAAATGTCTATTCATACTATCCAGTAGTTCACGGCTACAGTACAGCACTGCAGCTCACGTTAAGGACAGTTTATATTCATACTATCCAGCACCACACGATTTCGCCATATTCAGTTAAGTTTTGGCTGAGTGCAAGGCAAAATATGCAATTTTGCTTGCGTAGTATCGTCGAGTAAAATTGGACGTTTCCGAAAATATTTATATGCGCATGCGCACTTTTGTTTGTACGCGTGCACTCGCTACTATGACGTCACGTCATGCGTGAATATTTCCACAGTGACCAAAGAAAACCGATTTTGCTTGATACGCTACGGTGACATGTACTGCTGTATAGTATGAATAGATTTTGTCGGCTGTTACTTGATGTTACGTCTACGCCACGTTAGATATGAATATGTCCGTACAAAATGTAGCAAAGAATACTTTTCGTACTGCTGGTTACGTGCAGTTGCTGGTACGTGCTGTGCTAGTATGAGTAGACATTAAAAGTTATAAATAATGATTAAAATTTCATATCAGGTTTCAATTTTTTTTAAACACTAGTAGAAAATAAAAGTCAAAGAGATTTACAATTGAAATATAGTTAACTAAAGTACGATTGTAAAGATTTGTCATTTTTATATTCAATTCCCCTGATTTTTTGCCATATTTAAAACCTCACGTTTTTTAATTATATATATATATATATATATATATATATATATATATATATATATATATATATATATATATATATATATATATATATATATATATATATATATATATGTATGTAGAAATATCATCACTGTGTTCTAAGGACGCGATATTTTATTTTAGTCATGAACCTGAATTTTTAATGCGAAGAATTATTTTCGCACAAAATCCTTGAAAATATCATGCGTACTGCGTACGACTTCTGAGAATACTCAGATTTCAAATTCGAAACGTATCGAATGTTCGGCAGATGGAGTCTTCCAGGTTTAATGATTCGATTTTTATTTGCAGGCCGTGTATTACAGTGAAATGAGTGAGGAGAGCGGTATAAAGGCCCTGCCGCCGGTGTTTTGCGCGATTCGCTACAGCACGATGGAAACGAAGAGCAATCTTTACACGTATAGAAACTATAATTACGAAATCGTCGACGATGAACATTTTATTAGGGTTTATGGCAACGGTACCACAGACGAAAGGAAGACCATTCATGACAGTAAAATATGCCAAAAAGTGATCAAAAACAAGAAAAAGGAAGAATCATCGTCAACGACCAAAGAGGACATCGTTAAAAATTTGACGGATAACTTCGTGAATAATAGTCTAATTAATAATATCAAAAACAATTCAACATTGAGTGGATAGTTATATGTAATTTTACATATAGATACATATGTACGTGTGTATAATATGATGCAATAAACCTTTTTTCATGTGATGAACTTGTTTTGTATCGGAGGGGTGCTGGTGAATGATTTTCATTGAAACATTCGCAGTGTGACACGTATTAATATTGTCCACGCAGAATGCTTTTAGCTATTAGCCTGGTTAATAAACGAGAGGATACCAACCTTTTTCTTAGGATTCATTCCAAGTTTTATGACTGTGTAATCATGATGAAAATTTTATATCGCGTATATAACTTAAATTTTAAAAATATACATACAATCTTCTATTTTTTTTATATTAAAATAAACTGAAACTTTACTTACTTTTAAATATCGAAGTTTCAAATCCTTGGTTTGTGTTTCAAATCAAATATATCAGTATAGCTATATAGTTTATAAACAACTACATAGCTATACTGAAATAAATAGTGATTAAATGTAAAAATGATTTTCATAATTTAAAATGCCGATTACTGCCACCATGTAATTACTAGACACCGGATAGTCACAGTGCTTTTTCTAGGAATCGGGGCGCCTTAGTTCTATGTATTTACAAAGCTAGAGTAAAAAAAAAAACATTCGGCGAACCTTTAACATTGCAATGAACAATACACAGCACCCTCTGGGTCCGTTTTTTTCAAGACGGCACCTTTTGTTATCCGGCCTTTAGTAATTACATTATACTTTAATTATTATTTTAGTTTTTTTTTAATTATTTAAAATTAAAATTTTTCCACGATGCCAATCCGGGTTTTGCCCCAAGGTGACACCGATGGCCAAATTAGTACAAATGTACTTTATATGATAACATCTTAGCTTATATATATATATATATATATATAATATAATAATAACTTGGTTAATAATTTGGAAATGGATCTCAGAAGCTTGATATTCGAATCTATCGTATATAATAATTGTCTAATGCGTGCGTGCGTGCGTGTTAAGTGCGTATTGATGTTCGCTAACACGCTCCGTAATTTTTTCTCCCCTTGGAATCGTATATCGTGGAAAGAGACGCGGCATAGTTTGGGCTTTGCGCATGCGCGATCGATGCAATGTACTCATCGATGCGATCGGCCGACAAAGACAATTTTTTTTTTTAATATTTATTAAATTTTAAATTATTAATTCCGTTGATCCGAATTGCGATATTTTACCGAGAGCACAATTATGTGCATACGGGCCACTAGTTTTAAATAAAAGTAAATGCGCAGGAATGACACCATTCGATGTATATTATATTAGACTGATTCAATAAATTTAGAATGGTATTGTAATAGTATTTTGTATTTTTTACATGTGAAAAAACTATCACAGCTATCTTTATTTATTTTACGATTTTGCAATAGTAACATTACAGATTAGTTCCAAGTGGTTATTATGTCTAAACAGACAAAAAATTACAATAATAAGAAAATAAAACAAAAAATTAACACGAGTGTAAACAATCAAATTCAGGTTAATCAAATTAAACAAATTAAAGAATTGCCCAACTAGATCACCATATTTTGAGTAAAACAAATCCAGGTTAATAGAAATCTGGTTAAGGAGCTTGATGACCCTTGCAACAGGCGACGAAACAATCAAATTGGTGAGTGCCTTGGGAGAAGAGAACAAAGTGCGGCATCTAATGTACCCGAGTTGGCTGCGAACAATAAAGTTAGATTCTGTAAGTATTTGCGGATTGCTCACCAAACCAACCAGTAACTTAAAGAATGCAGGTAGGTAATACAAATAGGTATATGTACCAGTATAATATAAGCGATTTAAAAAAAATCACCAAAATAACTATGGTTAGTATTTGGTATAAGTTAAAACGAAAAGGTTGGGTTTCAATGATAAATCGGCGAATGGAATTCGACCAGGGATGTAGGGGGCTTTATTGCACCCCTGTCCCCAGTAATGGCCATTTTCCCGCCTTGCTGGGTGGAATGTAGTCATACATACCGTATATAATATAATATAATACACGTGTGAGGTATGCTGTGAGATGAGAAATCATTCATACATTACAATATGTCCGAAACAAGAATGTTTTCGATGATCAAACGCTATGAAAAGACACCAGTGTGCTTAATTTGATGGCATCAGAAAGTATTGTATGCATTATATGTATGTACATTCGAATACGTGTTTACGTTTAATATTATAGATACGTTTCGAGTATCTGTATAATATTTGCTCGGGCTATAAATGTCTCGAGAATCGCACAAAGTAAATATACATTTTGTTTTCGATGGGAAAATTGATATTATTTATTGACGAGTCGAAGATAAAATGCCCCTAATGTCGAAAATGCACTGTTCCCCCCCTCCTTTGGGAATATACCGAGCGTATTGAATTTAAAAGTGAGGGTTGAACGGTATTTTAATTTAATATGAATTTAATAACATATTATACATAAAATGTATTGAAATCCAGAATCTTGATTGTTTTGATTAAACGGTCAGTTTATTTTGACAGTTGGTTCATAATTTGATATGTGAAGTTCCATTGTGCTCACACTGAAATGATTTTTGATTTTATAATTTTATATAACGAACATTTTTATGAAGTATTTTCTGACCAAACTGATCAACTGATCGATTTGTTACTAATCAACTGTAAAAAAATAGTTTCCATACCGAATTATGACAAATGTTGAGATATGAAGCTCCGATAGTTTAAGTTCATAGTTTTATTCTATTCATCACTATGATTGTTTAAATTATAGTATTTATAAAAAAACGGGCGCGATTTGTGTATGTGTGTATGTCGGTATGTGCCGGACCGTGGACACACAGCCAATCAGAATCAAGTGGTCGAGGAGACGCGGAGAAGTGGGGGGGAAGATGTGGAGCGTCATGTGACATCAGGCCGAGTGACGACAGGCATGTGCAACGTCAGGCCGAGCGACGGATGACACATACACACAACCATGAAAACACACACACACATTCATTCATCATTTCGAATGGGTGAACGACGCATTAATATGCGTGCGCTTATAAATAACTTTACACTATATTTATATATATAACATATAAGTTTATTTTAATTCGTGTATCAATTCCTTTCTGAAGTCACCCGTTGAAATCAACGGACACAACACTAGTTAAAAATAAAACCAGAAGCATAACTCAGTGGTAGGCGCATAATACTAACATCTGAGGGGTCATGAGTTCGAGACCTGAACCGGTGTTGCTGGCCAGATTACGGATTTATGTGAATCCGGGTCAATCGTTTCCTTTCAGAGTTTTCCAATTTATCTGATTTCATTATTAAAACGGTTCCTAAAAAATTGGCCTTATTTGAATTTAATTTCAAATTTATAATAATATTATATACAGTACATATGTACAAATTTGACCATAAATGTCGCCTTGGGGTAACCCGTAAAGGCATCATGGTAAGTATATCTAATATATAATTTCGAAAGAGACAATGTAAATATGTATGTTTATAAGTAACTTTGGTTGGGAATAGTAAACAAGTCAAAATTTCTATGACGATAAGTCGATTTTATTTTTTCGATTCAAATAAATTTAATAAAAAAACAAATTAATATTTACTATTAGATATTTATATTACAAATACTGAGCGAAACCGGGTAAAACAACTAGTTATATATATTTAAAAAAATATCGAAGAGCATATGACAATTTTTTTAGTCATATAAAAAATCTCTTGGATTATGTTTTGTAGTGTCAACTGTAATATTATATTTTTATTACATAGGTGTTGCTTTTATGTAGGTTCACATATGGTAAGAATCAATGTTGTTCCATTAATCCTATTAAAAAAGTAATCTATTGATACTGTAAAGTAAATATTATGGGCTCGTCGACCACTGGCTTACCAGTGCTGATTACCTGATCATGCGTTTGCCTCAAAAAGGCATCAGCGTGTAAACGAGCCGTATACAACAACCAATAAGGTCTCACGACTCATCGACCAATGGGAGGACAGTACCCGATATGTATAAATACTACGCGGTTTTGGTCCGTGCATTCAATAAACTACTTCTACTACTACTACTATTACTGCATCTTCTTTCTTCTCTTTTCTACACGTCCACGCTACAATAAGAACCACATATTATATTAATAAATGAAAAATCTTAGAACCTACATACATACAATGTATTGTATTCTGATGAAAGTCTCAACGTTGCATTCGACAAAGGTTATTTTCCCCAAATTGATTCGTCGACTTGAGGCTTTATTGTGTCGATTTTCAGGTATTAAAGAATCGACGTCCGAAGTCCTTTGTCGTCCAGACATTTCTTTTGTCAGGTAAAGTCGTCTCGTACCGGGATTATCTTGAAGTACACGTACGAGTATAGGTAGCATTTGAGAAACGTCGTTGCAGTGGACAAGGGTAGACATTCGGCGATTATTTTAAGAACGAAAATGTTTGATCAACCCCCCTGTTTTATTTGCAGGGCTAATATTTCAGCCGGACAGGGATTAAAAGTTGGCTCCTTTGAAGAGAAAATTTAAATCGGTATTGGTCACTTTTCCGGGCTTGTAATATTGCATCGTGTGAGTATTTCCGGTGCGATCGTATGAAAATGACAGGAAACGACGGTGAAGTATTATAGAAAAGTAATATTTGAAGAGAGCGAGTGTGTGTGTGTGTGTGTGTGTGTGTGTGTGTGTGGAAAATCCTTTTAAGAATAACGCTGGTTTTCCCGAGAGATTTCAATTTTCCGGGACGTAATCGAAAAATACCGGCAACTTGAAGAGAAAATTCGAATTTTGTACGGAAATTCGCCATCACATTGTGTGCGACAGCACTTGTATGTATGTACATACATTGAAGGCGACACTAGGCGGCTTTGCGATGGCTTCGACCCCTTTCATTCTCTTCTCATGTACTATCGACGCTAAAATTTCACAAACAAAATCACAAGATTTTTTTAAGAATGCAGTTTTAGTTCAAGCATTTACTGCTTTATTTCTGGTAAACCGCTTAGTAATAAAATTAAGTGGTACAACAGAAAAACATTTACTAAAGAATTACAATGATATGACTAGAGTTTGATATTCTTATTCAGACGAGCGATTGAAACCATGATTCTGGCTCATGTTCTGGGAAGGTATATATTATGATAATGCTAATTTAAAAATTAGTTACTTGAAGACTATATATAATAATCGTACCATTTTAGCATAATACGTATGTATATTAAAATGTAAATTTGAAATAATAACAGTTTATAAGATAGCATGTACGTACATATATAATTAATATTATATAATTCTCAACGTATGGAATATTGAAGTAAACAAACTTAACATATTAGTATGAATATACCCATCTATTGCATTTCCTCAGGTGGTCAATTTAAGGGGGTCAAAATGTGAAATGAATTTTTATTATGTATAATATATGTATGTATTGTAGTGTCGTTCGTGTCGTTTGTCACCCAATTTTCCGTTTAAAACTGCTTATGATATTTTTATTGAGTGAGAGACGTCTGTCTATTCAGACAGTAAGGGCAGCCAGCTACTTCAAGGGGTTGTAACAACCCCTATCCCTCTTTTTTGTCACCTCCTACTATATTAGAAGTGTCATCATTCAGATAAAAATAAAGTTAGACTTGCACTTGCATTCAAAATAAATATTTAAAAATTTAAAACATCAATAAATTTAATTGTAAATAATCTTTGATTTACAAAAAGCGACATCTACCTAAGTTTGAAAGAAAAAATATATGGATTAAAAATGTGTGTTATACTAAAATGTATACAGATGTTTAATTTAACATTGGTTGTGTTGACTCGTATGAGTATTTGTATAACTTATGTTGAGTGGATGAAAGTGTGTATGCTTATGCGATCTGTTGCCAACGACCATACCACGTTGAATACACCGGTTCTCGTCCGATCACCGAAGTTAAGCAACATTGGGCGCGGTCAGTACTTGGATGGGTGACCGCTTGGGAACACCGCGTGCCGTTGGCCCTCCTTTCTTTTGCTCGTGCCATTTTTTGGCCCCGTGCGATTTTATTTCCTGAAATTCTCCATGCCTAGCGCGACCCTTGCCAACGACCATACCACGTTGAATACACCGGTTCTCGTCCGATCACCGAAGTTAAGCAACATTGGGCGCGGTCAGTACTTGGATGGGTGACCGCTTGGGAACACCGCGTGCCGTTGGCCCTCCTTTCTTTTGCTCGTGCCATTTTTTGGCCCCGTGCGATTTTATTTCCTGAAATTTTCCATGCCTAGCGCGACCCTTGCCAACGACCATACCACGTTGAATACACCGGTTCTCGTCCGATCACCGAAGTTAAGCAACATAGGGCGCGGTCAGTACTTGGATGGGTGACCGCTTGGGAACACCGCGTGCCGTTGGCCCTCTTTTCTTTTGCCCGTGCCATTTTTTGGCCCCGTGCGATTTTATTTCCTGAAATGCTCCATGCCTAGTGCGACCCTTGCCAACGACCATACCACGTTGAATACACCGGTTCTCGTCCGATCACCGAAGTTAAGCAACATTGGGCGCGGTCAGTACTTGGATGGGTGACCGCTTGGGAACACCGCGTGCCGTTGGCCCTCCTTTCTTTTGCCCGTGCCATTTTTTGGCCCCGTGCGATTTTATTTCCTGAAATGCTCCATGCCTAGTGCGACCCTTGCCAACGACCATACCACGTTGAATACACCGGTTCTCGTCCGATCACCGAAGTTAAGCAACATTGGGCGCGGTCAGTACTTGGATGGGTGACCGCTTGGGAACACCGCGTGCCGTTGGCCCTCCTTTCTTTTGCCCGTGCCATTTTTTGGCCCCGTGCGATTTTATTTCCTGAAATGCTCCATGCCTAGTACGACCCTTGCCAACGACCATACCACGTTGAATACACCGGTTCTCGTCCGATCACCGAAGTTAAGCAACATTGGGCGCGGTCAGTACTTGGATGGGTGACCGCTTGGGAACACCGCGTGCCGTTGGCCCTCCTTTCTTTTGCCCGTGCCATTTTTTGGCCCCGTGCGATTTTATTTCCTGAAATGCTCCATGCCTAGTGCGACCCTTGCCAACGACCATACCACGTTGAATATACCGGTTCTCGTCCGATCACCGAAGTTAAGCAACATTGGGCGCGGTCAGTACTTGGATGGGTGACCGCTTGGGAACACCGCGTGCCGTTGGCCCTCCTTTCTTTTGCCCGTGCCATTTTTTGGCCCCGTGCGATTTTATTTCCTGAAATGCTCCATGCCTAGTGCGACCCTTGCCAACGACCATACCACGTTGAATACACCGGTTCTCGTCCGATCACCGAAGTTAAGCAACATTGGGCGCGGTCAGTACTTGGATGGGTGACCGCTTGGGAACACCGCGTGCCGTTGGCCCTCCTTTCTTTTGCCCGTGCCATTTTTTGGCCCCGTGCGATTTTATTTCCTGAAATGCTCCATGTCTAGTGCGACCCTTGCCAACGACCATACCACGTTGAATATACCGGTTCTCGTCCGATCACCGAAGTTAAGCAACATTGGGCGCGGTCAGTACTTGGATGGGTGACCGCTTGGGAACACCGCGTGCCGTTGGCCCTCCTTTCTTTTGCCCGTGCCATTTTTTGGCCCCGTGCGATTTTATTTCCTGAAATGCTCCATGCCTAGTGCGACCCTTGCCAACGACCATACCACGTTGAATACACCGGTTCTCGTCCGATCACCGAAGTTAAGCAACATTGGGCGCGGTCAGTACTTGGATGGGTGACCGCTTGGGAACACCGCGTGCCGTTGGCCCTCCTTTCTTTTGCCCGTGCCATTTTTTGGCCCCGTGCGATTTTATTTCCTGAAATGCTCCATGCCTAGTGCGACCCTTGCCAACGACCATACCACGTTGAATACACCGGTTCTCGTCCGATCACCGAAGTTAAGCAACATTGGGCGCGGTCAGTACTTGGATGGGTGACCGCTTGGGAACACCGCGTGCCGTTGGCCCTCTTTTCTTTTGCCCGTGCCATTTTTTGGCCCCGTGCGATTTTATTTCCTGAAATGCTCCATGCCTAGTGCGACCCTTGCCAACGACCATACCACGTTGAATACACCGGTTCTCGTCCGATCACCGAAGTTAAGCAACATTGGGCGCGGTCAGTACTTGGATGGGTGACCGCTTGGGAACACCGCGTGCCGTTGGCCCTCCTTTCTTTTGCCCGTGCCATTTTTTGGCCCTGTGCGATTTTATTTCCTGAAATGCTCCATGCCTAGTGCGACCCTTGCCAACGACCATACCACGTTGAATACACCGGTTCTCGTCCGATCACCGAAGTTAAGCAACATTGGGCGCGGTTAGTACTTGGATGGGTGACCGCTTGGGAACACCGCGTGCCGTTGGCCCTCCTTTCTTTTGCCCGTGCCATTTTTTGGCCCCGTGCGATTTTATTTCCTGAAATGCTCCATGCCTAGTGCGACCCTTGCCAACGACCATACCACGTTGAATACACCGGTTCTCGTCCGATCACCGAAGTTAAGCAACATTGGGCGCGGTTAGTACTTGGATGGGTGACCGCTTGGGAACACCGCGTGCCGTTGGCCCTCCTTTCTTTTGCCCGTGCCATTTTTTGGCCCCGTGCGATTTTATTTCCTGAAATGCTCCATGCCTAGTGCGACCCTTGCCAACGACCATACCACGTTGAATACACCGGTTCTCGTCCGATCACCGAAGTTAAGCAACATTGGGCGCGGTCAGTACTTGGATGGGTGACCGCTTGGGAACACCGCGTGCCGTTGGCCCTCCTTTCTTTTGCCCGTGCCATTTTTTGGCCCCGTGCGATTTTACTTCCTGAAATTCTCCATGCTTAGTGCGACCCTTGCCAACGACCATACCACGTTGAATACACCGGTTCTCGTCCGATCACCGAAGTTAAGCAACATTGGGCGCGGTCAGTACTTGGATGGGTGACCGCTTGGGAACACCGCGTGCCGTTGGCCCTCATTTCTTTTGCTCGTGCCATTTTTTGGCCCCGTGCGATTTTATTTCCTGAAATTCTCCATGCCTAGCGCGACTCTTGCCAACGACCATACCACGTTGAATACACCGGTTCTCGTCCGATCACCGAAGTTAAGCAACATTGGGCGCGGTCAGTACTTGGATGGGTGACCGCTTGGGAACACCGCGTGCCGTTGGCCCCCTTTATTTTTGCTTCAAACTTTTCCTTTTATTGCGATCTGTACTACCGACTTTACCAAGAGATGTTAGGGAACCCCAAAAGTGATTTTTATATTTTATATATGCCGTATAAGTGAAACGCGATTAGAGGAATGGGACCCTCTTTATTCCGGCAAATAATGAACGTTTCGACCTACAGGCACTTTCTTCCACCCGTTCTTCCACTTCTGATGTCATTTATTCTCCAAACACAATTTATCGCCTTTTGCTTCGCTCTACATAGTGAGGGGCTGCCCACTTTCAGAATTAGAAAAAGATGAACTGAAATTCAACAAGAATACACATACATATATGTATATGTACACATTCACAAGCATAAGTATACATACATATGTATGTATATACACATTTTCTTTTCAAGATATATAAAATTCGCAGAAAAGCGATAATCTGATAATTCCTTGTGCCTATTGTATTACAATCCTCCCCTCATCGCCTTTAATAATATTATCCCGAAGGATCATAATATGTTTTCAAATAGAGACCGAGTGAAATCGTATGGAAAATTGTATGATGTCTGATATTGCCTATAATGAAGAACGCTAATGCGATTATGCGCTTTATATGTACCGGTACATTTATCTTCTATGGAATTTATCGTATTCCCATCTCGAATAATAAGAAAAATAATATATTATAGGCACGAATTGCATGCTTTATAACAATGATATTGAAATCATTTTTTTTTATGTACATACATCATATTAAAAGCAAGTCTTTTCATACATAGAGCTAATCGACAAAATTCTAAAACCTATATTACATACATACATTGAAACTCAAATCAATCGCTTATGCTTTCCATTTTGCATTACATCATTACAAAACATGATACTATTTGTAATACAAAACAATATTGTTTATAATATAAATAAATTGTTATTCGGAATTGTAAATATATGAATATAATATTAGTGATGCTACCCGGCTTCGCTCAGTTCCAATTTTGACGATCTCTTCCGTTTTAGCACGGATATAATAAAAGTAACTTGAAATAGAAATGCAGTCTAGTAGTGAGAATACCGCAGAACCATGAAGAAAAATCTTCATTCGTTTTTTTATTAAATTTATATGAATCGAAAAAATTAATATTATTTAACGACCGACCAATCACAAACGACTTTGATCAATCCAGCCAATCAGAAACGACTTTGACGCCAGCCAATCGGAAACGAATTTCAGCCGCCGTTTCGGTTTTATATATAAGATGTGAGCCTCGTCTTTTTGAATGATCATCGTTTTGGTGTTTTGTTGTTCATCGTTTTGGTTTTTGGTTTGTAAAAAACAATACCCTTAGAGAATTACAAGTTTGGTCTAACCGATTGTCTACATCTGCAGTCGTTTTACATTTGAATACGTATATAGCCAGCAGTATAGCTCGGTGGTTGCATTTATTTTTAGCACCGAGAGGCTACTGGGTTCAAACCCGGTGCTAATCTTTAATACTGCTGGTCACACTTGGATATTTGTTACTCAATTTATCAGATTTCTTTGTTGAAACGTTCCTCATCAAATTGACAAAAATCATCCTACCCGCTATGTCACAAGTATCTGAATTTGATTTATGTACAATATGTTAAAATTTATGTACAAATATAAATCCATAGATGTCTCTATGGATTAATAAATAAATAAATAAATTTTGTGTTCTTCAGCCTCTCGAAATACAGTGATTTATGTAATAACAATGCTGCAATGTTTGTAATTAATTGTCTAGGAAGGCGCATTGGGGTCTACCGGTTAGGCCTTCCTGGTGTATATCCAGTGGTGTAGTCGGGCCAAGTCGTCGACCTGGTACTTCTTTTTGAGCCAGGTCGCCGCCCTGGCATTTTGATTGATATAAACATTGTTTTTCGAGTACAATTAAAAAATATTTTTACTAAAATTTCATATAAAATTTTGTATTCCAAATATTGTGAGCAGACTCTCGTTCTAACACTCGATGACCACAATTGAATAGTAATCTGAGCACATTCAAAACTTAAAAGACGTTTAATGAACTTTATTGGATTTTTTATCTAAAATCACCCAAAACTTTGAAAGAAAACATGCTTTGAACTATTGACCATACGCACTTGAGGATAGATAAAAGGGAACTCAGCTTAAATGAATAGTCATATCTAAATTCACATGTTAAAATTTGATAGTTTTTAGTATACATGTGTACATTGTTTTAGCATTGCTAAAAGCAAATGTTGCTGTTGACACACAAACACGGGTTTTGCAAAATCAAAGATTTTGAAGAGAGTGCATTATGGAAGTTTTTATAAAATATAAAATTAATACATCATAATTTCAACAAGTAAGAATATTTGTTAATTATTATTTGATTTTTTTTATAAATATTTCAACTACCTATATATGGATACAATTTTTTTTAGTAAGGAAAAAGGCGGAGGGGGGGGGGTCACAAAAAATAAACACTGACCTGGTTCTTTTTTATTTAGCACTACATCACTGTGTATATCTATGTAAAATAAAATAAAATAAAAATGTATGTACACATCTTTCCGATCTTTCTACAAACATCCTCATAAATCGTAGCTGTAGAAAAATTGCAAATTAGACGTAGTTCAATTACTATTCATGGGGTATTCTCCGGTGAATGGAGCCCAAGAGGGCGTATTGAAAACCTTTGCCGAGTATATGTATATATTTTCCGTCGCAAAGATGGATCGGGGAAGTATTATGTTAAGGATTTTCCGATCGAATGGGTCGGCGCATTCTTTTCACATGTAATAGGATGAATCACCGGAAGCTTTTCTTCTTTTTCACCTTTCACTGGCGTGCCTGAAAGCTGATCGGATGACGTCGACGAGGGAATTTATTTACTGTGTATGTGTCTATGTGCACGCATATGCTTTTTACTACATTCGATTCCAATATGGGGAAGAATCACCCTATATCTATGTACAATATCATATATTATACGTATGCATATGTATGTAAATGTGCATTGAAATTTAATTACAAAACGTACAAGCTAATACATTTCAATATACAATTATGTTGAAGCATAATCAGGGCTCGAAATGGGCGGGAGCGTATGGGAACGCCGCTCCCTTTCGTGAAATCTAAAAATGTAGCGTTCCCTCTGGTGAAAAATCCAAATTTTCATACCCTTTTGTAAGTATTGAAACAAATTAAATTAAATAATTATGGCCGAAGTAAAATGCTTTACATTTAAATTCCGTCGAAGGAAACTGTCTCTACTACTTCAGGGTTATTTTCATGTAGCACATGAAAATGAAGGAATTCAAAATTTTTTTCAATTTGAGGGTTTTATGATTCCATATATTTATGTCGGCTTTGAGCAAAAAGTTTCAGTTTTGAGCAGGGCTGTGGAGTCGTTAAAAAAAATCACGACTTCGACTCCGACTCCGATTCCGATATTTACCAACGACACGACTCAGACTCCGACCCCGACTCAAAAATTTTAAATTTTATTAGGTTGTTTTCCTACCATTTCAAATATTTTTCATGTTATAGGCATAAAAATTAAAACAAGATCAAACTTTATTATTTAAAATCGTCTTCTGATTCAGCAGTGTCGGATGAAGATGATGATAATTCAAGTATTGATTGATCAAAGGTGCCTGATGCCTGAGGTTTCCCACTCGAAGACCTTTCATACGAATCGTTAATTCAAACAGAGCGTTCTAAGCTGTATTTATTTGTTCTTCCGTCAATATGGATCGAAACATGGGGTCAACAACATAGATCCCAGCCAAATGTTTTTCTCTGCATAGCATGACGTTTTTTATTCCATCAGCAATAGTATTATTCTGAATTTTAGACAAACTGAAAATAATGCTCTTCCATTCAAACTTGACTCCAAAATTCACCAGGAGTCAAGTCTTCTGCTTGCAATAAGGATGACGAAGCAAGACTTCAAGTTCCTCTACTTCTATCCATTGCATTTCAGTCATGGTGACGTTCGGATTGGCCATGTTCTCGAGGTATAATTTAAGTTCAATAACTCGCTGAATCATTAAGTATTGAAAAAATGGTCGGAGTCAATCATTTTTCACGACTCCGGCCAAAAAACTCCGACTCCGGCCAAAACATCGCGACTCCACAGCCCTGGTTTTAAGGCTTACCTTAACCATTTCTATGAACTAATTAATTAAACGTAATTCGTAATCATTTCGTAATTTGAAATTCGTAATGTCTAATTCGTGCATCAATTTCTTACCGAAACCAGTCGGTTCAATATCTTTAACTTTATTTTTATTCGAGTTTCAATTATTTTTCGGAACCACCCGTTGAAATCAACGGGCCCAACACTAGTGAAATATATTTAATATTTTTTTAATCGTTGGCCCTCATTTCTTTTGCTCGTGCCATTTTTTGGCCCCGTGCGATTTTATTTCCTGAAATTCTCCATGCCTAGCGCGACTCTTGCCAACGACCATACCACGTTGAATACACCGGTTCTCGTCCGATCACCGAAGTTAAGCAACATTGGGCGCGGTCAGTACTTGGATGGGTGACCGCTTGGGAACACCGCGTGCCGTTGGCCCTTCTTTCTTTTGCTCGTGCCATTTTTTGGCCCCGTGCGATTTTATTTCCTGAAATTCTCCATGCCTAGCGCGACTCTTGCCAACGACCATACCACGTTGAATACACCGGTTCTCGTCCGATCACCGAAGTTAAGCAACATTGGGCGCGGTCAGTACTTGGATGGGTGACCGCTTGGGAACACCGCGTGCCGTTGGCCCTCCTTTCTTTTGCTCGTGCCATTTTTTGGCCCCGTGCGATTTTATTTCCTGAAATTCTCCATGCCTAGCGCGACTCTTGCCAACGACCATACCACGTTGAATACACCGGTTCTCGTCCGATCACCGAAGTTAAGCAACATTGGGCGCGGTCAGTACTTGGATGGGTGACCGCTTGGGAACACCGCGTGCCGTTGGCCCTCCTTTCTTTTGCTCGTGCCATTTTTTGGCCCCGTGCGATTTTATTTCCTGAAATTCTCCATGCCTAGCGCGACTCTTGCCAACGACCATACCACGTTGAATACACCGGTTCTCGTCCGATCACCGAAGTTAAGCAACATTGGGCGCGGTCAGTACTTGGATGGGTGACCGCTTGGGAACACCGCGTGCCGTTGGCCCTCCTTTCTTTTGCTCGTGTCATTTTTTGACCCCATGCGATTTTATTCCCCGAAATGTTCTATACCTAGTGCGACCTAAAATGCGATACAAAATTATGTTTTATTTATATTATGAAATCACACATAGACCAAATTACTTTACTTTTTATTTATGGACGGACGCTAATTAACTTTAATTATAACTATTTTCACATTCAGAAAAACATATTCAACTTAATTTGAATGTATTCAAGATTAAAAGGTATCTAATTTTAAGTGTAAAGTGGCCAAATTTAAGTTAAGTTTACTTCAAAGTTCAATTATATATGCCCTTTTATATACTATAGCCCCAATGAGTGCATTATTAAGATGAAATATTTAAATTTGTGTTCATTGTATTTAATTGTCTGGCCACAGTGTCATATTGGGATAACCTGTGAAGAAACTGTGATATATGTTTGTTAAACTAAAATAAAATAAAATTCGAAAAATGTTTAACTTAAATCGAAAAATGTTTAACTTAAAATATAAATAAATGTATATATACATTTTTTTATTATTTTTATTTTTCATAGATATATACCAGTAAGGCTTGACAGGAAGACCCCAATACGTTGTATTTCCAGAAGCTGAAGAGCACCAAATAACAATTAAATAAATAATTAATTACAGAATTAATCCATTGAGACATCTATGGATTTAGATTTTTATACATATTTTTAAAAATTATACACACAATAAATACAGAAGATTTGTGACAACAGGAAAGATGATTTTTTGCCAATTTTGCCAACTGTTTCAACAATGATGAGATAAAATTGGCAAAGTCTGATAAGAAACGATCGATTTGGAGTCACACATACCCCCTAATCTAACCAGCAGTACGGCGGATCGAACCCACCGATCACTTGGTGCTTAACACGCTACAATTAAGCCATACTGCTGGCTATATACAAATAAGCATATACATACATAAACGTGTACAATTAAATGAATATAATTGAATTTTCTTCAGAATTTTTAACCCTTTGTGGTAGACAATATATTTCTTATTATTCTGTTCACAGATTCGGTTCGTCCAGCTTAAAGTGTTAAAGCATTAGTGGCCGTTGTTGAATCACAGGCATGTAACGTCGTTACATCATTGATGGAGATTGCGACCGACGTGTACCAGTAATGGTACTAGTGGTTTTAAACGTCGACATAGGGCTATGGGGTTTGGCATGGGGTTGGTGTATGAATTATAAATGCGATTTTAATGTGTCGTCGCACAATAAGCGGCTTGTGGCCGCCTGTTGCGTCCGCAACCGCAAATGTTGACGATGTCTGCACATAAATATTGTACGTATAGATGTTTGTGTTTATTAGCAACAAATAAAGCGTTTGGAAATACATTCGATTTAATTAAATCGATCTTAATCGATACAACGCACAAAATGCGTAGTTTTTCAATAATTTAAAAAAAATTGTGATGCTTTGTGATATAGTATACCAAATTTTTTGGTTCTATGTATGTACATATATTGAAAAAATGTGGATTTGCATAGCGGGCAAGCATACATGACTAGGGTTGCCAGGAGCCCCGATTAATCGGGTTTGTCACCGGTTTTAAGCTTCGTGTCCCAGTGTCCCGAAATAAACTTTCGGGACGCCCAAAAGTCCCATATTTCAAATTTTTCTACTATGCATACTTTTTAAGCAATTTCAAGGGGACAAATTAATGGATTTAATATAATAAATAAGTTGCAAAGTTTTATGAATCATTGACAGATTATTTGAAACAATGAACAAGAAATAACATTAAAAAAATAGTGTGTTTTCCTGGATGAGCTTTGAAAAAATATCAGAATAGATATTGAAAAAAAACAGTTGAATATTTAAATACGAAAAATATTATAAAATTGACACATTTTTGTTCAATCAATTTGTTGCATTAAAAATATATATTAAAAAGAGAATTACAATCCCCAAATTGGAATGGAAAAATAGCTGTAGAAAAATAATGGGTAGTTATACTTTCGCAAAGTAATATAAATTAAAAATTAAATAGAAGCTACATGGCAGCCCAAATCTCGGGGAGAGGAAAAAACCAAGTGGTCTAATATTGTTGATTTTGGGGGGGGGGGGTCCCGGTTTATGACTATAAATGACCAGCTTGGTCGGACGTTTTTGTAAAGGAGCTCTTAAATCCCGGGCTCCGAGCCTTTTCAATATCCGTCTACGGTTTGAGTTTGAGAACCATTACATACATTAGTATTCAACATTTAGTGGACCAAATTTAAAAAAAAACTATGGATTTGTATAGCGTATAGGTTAAGTGTGTATTTACTTACGTTAAAGAAGTGTCTTAACTTGGGCTTAACACCCAAACGCCTCAAAGTAAAATGCACTTACGAATAGTGAATAATTAATAAAGGGAAAATTTTATTTGTCAGCATATATAATATATTTTTTTTTTTTCTTAAAATCTATAAAATATACGCGTCGCTTCCAAGGTTCCAAGAGATGTAATTAATTTTTGAAAATTGAAAATAAAAATGGTTTGCCACTGATCGAAGAGTCTATTTGTGCGATAGCTCGTCACGCGTTCGTTCGCCATAATACAAGTATTTTGTCTTCGTATGAATAAATCATATCAAATAACTATCAGGGGATTTTGGGATTTTTGCATCCACTACAGGAACACGCTCTTTACGTAGGGCACACAGGAGAGCTATGGGGATTTTAATTTTAAATAAATAAAATAATTAGCAATACAAAAAATTAATATAAAACCTACATATGATTTACATATGTATGTATATTGGGATCAGATTCTAAATAAAATTCGCCGAAGCCTAAGATTGAATAATATACATTTTTTTTTTCAAATTCACTCTTTCTGCATCAAGCTAAATCTTTCTGCATCAAGCAAAAATTATACAATATAATCTATATACATGTATGTATAGAGACTACGTAGGTTATTAAATTATGAATGGAATATCGTTCTGTTTGGTAGGGTGTAGCAGGATTTGAGTATTTGTATAAAGGGAAATCCCCAAGCGTGTAATGTGTGTAGAGATTTAGTGAGTACAGCACAAAGGCGTATACATGAGAAGAACTCAATATTTTCACAAAGAGCGCATTACTTATCAGTTAATATGTCTATCGAATATACGTATGTATTTATAATTTCGCATGCCATATTTTAGAAAGTACTTATATATGTATTTGCAGAATGTTTGTATCGTCAAAAAATAAATCATGAGATGAGTTTTACGATAATCAAAGAATTCTGCCACCAGTTGTTTGATTCGGTTTGATGGATGTTTGTATTAAAAATTTCTTTAATTAAAAAAAAAAAGAGATGAAAGTCATATGCTGCCAGATCCTGACTGTGTGTTCTGACGTTTTTGAGCAAATAATCAATTGGCTGGATTGATAAACGGCATTTCGGAATCAACTGACAACATCACTAAAAAGTTAAGACCCGCTTCCGATTCTACTACAGAACCAACAATAGCAAAACAAATACTCTTGGGAAGAGTTTCTATGATTTCCAGAGATCGTCGGACAAGTTTCTTTTGCCCACAAAAAATGGTTGACTTTTATCAATTACTATTGTAAGCCTTTTTATTGCTCTTGCTTTGTAGGACAATAGTAATTGACAATAGTGAACTATTTTTTGTGGGCAAAAGAATTTTTCCGTCAATCTCTGATGATTAAAATAAGATGTTTTCATCCTTCAGTTATAATCACAGATTACCTAAACACAATTTTTTTAGACTATAAATAATATGCATAAGGTATCAAAAATAATAAACATGTATAAATTGTAATGGGTACGATTTAACGGTGCACTAAAAAAATGCTCATTATAACGAATCATTTGCGCGTTAGAATAAAATATTTTGCACATTTAATAAATATATATTTCTCTTAAATACTTTTTTTTTATAACAAATTTGCAGTTTAATGAACAAATTATTAAATTATTAACAAATTATTACATTCTTCAGAGTAGGCCAATTTGGGCGGTTACCGATCTTTAATGCTCAGCTTTAATGCGCATTTCGTTCATTTTAGGTCGCTTTATATTTTTTCTGTTGTGAAAGTAACTTATTAGATTTTAGAATGCTTAACTTATTAAAACAATGGATTTGTAATTTTTCAAACGTTCAAGTACTTTTTTATTTATTCATTTGAGGTTTTTAGTCTAATTGCTTATTTTATTTTTTTAAGTGTAAAAATATTATATTAAAGGAACATAAGACATTTTATGTATTCTTTTATTATTATTTTTTTTTATTTTATTTATTGAAAAATCATTGAAATCATTGAAATCACAAAATTGAAAACAAGATGTAGACATGTATAAAAACAAATAGTAAATATATAATTTTTATAACATCTGAGTCCAATAAAAGAAAAAGATAAATAAAAAAAAGATAAAGAAAAGAATAAAAGCTATAACATGACTAAATAGCACATTGCATAACTAAAATAAAGTGTTAAAATATTGGAAAAAGGTTATAAAATAGAATAGAAGAAGAAATGGAAATTTACAAAGATAAACAAATGAAAAAGATAAATACAAGATAAAAAAATGAATAATTAATAAAATGAATAATATTTTATTTAAAATGAAAAATATTTTTACAAATGAATAATATTTTTTTATAATTTTATTATAATTTATTTCTGCTACTGTTTGTTTAATATATGAGAAATTATTTTTAAATTGTAAATTTATATATTTAAATGATACAATATATTTTTTGAATTCACACACATTTTATGAAATGCGCATTTTAATAGTCCCCGAATGCAATATGAACGTTTATAATAATTATTGTCAATAGATTTTTGAGCTTTTTTCTGATTATGCTGTATACATTAAACTAAGATAATACTAACAAGAAGAGTAAGGTGTAAAATAAATAATGATCACCGGATCACTGGCCATTAAAATTAAAGGGCGGATAGGAAGCGTGCTTTTTCCAGGAATCAGGGCGTTTTGGGTCTATTTACAAAGCTAGAGTGCAAAAAAAAGGTTCTAAATAAAATTGGACAAAGTACAGCGAACAATTAACAATGAACGGCAGGCTTCCGGTCCGCTCACTAATTAAAATATCATTTTAAAATCAAAAATATATGTAGGTGGCATTCCACAGCGTCAAATTGTCTTGTTTGCCAATACATTCAAATGATCCTTATTAAAAAAAAGTAACCTTCGTTTGCATCATACATATGTCAATCCTCGTTATAGTTTTGAAACATCTACCTATACATGTGTATAGGATTGAAGGGTTGGAGAGGTGTCCATTATTCGCATTTGAATGTATTTTAAAGAGGTGGAGGATTCCCTCTCCCTCCCTATATACGCTTTTGTGACAGTGGGAGAGCCACTGGGAAACTGTGGCGCGCGTACCCCACGTTAAATATTATACATATGTGGTGGGGGTGCGTGGGAAACGTTGGGTAGCAAAGCGCCCACGAGGATATGCAGATCGAAATGTCAGGGCTGTCACAAATAGGGACCAATGCGAGTAGAGTGGTGCAGGTGTTTGTGGCAGCCCTATTCTGCACCCTCGTTGGCGTATTTAAGCATCGTTGAAAAGTCGATGGGACGCCACCTAATCACACACACGCCATGGGAATTTTAATGGTTTCAGTTGTGGCGAATTTAATGGTAATCGCGTCGTTTGCAACGCGTGTGCCATTGTTTGCTTTGTATGAAATACATTTCGTTATTTCGAACGCGATCGAATTGTTTGTGTTTCGAGAATTCGTGGGGATTTCTGATCAAATGTTGTTCGTCGGAGTTTTCACAGTTCATTTTTCCAATAAAATTAGAGAGACCATATTTCCCAGGACTCAAAACGCGACGTTCCGCTAAAAAATAGTCCTCACACCCTATATAAAAAAAATCCCTCAAATAACCATTAATATTTTTAAGGAAATATATATATTTTTATTTATATATATATATAAATAAAAAAAAAACAAAAAAATATATATATATATATATATATATAATAATAATAATAATAATAATAATAATAATAATAGCTTTTATTCCAGACGATGAGGAGAATAGTGCAATCCCTAACGCCCATATAAATAATATATAGATAATAAAAAAAAAAAGTATTGAAAAATAGTAAACAAAAAATAAATAAATAAATACATAAGTAAATATATAAATATTACTGATAATAAATAATAATAATAATAAATAATAATAATAATAAATAATAATAATAATAAATAATAATAATAATAATTATAATAAATAAATAATAATAAATAAGTCTAATAATAATAAATAATAATAATTTTATGTCTATTCAAGGCGGTCGGTGTAGCAGTTCCATCCATCGAACATACAATGAAGAATGCAAATGAGAAGATGCAGCAGCAAGAAGACAATTAGGCGACAAAAATATACGAAGACGTAGAGAGGCCGCTCTCATCCTGAGAATGGCTTCAAAATGAGGCACATGCCCTTCTACAAACATTTGCGACGCGCTACAGCTCCTAGGTAACCCGAAAAGAGCACGGTAACAGTTGTTGTATTGTACCTTTATCTTCCTCATCGTCTCCCGCTTGTATCTGGTCCATAATTCACCAGTATAGAGGCTAGTACAAAAGGACATAAATAATTGTCTCTTAACCTCTACACTGGAGTGGAAAAATCGTCTAGCCAGCATATTTGCCCTTACACAAATGGCTCTTCTTTGTCTTTCGATGTCACGGTCATCAGATAGATCCTCCGTCAGCAAGTGTCCCAGATACTTGACTTCCCTAACAGTTTCAAGATTACGCCCATCTAAAATAATGTTGGGGACGAAATGAGGACCTCGACCGTATCGGAAAATCAATACCATGGATTTACTCGTATTATACCGCATATTATGTTCTGCAGCATAACTCGAGCAAACTTCCAGGAGGCGATTCAGAGCTGACGGAGAAGGCGCCAAGATCACCATGTCATCCGCATAGCTGATGTGGTTACTGCATATTCCTCCTATGTGGCAACCAACTCCAGTCTGTCCAGTCTATATATATATATATATATATATATATATATATATATATATATATTTATGATTATTTTTACAATTTCAAAATGTTGTGTACGAGGAAAATAGAAACAAGATAAAAAATATTAAATATAATATTTGATGCCCGTGCGTCACAGGCTGATTTTTTTTCTGAAACGTGTAAAATAAATACAAATTTCAAAAAAAGAAATTCTCGGTTTCTTTTAATTGCAAAAATTATATAAAACTGTAAATTTTATTTTTTATTCTTTTGTTAAGTAATAAAATTTTTACCGAAGCGTAAATTTCTTTAAACGAAGAAAATGAAACAAGATAAAAATTAAATATCATATTATATTCTATTTTAAAGATACATAAAAATAATTATAATGAAAATAATAGCACAAAGCGATTTTTTTTCAGAAACATGTAATAATATATTCAAATGTTACTTTAAAATGAATATATTGCGTGTAAATGTATATTTCTGTAAAATAATTTGTTTTTTGGAAAGCAAATTGATTTGGAAAAACAAGGTAAAATATGGAAGTGAAAACAGTTCCGAAAATTAAAAATAAAATATACATATATATTTATCCTGTACATATGTATATTAACTTAAAATAATTCTTTGGTGAGTAAATGATGAGGTCGACTAAATTTAATTATTAATATTAAATTAGTTTAATTTTGATCTTTCAACAACATAATATAAAATAATCCAAATTTAATGTCGAGGTATTGTCCTAAATTTAGGATAGCGTTCATTGTTTGAATGCTCATATATGTTTTTTTTGATGAGACGGGACAAAAATTCGTCTGTGCATCAGTGGACAGACGAAATGGGACAAATCAAACAATTATACGAAAACGACGAGACTGTCCCGGTCAAAACGGCACGAATGGTCACCCGAAATATAATACCTCAATACTGTCTTGAGTAAGTGGTCATGGAAGAAGTGTAGAAGTTTCGGGTGTACGAAATGTAAAAAGTCCGGTAGCCAATTTTACGGTCAGTTAAAAAATACAAAAACGGCCAGTAACTGAATTAAAAAAATTCGGGTGTGACCAACCCATGACTTTATCTATGTATTTGAGGAATATAAGAAGGTTACAAAACAAAATTCAATATTGAACTAATAACTATGATAGCGATACAAATTGAGCGCGAATATATGCAAATACTTGCACAAGACAAAAGTTCTACTTCCGGTTGTCGGATTTTGTTCAAATTTTTTTTATTATTTAAAATCAGTATAATTATAATACACATTAAATATCAAGAGGATAAAAATAATATAAAAGGTCAAAATAAAATAATGAAATATTGTTTTAAAAAAAAATACTACTTCCGGTTTGCGAATTCTGACCAAAATGTTACCAAATCTAAGTTAATACATAAAGAATACAATTATAAATTTTCAGCTTAATACGTTTAGGGGTTTGGTCAGGATCCAGGCGACAACATTTTTGACCTTTCTAAGACGAGAAAATCTCTCTTCCGGTTCATTAAATTTGGTGATTTTATTTTTTATTTTTACTTAAAATCACTATCTTTATTATACACAATAAATATCAAGACGCTTAAAATAATTTAAAAGGTCAAAATAAATTAATGAAAAAATAATGAAATATTGTTTTTAAAAAAAATACTACTTCCGGTTTACGAATTCTGACCAAAACGTTACCAAATCTAAGTTAGTACATAAACAACACAAATATAAATTTTCAGCTTAATACGTTCAGGGGTGTGGACAGGATCCAGGCGACAACATTTTTGACCTTTCTAATAGGAGAAAATCCCACTTCCGGTTCATTAAATTTGATGATTTTATTTTTTATTTTTACTTAAAATCACTATCTTTATTATACACAATAAATATCAAGACGCTTAAAATAATTTAAAAGGTCAAAATAAAATAATGAAAAAATAATGAAATATTGTTTTTAAAAAAAATACTACTTCCGGTATACGAATTCTGACCAAAACGTTACCAAATCTAAGTTAGTACATAAATAATATAAATATAAATTTTCAGCTTAATACGTTCAGGGGTGTGGTCAGGATCCAGGCGACAACATTTTGACCTTCCTTCCGGATGCTTCCGGAAGGGAAAAAATCCCACTTCCGGTTTATTAAAATTAGTGATTTTTTTTTATTTTAATCACATTGATACAAGAATTATACTTGCATTTTTTCGTGAAGACATGTTTAAGGGGTCGAAAAAAATAGTGGAAGAAAAATCGAACAAGAGTAAACTGCCACTTCCGGTCGACGGACGCTTACCAAATTTTATACATAACTTGGTATTGAGCCTTAACTGATCGATATGAAATTTCAGTTCGAATAATCAAAAGGCTTTTGAGAAAAACATAAAAAACCTCGATTCTCTAGAGTAAAAGTACTACTTCCGGTTCAGATAAAAATATTTAAAAAATATAAAATTATAAAAATTATTATTTCTAGTACATGCAAAAAAAATTCAGTCCGATTCAGTTAGTAGTTTGGGAGAAAATCGAATTCAAAAACTTAAAAAAAAGAGGACACCTATAAGGGGAGGTACCATTTCCGGTCAACTTAAAAATTTGAAAAAAATTTACGTAGTGTCTATAAGAATTTCATTAACCGATACTAAGTTTTGGTTCGATAGGACTAACGGTGTTGAAAAAATCCCCAAAGTACACAGACACACACACAGACACACACACAGACACACACACAGACACACACACAGACACACACACAGACACACATACAGACACACACACATTTTTTCTAGATCATTAAAACGTGATCAGTAATCGATTCTGAGTTCGAATCAGTCAAAATCTCGAGTTCGAATTTTCGCATGATCACAAAACTTCATCTATTGTTACTACGTACATAGATAAAGTAAAAATGATATATAGCTTGGAATTAAGCTTAAATTATAGATATATGTAGATATAAAATTTCAGTTCAATAAACCAAAAGGTTTTTGAGAAAAACATAAAAAACCTCGATTTTCTAGAGTAAAAGTACTACTTCCAGTTGAGATAAAAATATTAAAAAAATTTTAATGTTAAAAATTTATAATTTCTGTTACATGTTACATAAAAAGTTCTTGTCTGATCCGTTGAGCGGTTTGGGAGATAATTGGATATAAAAACTTAAAAAAAGGGTACAATAAGAGGAGGTACCATTTCCAGTCAACTTAAAAATTTGAAAAAAAATACCTCATATCGATAAGCATTTTAGTAACTGGTACTAAGTTTCAGTTCGATAGGACTAATGGTGTTCAAAAAATCCCCAAAATATACAGACACACATACTTACACACACACATTTTTTTAGATCATGAAAGCATGATTAGTGATCGATTCTGAGTTCGAAACAGTCACAATCTCAAGTTCGAATTTTCGCATGATCACAAAACTTCATCTATTGTTACTACGTATATACATATGTAGATAAAGTGAAAATTTTATAAAATATAGAGTGACAAAAGAAAAAGTTATAGGCGTTTAAACAATTAAAATCTGACATAGCGAAAGGGTGGCGAAAAGGAAAAAATACCATCGGAATATTGTGGATAAATCCGGAATGATCATTTCGATTATTTTTCACCATCTTTCATCTTTTCACCAGATTTCCACATAAATTGATGACCAAACCGAGCAAAATGACAAAGTTTGAAAACGATCGGATAAGAACCCAAATTTCGTCAGACGAAAAAAAATCGAAAGCGAAGTAAGAATAGGCTGGTATTAATAAAAAGGAAAGTAAGTATTTATAAAAGTGGCTAGTAAAAAACATTAAACGGTCAGTAAAAAATAATTAGCGGTCAATTTCTATAGACTTCTACATCTCTTTCATTATGCGAAATTAATGATGATGAAAACCGCCAACGTCACCTAGGGAATTTAGCATACAAGCATGTATTGGTATACATATTTATATACATATATTTTTGTCAACGTCACAATAGGAGTGTGTCAATAGTGCGTTCGCCGGGAACCGATTTCCCCGGGGCAATGTTGAACAATCGAGGAATCCCCCGAAATGGTATCCCTGTTTGCACATTGGGTAACCCGATACACGCTTCAATTAAAAAGAACACGTGTCGTCTACTGCGACAATTCAGATCTAAACCTAACCTAACCTAACCCAAGCCGACGATGCACACGGTACTAAGAAAATTTACAAAAATATATATGTACAGTATATGTTACAGTTTATTTATTTATTTATTTTTAATACACAAGTATACCAGTGTCTTCACAGGTCACCCCAATATGACACTGTGGCCAGAAAACACATAAAAGACATTTGTAAAGAATGGTGGCCCTTTTCTGTATGAAAACACTACTCCAAAGATGCAGAGAAGTCCGTAAACCTGTGTACATCTGCTTTATAGACTTTGAAAAGGCCTTTGACCGTGTCCAACACGCTCGCCTGATGGAAACATTAAAAAATATTGGCCTGGATGACAGAGATGTCAGATTGCTACGAAATATTTATTGGAATCAGACTGCAGTAGTACGTGTCGATGATCAATTCACTGATGAGATTCCTATAGAACGGGGCGTCAGGCAAGGATGCATCCTATCACCTACTCTTTTTAACACCTACACCGAATCCATCTTCCACGATGCTCTCCAAGAGGCGGAGGGCATCAAGGTGGGCGGCGAGACGATCACCAATATAAGATATGCTGATGACACGGCACTAGTCGCTGAAAATTTAGCAGACCTGCAAAGATCTCTAGACCGTGTACATCAAGAAAGCAATCGAAGAGGTCTGCGCATAAATCTAAAGAAGACAAAATTTATGATAGTAGATAGAATGCAAACAGACACCTGGAATCTAACCTTGGATGGAGAGGTGATAGAAAGAGTAAAAAGATTCAAATACCAGGGTACCTGGCTGAATGAAGAGATGGACCCAGATGAAGATCTAAGAATCCGCATCGAGATGGCTAGAACAGCATTTGTAAAAATGAAGGCGGCGCTTACAAACAAGCATCTCAATCTTCATACGCGGTTGAGATTCGCAAAGAGCTACGTCTGGACAGTATTACTACACGGATGTGAGACGTGGACTCTGAAAACCAAGATGATCAGCCGCATTGAAGCTTTTGAGATGTGGATCTATAGGCGTATGCTGAAGATTCCGTGGACCAAAAAGATATCAAACGAAGCTGTCCTCGGCATGATGGGGAGAGGCTGGGAACTTGTTTCTGTCATCAAGCGGAGAAAGATGGAGTACCTCGGACACATGATACGGGGTCCAAAATACGAATTTCTCCGTTTGATAACCATGGGGAAAATAGAAGGAAAAATATGAATTGGCAGGAAAAAGTTATCTTGGCTTCGAAATATGCGCATGTGGACCG